>NW_019721758.1:133915-320288 GCF_002891405.2 Cryptotermes secundus
ATACATTTTCGTATTTTTGACATATATCTCAGAAGATTTCCAAAGAAAATGGTAGGCGAAAGATCATCATCATCACTGGTACGACAGCCCTTTGTGAACCCTGGCCTTCCTCAGGATTGCTCACCATTCTTCTCTATTCGATGCTACATTCCTCCAGTTCTTTGCACCCAAAATTTTTATGTCCTGCCACACACATTCTTCCCATCTTGATCTTGGTCTTCCCACTCTCCTATTTCCTTCTGGTTTAGTATTAAGTATTTTCGTTCTATTCTCGCTGGCACGTATTGTGTGTCCAGTCCATTCAAGCCTTTTCACCTTTATAAATCCAATAATGTCTGGTTCATTAAACAGTTTGTATAGATCATGGTTATACCTCTTCCTCCATATTCCATTTTCTTCCACTGGTCCAAAGATATATAGATACTATCATAGTTTTGGTTTTCCTGGGTATTAGTTGGGGTTTCAGGTGTTTCCTAAGGCCATGGAGACATTTATTTGCCGAAAGTACACGCTTTTTTATTTCATCACTGATGTCATTTTTACAGTTAACTTCTGATCCAAGGTAAGTGAAACTACATACAGCCTCAAATTTATATGAGCCAATTTCAATATATGCAGGTCCATTAGCACAGTCTTTCTTGGTTACCGGCATGTACTTTGTTTTATTTTGGTTAATTTGTAGATTCATCTTTTTTGCTGCTCTTTCCAAATTAAGAAAAGCTTCTTTCATAGATTTTTGTGTTCTACCAATTATATCAATATCATCTGCAAATGCCAAAATTTGAACTGACTTATAGAATATAGTTCCCCTTGTGTTGATGCCTGCATCTCTAACTACCTTCTCTAATGCTATATTGAACAAAAGGCAGGCTAGGGAATCCCCTTGTCGAACTCCATTTCTAGTTATTATAGGGCTGGACAACATATTCTGAATCTTAATTTGGCATTGGGTCTTTCTCATAGTGGCTCTGACTAAGGCGATTAACTTCCGTGGAATTTGCATTTCTTCCATTACCAGAAAAAGACTATCTCTATCTATGGAGTCATAGGCTGATCGGAAGTCAATGAAAAGATGATGTGTTTCAGTGTGGAATTCATTACACTTTTCAAGGACCTGTCGAATAGTGAAAATCTGATCGTTAGTTGATCTTTCTTGACGAAACCCACAT
This sequence comes from Cryptotermes secundus, assembly GCF_002891405.2. Classification (NCBI taxonomy): domain Eukaryota; kingdom Metazoa; phylum Arthropoda; class Insecta; order Blattodea; family Kalotermitidae; genus Cryptotermes; species Cryptotermes secundus. Next base: position 135,085 of record NW_019721758.1, read on the forward strand.
TGGTAATCCCCAATTATGCCTTCCACAAAGGGAGAGAGTCTGTTAAATGGAATGTTGAAAAATATTTTATATGCTGTGCGCAAGAGACTAATTCCTCTATAGTTAGTGCATACCATGACATCACCTTTCTTATGGATAAGGCATGCAGTACTTAGGTTCCATTCCTCTGGGATTATTTCAGTTATCCATATCTTAACTATTAGCTGATACAAGTGTTTAGCATACTTTGGGCCTGCAAATTCCACTAATTCTGCCGTGATGAGATCCATTCCTGGAGCTTTATTACGAATTTTTAAATTTTTTGATAGCTTGTTCTACTTCTTTTATGGTCTGCGCTAGCTCTTCAACCTCAAAATTTACTTGATTCCGGTCTATGGTTATACCTTCCGCTTGTTCGGAGGCATTACCATTTAATAATTTCTTAAATATTGCGCCCATCTTCCCAATATTGCTTCATTGCTACTCAATATAGTGCCTTCTTTATCTCTACATAAGGTTTTTCTAGATTGAAAGTTCTTTCGACTCTTGTTTAGTTTTTGATAAAACGCTCTAATTTCGTCTGAACTTCTTAAATGCTCCAGTCCGATCAGTTCTTGTTTATCATATTCCCCTTTTTTTATGTAATCTTTTTTTCTTTTCCTCTCGCTTCACGGTATTCTTCCACGGCCATTCGAGTATGGTTCCTTTGCTGCATTCTCTTATATGTCTGTTTTTTTTTATTTGTCACTTGCTCACACTCGCCATCAAACCAATTCTTATACTTTATCCTTTCCATTCTTCCTAAGACTCTACCAGCAACATTTATAATAACATCTCTGAGGTCCCTCCAGGCTTCACTTATATCCTCACTATCAGAGAGACCTGCCAGGCATTCACAATTAATCCAGTATATCTGGTTGCAACTCCTTGTTCGACCAATTTTCCACAATTCAATTTCTTAGCCTGGAATCCATGTATGTTCCTTGCATTAGATATTCGACTTCTAATCTTTGATATTATTAAGTAATGATCAGAGTCAATGTTGGCTTCCCTGTAGCTCCTGACATCCATCAAATCTGTACAATGGCTTACATCTATTAGGATGTGATCAATTTGGTTAAACACATTTCCATCAGGGGATTTCCAGGTTCGTTTATGTATATCCTTGTGATTAAACACTGTACTACCTATTACCATGTTTCTTGAGGAAGCAAAATTTATTAATGTCATCCCATTATCGTTTGACTTGTTATGTATTCTATGTTTTCCAATAACCGATCTATATACATCTTCATTCCCCACTTTGGCATTCATGTCCCCTATGATTATTTTACAATCCCTTTTTGGACATTCGCCATATATTTCATCCAATTCATCATAAAAGGAGTCTTTCTCCTCATCACTTTTATCTTCAGTTGGGGCATGCTCACAAATAAGGCTATAGCAAAAAAAACTTTGCGGTCCAAGACCTTCCGGTTTCGACGTTTGGGATATTATTTTTAAACATTCTGTAGGACTCCTTAAACAGGAGATCAGCCCATTGAAGGCCTCTGCTTACAAAAGATAACACAAAAGAAGAAAACGACGCATATATATATATATACACACACATGTCAAGAGAGAGGTATTCGAAAACAGGACCCCATTGTTCGAGGAGTAGAAGTTGGTACGGGACTTAGATGTCGCAATCTGTGTTATCGACAGATATTAATACAGGCCTGCACAGAACAGTAATCTTAACTTCCACTTTGGATGAGTGAGAATCTTGGTACACTCCGAAGGAAGAACAGATATCGTGTTTGAGAATAAAATGCTAAGGAAATTATCCACCTAAGAAGAAGAAATGTACATAATTTTTTTATTAAGCAATCAGAATCTACAGAATGTACATAATGAGGCACTGCATAATTTGTACTCTTCGCTTAATAATATATTTTTCCCCCCTTGGCACTACAGCCCCAGTGGGCCTAGGACTACCTCCATGAACTCCGTTCACTTCGGTTTTTATAAATCTTAGACATACAGTAGGACTCCTTGGGCGGGTGATCAGCTCGTCGCAAGGCCTCTACCTGTAGACAAACACAAAAAAACGCACACAAACATCCATGCCCTGAGTGGGATTCCAACCCACGATCCCGGCTTCCGAGCGAGCGAAGACAGTGCATGCCTTAGACCGCTCGGCTACCGTGACCGGCGAAGACAGTACATGCCGCTTAATAATATTAGACTGAGTTAATTGAAGGAGGATATAATGGGTAAGGTTGCAGCTCGCATGGGAGTGATGATAGATGTTGAAGAAATTTTTGTCAAGAAATCTCAGAGATATACACCACTTGAGAGATTTACACGTATGTATAAGAATAACGCTAATAAGGACTTTTTAGAAATGTGAGTAAATGTGGAGACTGACAGCCTGGCTCATGGTAAGGCCAAAAGACGGCGAATAGTGAAAATGGCAGAGAACTTTGTAAAAATGTGAAATTTATTGACCGGCTGAGCAGCTACCAACTTTTAGCAAGCCTACAGAGTTAGCTGGCTACCCAATGAAAAGTTTACTGAGGGCAGTATATTCTGAAATTGAGAGCTTGACGTTGTTACAAGGAGTAACTTTTTTGTTTTATTATTCAAGGAGTAGAACGACGATACAGCTCTCTTTTCAGTTTCTTGCACCAAACAAGGAGTCGCTCTCATAAATCAGAACGTCTCTAAGAATCTGGAGTCCAGCCGGCTGAAGAGAAGATAATTCTCGTCTCAGTATTTTTTTTTTTCTAGTGGTCCCTTGTACTGCGGCCAATTCTGGCACATTGTACCAGCCCCAGATGATAGGTGAAGGTGATTGTGGAGCAATTTGTGGAATGAAGATTGACAGGGGAAACCGAAGTACTCGGAGAAAACCTACCCCAGCGCCATTTTGTCTACCACAAATCCCACTTGACCAGACCCAGGATCGAACACGGACCACCGCGGTGGGAAGCCAGCGACTAACTGCTTGAGCTATGGCGCGGGCCCTGCCTCTCAGTAACTTTTGCTTGCATTATGGGAGACTATGTATAGTCTATGGATTGCATCTTGTTGAGTCTACGGAACCTATGAATATGACGGCCGACAAAACAGTAAATGAAACAGATCGTTCTTAAAGGAAGACTAACTTTTATTTGCTTACATATCCTTAGATATTATTATAAATGTTTCGATCTATACGTAGACATCTTCAGGCATTCATGTATGAACTGTATATCAAGTTATGTTATATATTAAAATTACTTTATTTTATATTCATAGATTATGTAAAGTTCTATTGCAACAAGCATTCAGAGGTATAATCTAGAACCGAGTTTTTGTGTAGGTGGACACATCAGTATCGGTAACAAAGTAACTGACCGTCCCTCTCCCATCTATCGAATGTAGTTTGTCTTTACGAGACACACAGCAAGAGACAGGTGCTAAGACGAAAAGAAGGTGACAAGACGTTTAGGATGATCTCAGGCCGAAATCTGGATTAATTAAAATGCTGAACAACACAAGTAGATATATTCGACATACTGACAATATGCACAATTGCAGATTCCAAAAGTTCGCAATTAAATGTACACCACCTGGAATAAGAAACAGACGTAAATTTTAAAGAGGCGGTCAGTAAACTGAGCTGGAACCGATCAAAAAATGACCCAGCACTATGACTGTTTCATGTCGGTAATAATATTCATTTAAAGTAAAATTTTATAGCCTAAGTCGGACAATCTCTTAGTCCGTGACAACGGAAATTATTTTCAACTTCGAAAAAATGAGATCTTTTCGTGTGCTATAAGATGTCTGCGTTTTCTTGCAAGTAGGAAAGTGAAGTTAAGTCATAAAATATTGAAATAAAATGTCACTTAAAATTCTTACGCCTTTTCCAGGAATCTTATGACATGAAAAGAAATATTATCGTGGAAGGAGAGCATTATGGGGCTCAGACGAAAATGACAGAATCGCGTGTGTGGAGCAGGTTCCTTTAGAAAAGTAAAGACATTGGGAACGGTCTTGTAAGCTTGGGGTGGCGGGATCCAATCTTGCATAGTGCATGAGACCACAAGAGGGAAAGAACGAGACCTTGTTCAATGTATGTGTAACGTGTGTGATATCAATTTGACTTTCCTTATGAGTTGTTTGCACGAAATGAGTCCGTAATGGGGAGGTTGTTTATTTCCATCCCTTACATTTATCTCCGAATCTACTCAACCATTTTCTATTAAATTAGGTATGGGCGGGAAGGATATTAAATCGAAAATTGTTGGACATATTTGATTTTGGTTTGTCCCATATAAGAACTCGTAATTCACACGAAGTTTGAATAGAAATTATGACTTTTCTGCAAAATGTTTTATTATAAAGACAATTGTTGCATGCTTATTAGGACCAGAATATAAAAATAAAAGCAAAATTTTAATGAAAATATATTTCTTTCATACAGTTAAAGTATAAAATAGTATAAGTATAAAATTATAAAATTTAAAGTATTGTGAAATATATCTTTCAGCATTTCGAGGCATATGAAAAGCACATAATAATACAGGGTGATTCTAATTTGTTGTCGGGGTTTCTGTGTATAGGCTACGGCAACCCCGACAATAATTCAGAATTCCAGACAAAGTAAGTATAACATGTGGAGGGACTGAAGTTACTAAAACTCGAATGTAACAGAGATATAAATTACTGAGAATATAAGAATACGATTTGAAATCTGCACTAGGTTACACAATTATACTGTAACAAATCGAGTCCCAAGACAGAACGATTTCGATTCGGTTTAATTCTTACACATACGGCTACAGCTCCATACGAAAGTGGCGCTGCATAATAATGAGTTCTAATGTAAGCACCAAAATATCACTTTTTATTCGTTTTACTTAGGAAACAAATGTCCACTCTGTGTTTACATTTCCATGATAAGCTACAACTTACATTCCTGATGAGTAGGGACCGGATTTTAATGCAAATGCATATTTCTTTCTTGCAACCAAAAATATGCTTATTTGCATATATGTATGTATGATTTCATTTCTTAAATTTTAGACATGGCTTGATGGTGCATATAAATGCATATTTGGCATGTTTTATGAATAAGCATAATAGTTTCGAAGATCTCTTGCTACATATTTTCTTTTTAAAATATTTATCGTTATATATATTTTCAATTTTATGTTCAAATTTTTAAACATCTTCGTGTGTATACATTTTTTCTTTTCCGTTTAGGATATGCTGCATATTTGTCTCGCAAAAATTTCGTCATACAAATAGCAGGTTGAGTCTGAATTCATGTTTCTGATGCAACACCCAGGACTGGACTCCCCAAGACGGGACTTCCCCGATCCATCTCTTCGAAACTTGCCTCATCCGCATAACATTAAAGTGGGTGCCAAGGGATCAGTCAGCAGCGTGTTCACATGTATCTGCTAGCAACGTAATAATATTCAACCGATAATGGAATTCCTTTATTTATTTCCGAAGTCTCCATCAGTTCGCTACGCTTTTTCATTTGGAGCTGGGGTCATTTGTATTAGTGGTGACTAGTCTGTAGTTAAGTTTGTGTAGCTTTCTGTAGTCATGCCGAAAGTGAAAGTAAGTCAGAAAACTGAATTACAGCCGTATCAGCGGGAGTTCGAAGGAGAGATGATAACTACGGATAACAATTTTTTTTTATTTTCAAGCGAGTGAAAAAAAAACAGTTGTTTGTGAAAAACGCTTTCAAGTGCTTCAGCATTTGAACACTAACATACACAAAGGGAATACTAAAATTGAATCCGCGAAAATTGCTCCTGTTCAAAAATTCTTTAGTGAATTTTCCAGTAATAGTTTTTCACAGTTCTCCTTTAACTTGTGCGAAGCCTTTTTAGAGGCAGATATTCCGCTGTGGCAACTAAGTAACCTTACTGTGAGAAACTCCATAGGGAAGTACACACGGTGCAAAATGCCGTATAAACCTACTGTGCGCAAAAATTACACAAAGCAGTGTTATGATCTAGAGAGAACATTCAAGATAATTTTTTGTGGTTTTCAATCAACGAAACACAAGATTGTGAAGTACGGTTTATTCCAAACATTATACTAGTTGGATCCCTTAATAAGAATGAACAATCTACCCCATATCTGCTTGCGGTAGATCAATTTGAAAACACAAATAGCCCCGCAGTTTTCGAATTTTATATCGATTCCATGAATTTAGTATGGCCGAATGGCATTCAGTATGAGCGCGTATTGCTCATTGTGACTGATGCCGCAAGTTATATGTTCAAAGTCTATACTGCTCTTAAAGTTATATTTTCAAATATGATACATTTGACTTGCATTGCCCGTGGGTTGCACCATGTTACAGAAACAATTTGTGGAAATTTTTCGCTTCTTGACAAGTTGTTGTCTTCTGTGAAGAAGGCATTTGTTAAAAACTCCTAGTGTGATACACAGTAGCGTGATTTAAGATTACAAATTTGGATCTGTTTTCTGCAATTTTATGCATAATTTTAACTGAAAATATTTGCTGTAGTCTTTTTGCAACAAGATAATAAATTAATTTTGTAAAATTATAAAGTTAAGGAACCACAAAATGAAAAATACAAAATATTTTCCAACGGTGCATATTGATTTTAGCGCTATTTTCTGTTTATCGCCTATAAAACCTGCCACGGTGTCTTTAGAAATTAGCGATTGGCGAGTCCACAGCATTAGGCGGCCTAATCCATTCCCAGTAACACCAACCTTACGGGTAGGGCGGTATTCTCGTCAAGATAAGAGTGGGAACTGGGGCAGTGTGCCAAACTTCTGGTGGAAGGGGGAACATTACTTTACAGGTTACATGCTTCAAACACGGTCAATTTCTTATCCCGCGAATATTATGGCTAAATTAAGTAAATTTATATTTGCGCCGAGTTAATTAAAAGTGAAACCCGTCGCCTTAAGTACGGGTCTGGTATGATGTAACCTAGTGTGGGAAGCAAAGAATAGGGAGCTTTCCTCGTGTACTGCGGCAAAATAGTCAATGAGAAGGGAAGGGGGTAATCAACAGCTATTACATTTACTAAAAACATTCGTCTACCTCAGTTCAACAGGCCTGCTCAGAACGTCGTCTCCTATGTTGTCACACTATGCAGTCTTTTAGACCCACAACAATCTTTAGAGGATTGGCAAGAACCGAGATACACTTCTCCTCCTCCTTCCAGGGTTTTGAAGATTTCTCACGTTACACACTTCAAACCTGAAGATGGAGGTAGCTTTTTACTCCGAAATTTCTGCATCCTTCTCCAAGATTACAAGGTATCAGAACCGAAAGTCTGAACACTCCACACAGTGGAAACCTCAGTACTTCTGTCACGTTTATTTCTGTGTAGGACAGAGACTTGTAAGTTCAAATTGCTCTGCAATATTTGGGATGACATTAAATTCTACACAGAACTTTGGTGCAACGATCTGAAGTTGTGTTCGGTAAGTATCTATTTAGAATTGTGGTCGGGTTACTGACTTTTCTGCTGGATTATTCACGGATTTTCTCAGTCTCTTCAGGAGAATGTCTGTATTACCCTGAAGTAAATCATAAGCGCCTCATTTCAAATTCTTATTTCCTCAATATGAGGAATGATATTTACATTTTATTCGATGCTGTATAATCTCTCCACTGAAACACCAGTCACAGTTTGGTGTATTGTTCCTCTATGATTATTGAGATAAATTTTATGACATTTTTGTTAATACGTGCAATAATAGTATTCTTCCACAGCTGAGATAGCTATTCTATATTTCAGGTACAAGTAAGCAATGATGCTTTCTTTAGAGATCATTTTCAAGCCATCATTAAAAAATTATCTTAATTTCCGACAGAATATAAAGTATGAAACTGAGAAAGACTTTTAAATAACAAAGAATGAATGTATCAATAAATAATTGAGAAGTAATAGCATTTGGATCATAATATTTTGTCCCGAATTCGCGAGTTTTGTATGTATATTTCCAGCACGGAACTGTTAGAATATCGGGAAGTGAATAAGTGGAGTAGTGGTTTAAGAGATTGCAGTCAGTGAGCGGATGTTTTTGAGTTCTCTGCACTGTACAGTATTATATAGCTGGAGGCTATTGATCACGTTCGTAGAGCTGCAGCGGGCCACTCCATCACTGCAGTCCGCTACAGCTGATCTGGAGCTCGAACCTTGAACAGGGGCATCAGTATTTCTTGATTTATTCCAACGATTTTTGTTATATAACTTTGAGATTCAAGAGTATAAAAAGTTGTCAATATTGTGATATTTGGAGTTATAATAACATGTGGTCTGGTTGGTGGATATCAACGTTTCGGAGGGACTATTACTTCCAGAACTCCTGAAAATGGAGGCATGATTCTCCTCCGAAAGTCTGGTACCCATTTAATGCTTTAGCCATGAAAATGAAGGCATTATTTTCTACGAAGCTTTGGTATTCAGGAACGAGACTACAACACTCTACTGTAATTCATAAGACAGCAATACGAATATTCATAACAGTGAAAACCACAATTCATACAAAAGGCCGTTGCCTGTTTATAAATGCGTAATATCCCATGACTTGATTGGATAGACTGAGGAAAATAATGGAATGCGTTACTCGGGATAGTCGACTGAGACGGTTTTAGAGACTGCTATATCCCGAACTGGGAGCGTGTGTTCTTCACTAACCTGCGACAGGTGGTGATGTGCTATGGTATGGTATGGACCAAGTTATATCCCTGAACTAAGCTTTCCTTCAAAAGGGAGAATAAGTAACGTTTAAAATTAAGTACACTGTTCCGTGAGAGAAAATTACATAATTCGCACTGTTCACGTGATAGTTCTGTGGTTACAAATAAAGGAGGCTGAGATACCCGAGACTTACAGCACGCACATGGAAGTGAGAAATTCTTAATTTAGATCGTAAAATCTAAAGACAAGGTACCACATGGTAGACGTGGGCATAAATGGGATGCCAATAGGTCCTGTTAAAGTAGATATCATTGTCAGATAAAGATGTGAAGGTGGTGACTGGATTCAACTGGCTTAGGATATGGCCCATTAGTGAGCTTTCGCGAAGATAGAATTGAATATTTGTGTTCTGTGAAAGAAAGGAACTTGTCTACCGCTATAGAACGAAGGCCCAGCAAGATATCACAAATAGTTTGATAGTGGCAGCAGATAAAGGGCTGATTTTGATTAGGCTCTGAGATTTGTACTTTATACTAGTAACACTAGTAACTAGTACTAGTAAAACATCACATGACACACGATTTAGTCAAAAATGCAATTCTACTGTTGTTCAGTCAGCGTTTTGAATTTATTGATAGCTCTCCTTCATAATCTGGATATGTTTCGTTTGAGCTGGTCCAGAGATTGACTTTTGTGACAGATTTTTTCTCGTAGTTTTCGTACACCCCTTCCTCTCAAATAATTTTAATTCATAATTCAAACCATCCTACCGGCACCGTATGCCGTAGGACTACTCAATGAAAACCCATCTGTAAGTAAACAAATAATTTACAGATATTCATGGGAATTCGGTAAAATAATCCAGTGTTGTAGCCAGTCACGGTAGCCGAGCGGTCTAAGGCATGTACTGTCTTCGCTCTCTTGGAAACCGGGATCGTGGGTTCGAATCTCTCTCAGTTTAGTTTGTGTGTGTGCGATTTTCTGTGTTTGTGTACAGGTAGAGGCCGTGCGACAAGCTGATCACTCGCCCAAGGAGTCCTACCAAATGTGTAAGATCTAGAAAACCGAAGTGAACGGAGAAGTTCATGGAGTTAGGCCTAGGCCCACTGGGGCTGTAGTGCCAAGGGAAAAAATCCAATGTTGTATCATAATTGTATAATTTATCAATGGGTAAGAAAATGCTGATCAAAGAAAAAATAACCGGAGGAACCGACATAGAGTTAACACTCTAGAATCGTATTCAGAGGGAGCTAGGTTAGACTCTCGGCCAGGACAGCCCCTGTTCTGACTGACGTTCTTGTTACCTTTCCCCATTTCTTCCAAACCCTCTCGAGAATGAGGATTTATCAATAATCCTATCATTCAACTTTATGTAATCTAGACGCCGATGTCGTTGCGAAAACCTCCTTGCGGAGAAATACAAAAGAATTTACAAAATTTTGTGTCAGATTAGTTTTAATGTAATTCTATTAGTCTTTTCGGATGTGCGGTATCATTTATTTTGATGAAACATTATCAACCCTTCTCACTTCATTAAATATGAAATGACGGATCTCATTTGTTTCTAGGCAGCACATCAATGGAGTATTTAAATGCTTTTCATCAGAAGGAATATAATTGATAGTAAATTGTCCACGTTGATTTAGTGTTGAACGACGAATTTCCAAATGAAACTAAGTTTATATTTTGCTATAATTCTGATTTTAATTATCTTCCCCTAAATAAAAACTTCGAAATACTTTTGATGCTTCAAAATATGTAAAATTTATCTCTAATCAACTTGCTTTGGCAGTAAGGTTAATTCACGAGCTAAGTAATCCTAAAAGGCTATGAATGCCTTGCATTGGGCGACTGGAATGTTACTTCTTTCAATCGTGACGTTTTTGAAAGTCGATTCCTATAGACAGCAGGGTTGTTTAACTGGAGAATGTCTATCATAAATTCTTTCCCTTTTTTATCGCTAGTGGGGTGGGACTAAGTCCCTTGTACTGCGGCCACTTCTGGCCTATTGTACCAGCCCCAGATGATAGGTGAGGGTGATTGTGGAGCAATTGGTGGAATAAAGATTGGCAGGGGAAACCGAAGTACTCGGAGAAAACCTGCCCCAGCACCAATTTGTCAACCACAAATCCCACTTGATCAGACCCGGGATCGAACCCGGGCCTTCGCGGTGGGAAGCCAGTGACTAACCTCTTCAGCTATGGCGCGGCCTTAAAAATACTTCCCTTGCTCAAGAAACACCGGAAGAAACGGAGATAAGCATCCGTGCTCCACACAGAATTTAACCCATAGTCCTTCTGCTTATGCGGCATTAGAATGCATGGCCACCGTAATTAGAATCCTGACGTTGCTTCAATATTTGTTGATGAGTCAGAAGTTAAATGTTAAAATGATGTGTCTGAAATGCAAATATTCCTCGAAATGGCTTATACATCCGAAAGAATACATTGCTCACAAGTTTGCAATCCATAGTTCAAAATCCTGTTTTGGTTATTAATTATGTGAAAAAAAATCACTTCAAATGTAATACGAGTACAATAAATTTTATGTTGTCTGCTTTTAAATGGCGAATGTCCTTACGTTGAACATTATCAGTTTTACGGATGAAAGAATTCCACAGAAGTTAGGCTCTTTTGTTTTAACTAGCTTCATTAATTCTGGTCCTTTGTAATATTAGTTTTATCAGTTTTTGTTCATTACGTTATTCTGTGTGTCACAATGGGGAACTAACAGTAGCGGTGCTTCTTTTTGTTTCTCGTAAGCCTGTTATTTAGTGTGTTACATTGGGCCGCGCCATAGCTTAAGCGGTTAGTCGCTGGCTCCCACCGCGGCGACCCGGGTTCGATCCCGGGGTCTGGTCAAGTGGGATTTATGGTGGACAAAGTGGCTCTGGGGCAGGTTTTCTCCGAGTACTCTTTCCCTTGCCAATCTTCATTCCACCAATTGCTCCACAAACACCCTCACCTATCATCTGGGGCTTGTACAATAGGCCAGAAATGGCCGCAGTACAAGGGACTTAGTCCCACCTCACTAGCAATAAAAAAAAAATATTGTATTATGTTCAAATTGCAAAGTTGTGCTTTTTCCTTTTTTGCCCTCTCCTTGTTCATCTCCGAAGTAAGGAACACAGCGGTCGAATGGGCAGTATTCTTGCCCCTTATTTGGAAACTTTGCTTTAGTATCTCAGCCTGGAGACCGACTTTCTTGACCGAAGATTTTTTTGTTGATTTTTCAGTTCTTGAAGGAAAATGGCGGGGTAGTAACTCAAATTAGACATCTACCGCTTCCTTCTGCATCCCTTCAAAATATTTATCATTTCACCATCATACCTTCGACCCATTTAATCTGAACTTTTAATCTGAGCTTTTCTAAATATACAAAAACATATCTCCGGTACAATTATTAGGGCTTCGATTACATTTGGCTATCCATGTGTACATTAAAATTCGTCTGATAGTTCTAATTTTGGTTCTAATTGTCGAATGAATTTAATTTATAACTTCTCGAATTTGAAAAATACACGGTACAAAATATTTTGTGTAATGACAGATAATAGACCTCAGTACGACAAAACAGTTCTTGAAGTACTAGCTGAAAGTTTTGCAATCATCTGTACTGAAATGTCTTACTTATAATGATAGTCGTATCATTATGTAGGCTATGTTCGATCATTGTTCATTTATATATAGCCATGACAGGGCATAGCGAATGGTTGACGAATTAAACGGTTGCTGCGTGACGAAATAGCGTTGAATACAGATTGATTTTCTACGCAAAAAGAACCTGTTGTCGCCAACAACGAGATAGGACGTGAAACGTAACCCAAGAAACAATTTGAGTTCATTTATTTTTCCCTCTATTGTTTTATACAATATAAAGCTGCAATGTGAAGGAAAATATTACAAATATATAATTTAATTAACGTAAGTAGTCACATTGACCGATCACAGTGACCCCGCGGTTTAAGGCAAGAACTGTCTTTGCTCGCTCGGACTCTGGGATCGTGGGTTCTAATCTCACTTGAGGCATGGATATCTGTATGCGTCTATTCTGCGTTCGTGTTGTTCTGTGTAAAGGTAGCATCCTTGCGACGGGCTGATTCCCCGTCCAAGGAGTCCCACCGACTGTGAATGGAGTAAGGAACTGGAAATGCGGCCAAAAACCACAAGGGCTGTGGAGCCATGGATAGATAAATAGTATCAGTTATTGAAAATGCAATGTTGCTGAACACGTACAACATTAATGTTAGGTCATACGTCAATGGTGATCGAGTATAAGGGAAATTAGAGTCGAGCTGGTCGCTTCAGTTTTGTGACCAGGCTATGGGCTACACAAGCGATAAATCGAATTTCGATTTCCTGTGAGGAGGCAGGGACTTCTCTCTTTACCGCTGTGTCCAGATCTATTCTGGGGCCCACACGGCCTCTTTTCGAAGGGTAAGGGAGGTTAAGCGGCCGGTGCGTGAGCTGACTATCATCTCAACTTACTGTCGAGGTTAAAAATATGTGGAACTATGTCTCCATCATCCCATACTGCTTCATGGCGTTGTACTTAGTTAATAAGATGAAAACTTTAACGTAATGTTTTGGGTTTTGTAATTTTGTAGGATATTTATCTTTTACAAAAAGTTACAATTAATGATGATTCAATTAGAAAAAGCTCTCTGTGTATCCGACATTTCGTATGGAAATTGCTTCTTGTTTGTATGCTTGACCAGATATTTAAAACAAACTGGAACACATACTAGAAATCCCGTTTTGGGAATGGGGAAGTTGAACAGGTTATCATTCAAAACATCAGTAATTAACCTAAAGTGACTGGAGAAATGATCTGAAAAATCTAAAAGCTTTTAGAAAAATTTAAAAAATTTCAAAGTTTTGAGGATACCGTACGTTGATGTTAGAGGATGTTTAGCGAAAATTGTAAATGTTCGCAAATTTGCGTATCTAGAAAATTTCAAATGCCTTAAATACTTTAGAAAATGTAAAAATTTCGTCAGGGTTCGAAAGAATGGCTATTTGCGAAAATAGCATAATGTACATTATGAACAAACACAACATGAAATCGTAAACTAGTTAAAGGTAAACACTGCAGGAAAACAAATTAATGCTGAGAAGTAAACAAACACACAACAAAATAATAATTCAATTCAATTCATGTTTATTTACGTGCAATAACTTAACAGAACAGTGGCCAATTACAAAGTTAGCACGAGTATATAATGTATAGAAAATAATTAAAACAAAATACAAATATGACAAATAAACCTGTGAGCATAAATCTAAAAATATTAAATATATACATACATTTATGAATTATTACGAGTGTTGCTAATACTATTAGTAACTAAATACTAAGATAAGACAACCGGGAGTGATAGCATAAAATTAATAACAAGTCAATAAATTAAAACCAATTACATAAGAAAATTAAAGAAAATTAAAGTTAGCCGAGGTATATCTTGACGTAGTTAATGAAAACGCTAATCCAATAACACTTTAAAGGTTTGGTACATGCTTGTAAAATATGATTCAGAGAAACCGCTCCGTCTGCAAATATGTCGAGATCTTTACCCACCACGTTGGCAGCAAGGGCGCACCGAGAAGAGGGACAGTGTCTTTTTGAGGGACGAACGCTAAAAGTAGAGAAGTCTCGAACATGGCAAGTAGGAACACGAAGACTAGCATTATCCAGAAGGGAGGAGCAGGATTTAAGGCCACGATAAACCTGAATGAAGAAGAGTGCATCAAGAAGATGTCTACGCAGACTTAGAGGGTGCAATCTTAGTCTCTCTAAGGCAGATGTATAACTATAGGAGCTATGTGGGAAGTAGCGGTAGAAACAGACAGATGCAAACTTTTTCTGGATGCGCTCAAGTTTTGCGGAGTCAGTAGACGTGATAGAATTCCAAGCTACCGAGGCATATTCCAACTTGGACCTGACTAGTGTAAGATACAGCACATATAAACAGTCAAGAGAAGAAAATCTAAAAGTTATTGAGCGTATAAGACCTAGCAGCTTTATACATTCGGAATATAAAAAATCAACATGATTGTGAAAATATAATTTAGAGTCAAAGAAAACACCTAGGTCCTTAACGCAACTGGTGCGTGTAATAGCAGTATGACAAAGCTGATACCCATAGAGCAGGACATTAGTCTTCCTTGAGTACGACATGACACGCGTTTTGTTGATATTAATACTCATGGAGTTGGCAGAGCACCAGTCACTGACATGATGAATGTCATTTTGAAGTAAGAGGCAATCCTGCGTAGTGTCTATGATGCGAAAAAATAATAATAATAATAATAATAATAATAATAATAATAACCAGAACTTAATTGGACAGAAGGATGCGCCGGTGAATACTGAGTGACCTACTACTCGAATCTAGTCTGACAACCTAACCTGAACTAACCCATCCTAACCTAACCCAACCCAGTCATTGGAAGGTTCGCCAGAATGGGAGGGTCTGCATGAAGGCGATGCGGAGTAGTCTACTGTGCAGAACTAATCAGTCAACCTAACCCAACCAACACTAAGCCAATCCCTTGAGGTCAGCCCTTGAACCAGTTTGGATGCGTAGGAAGGTGCTTAATGATTTGTTGCGGAACCGTATTCTGAGAACCCAACCTAACCCAACTTCAATCAGCTCAACACAAGCAAATCCCTAGATATCTGCCCGAGTTCCAATTTGGATCTGCAGGATGGTGCGCAGTGGTCAATTGCGCAAATCTGATGTAATATAGTGAGATATTTAACCTAGCCTGAAACAACTCCGTTCAATTTGTTCCGATGTACGTAGGTGGATGTTGAATTGTATGCCTGCGCTACTGCGCAGTTGGAACCAGAACTTCATGCTATTTGCCCTGGAGAGTTAAATGTGATTAACCTAACATAACCTAATTCAATCGGACCAGGCACTCTTAGACACAGAAGGATATACATATTGCGCACACAATATTCGGACGAGTTATCCTAAACTTCCTACCTAATAGAAACTAATATTGTAAGATTCTATCTTTACCTGCCGAAATTGACAATTACATATATTGTTGAAATTTGCAACATTTCTCAAAACAAAAACTAAAATTCCTCAGATAGTTATACAGGTTCGGAATGCGAGAAACCGAAAATGTTGTTTATCATCCATTAGCTCATGAGTATTGATGGGAAATATGTTGAAATGTCCGAGAATAGAATACATATTATAAATATTATGACATGACGTCTGAAAGCCGAAATAGCGGAACGAGAATAGATGTTTATTGTTAGGCAACGACTCGGTAAACAGGTTCCCGAGGAAATGAACACACGCAATAATACAAGAACCGCAACTTCTGTGCAGCGGCAAGGTAAACACGCCTCTATAACAATAAAGGACTTGTTACGAAAATGTGTTCTATGTGGGGCCGACCAGAGGCTATATAACGAGGATACAAGGATAACTGGGAGCTCAGAGTAACCGCCAGTAGTAAAGTAACTTTGACCTTGGCTTTGACAGAACTTTTACACCGTATTGAGGCGGCGTCGAATATATCTACCATAGCCCTGCGACTTGCAGGAGGCGAGAAAAAGGGATCTCAGTGCCTGGGGGTACAACTGGACCACCATTTTCCTGAAGGCTATAAATACGAGGACCTGATCCTCAAGGTTTGGAGAGTCTCGAATGTGTGACAGTAAAATGTGGTCTTGATTCGTGTGGGACTCGGACCTAAGAATGACTACACCGACGAGGACCAGCAGCAATTGTAAAGGATAGACCCATCTTATCATCAGGAAGGAAGTTACATAAGGACTATGACCGCAAGGGTTCAGTTTGAAAATAGTCTGGTCGTGAATCTCAAGGGGCGGTAAACCATCAATCGTATAGAAACTTGACTGGCTCTGACTGAAAGCTCAGTTGAGACTTGAAAGTCGGCCTTTGAAGAGATGACTTGGCGTGTGACTACAAGACTTCACGAGTGCTGTAGTTATAGTGAGACTGCTATAAATACTTTTTTGTAGTCCGTTGTCAGGATACGGCTACTTAAGACTGAGAAATCTAGTACATGTGTAACAGTGAACTGGAGAGCGTGTAGATCAGGGATAACGCTGTAGTACCAGTAGTTACACGCTCAGTGTATATGTGCAATAAAACCAATCATCCAATCCAAACCCGTCTAATTGTCACACCTCTCTAAATCCTAACAATATGTTGCCCACTTCAGGCAATTGGTTGTCTTAAAACTAAAAGAATTCCATGAATTGGGATTTTATAATTTCAAATGCAGTAGAAAATGACACATATTTGAAGATTCTCCTAATGTGAATGGTTGAAACATTATTGAACTTCTCGAAGTTGTAAGGAATTTGGAAATTTCTGGAGATATACTCCTATTAATGTGAACATCTTCGCAGCACTCCTATCTACTTGATCTTCCAAAACACAGACGAAAACGACAACACATATGTTTGTCCGAAATTTAAATACCCTAGCACTGAAGTCTGTACCATTGGAATGGCTGGCCATTTAAATCTCCGTCTTCAAGAATTAAACAGCTGGCGTTGAGCCACAGCACTACTGCTTTCTCTTGTTTAGATATAAAGAAGGAAAATAGTAAATTCATGCACTTTACTGTGCAGAACTTGCATTTAGTGTCAAAATAAGGGCCGCGCCATAGCTCAAGCGGTTAGTCGCTGGCTTCCCACCGCAGCGACCCGGGTTCGATCCCGGGGTCTGGTCAAGTGGGATTTGTGGTGGACAAAATGACGCTAGGGCAGGTATTCTCCGAGTACTTCGGTTTCCCTTGCCAATCTTCATTCCACCAACTGCTCCACAATCACCCTCACCTATTATCTGGGGCTGGTACAATAGGCCAGAAGTGGCCACAGTACAAGGGACTTAGTCCCACACCATTAGCATTAAAAAAAATAGCCTAAAAATATCGGTTGCTGGTTATTTATAATTTTTCTGTTGTTATCAGGCGCAAGGTGCTGTAAGGGTCGCAGTAATAACGTCTA
Source organism: Cryptotermes secundus (assembly GCF_002891405.2). Classification (NCBI taxonomy): domain Eukaryota; kingdom Metazoa; phylum Arthropoda; class Insecta; order Blattodea; family Kalotermitidae; genus Cryptotermes; species Cryptotermes secundus. The sequence continues at coordinate 152,748 of NW_019721758.1, forward strand.
AATATCAGTGGAAGAAAAATTCGTCATGGTTCGTGTTCTCTCTTGCCATGTTCTCGATATCATTTATAAATATGTTGTGAAAAACTTTTTCAGCTCTCGGGACACATCTTTCTGCTAAACGATGTAGGAAACTCATCTGTTCTGCTACTTTCTCCACATTATTTATAAGAAGACTGGAGAGATTCACACTTTCGCATTCGGATAACAAGGATTCAATCCAAACACGACACCTCATATTTTTCTAGTGTCATTTCAGTCCCGCGGGGACTTGTTAATCACAGCCATCTACCGTATATCATTGTTCCATCACAGTGTACAGGAAGGGATTATCTACACGTATTTTTCGGCTGGTTTAAATCGTAAAATTCTACATTCTGGTATATAGTATCCTTTAGTCCAGTGAAAGTAAACCGACGCTTCGAAGGATAATTTTGCCTTCATATTCAGGCTGAAATGTAAACCAAAATAGAAATCACCATGAAATAGCAGTGAGTAGTGTAATTTGGTAACGGAAAATCCGGGTTTATTTACAACACAGAGAAATGCAGGTCAACTCGACAGTTCCCACTGGTTCTCTTTAAGAAACATGGATAGGAGAAAAGAGAAAGATTGGGGCGATATGTTCCTCCTACAGGTCGTTCTTTTTAACCTTACTACACGGCGTTATATCACAGAAGATAGAATTCTTCACACAGAACCTCAACCCCTACGTGTATTCAGATTATTAACAAAATATTTCAGCTAACTCCATGCAGCAGATTACATTTTCAGAAGCTCAGTGTGGAGCACCTGATCGATAAATTCTCCGCCATTTATGGAACTAGGAAGTTCTTACCATGTTCATATAAGCCCGCTCTAAACCCTGTTCTGGGCCACGTGAATCCAGCCCAAATCCTCAGACCTCGTTTTCCGTAAGATCCATCATAATAATCTTCTGTCATGTAGGCCTACGAGTATGTCCGAAGAAGTCACTTTCGTTCAGGGGTTTCAAAATAAATGTATGTATCCATCATTTCTTCCATGCTTGCTATATTCCCCACCCATCTCAGTCTTACAGTGTAAGGTATGTGGAGTGCTGAGTTATGTGGCAGCAACCTGCTGGCCTGTTTTCCGTTCTGGTAGAGTGAGTGCATATGGCACCACATCCAGGCACGTGCCCCAACAGAACTCGTACCCTTCCATTCTACACACACACAACCCTGTCCTCTCAACTTCCGCACACCGTACTCCATTCTATATTCAGTGTGCACTTAAGCGGGAGCATCTGCAATCCAGGTTTATCTACTTTGTCTGTTTACGTAACCGCATTGACTGTGAAACAACGGGCCTGCTCATCCAGTTCTGCCTCTTATTCTGGTTGATCCTGTCAGGGACAAGCTGTAGTCTGCCGACAGGGATATCTGGATTTATTGAGGCTGCTCGAAAGTAGTGCAGCATGTTAAAGTGTATCGTCTATATGTTCTTCAAGAGTCATGTCCATATGTACTAGACGCTACTTAAAGTTCTACTTTATAAAGTGTCGTTACATAATCTAAGAAACATACCACTTAGCTGTCCCTTTCAGACGCCAAGTTATCAGGAGGAAGCAAGTATTTAGCGGAGTGATGATTTCTGAATATCGTAGCAATGGAGAGACGTAAATAGCAGCGTCATCTTTATCTCAATCTTCCTCTACTTCGTAAGATTTGAGGCTTTCACGGCGGTGACTATGAAGAAAGCAGTCTTCTGGGATTTGGCACCGTGTATATGTGGTGTTAACCGACGTTTCGGAGGAACGTATCGCCCCCATCTTCAGGGTAGAAGAAAAAGTATAAGAAATCTACAAGCGACAACACCGTGAGAAACGGTAAAGCAGACCTGCTTTGCCGTTTCTCACGGTGTTGTCGCTTGCAGATTTCTTATACTTTTTCTTCTACCCTGAAGATGGGGGCGATACGTTCCTCCGAAACGTCGGTTAACACCACATATACATGGTGCCAAATCCCAGAAGACTGCTTTCTTCCTCTACTTCTCCTCCGTTTTCATTTCTTCCTTTTTCTTCATCTCCTCATTTCGTTTTCACTTTCTTCTTCGTCTACATTCATCATCCCTTCTTTCTTTCTTTCTTTCTTTCTTTCTTTCTTTCTTTAACATCAGCTTCACTTCTTGAGTTTTCTCTACCGTTTTCCACATTTCCTTTTTCAGTTTATTCTCTTTCTTCTTCTCCTACTTCATATTCTCTAACTTCTTCTCTTTCTCCTTTTATCTCGTCTCCTTTTTCTCCACAGTTTCCTCGTATTTCTTTGCCCTATTAAATGTTTCTCTCTTTCTTATCTCATTCCCCCTTTCTATATCTTGTTCCGTTTCCAGTTCTTCTTCTAGTCTCCTTGTGCTTCTTACTTGTATTCCTACATGCACACTTGAGCGTTTAGGAACTGAAAGGAAGAAATAGCCCTTTCGTGCAATTTGCCAAAGAGCATCAGTTTATATTGCAATTAAATTTCATTTAACTTATATTTATTTATGATATTTAACAGTAAACGTAATAAAATTCCACCGAGTAGGGCCAGGTTCGATCCCAGATCAGATAATGTGGGATTTATTGTGGACAATGTGGAAATGAAACATTTTTCTCCGAGTACCCTGGTTCCTCCACCCAGTTCTCATTCCACCGACTGCTCTACACTCATCAGATTCAATAGCTCCACCAGTGGCAGACGTAGCAAGTTATTCATTCTCACCCCACCTCAAGAATAAGAAAACAGAAGAAGATTAAGCAGTGTCCCCTTGTAGTGGCGATAAGGATATGTGTCACGTTTACACATGAAGTCTGTCTATTGCCTCGGTTCTGGGATGCCTTATAAATAAAGTAGATATGATCTACATGATACGAAATAACAGGACATAGGCGTTTTTCAAAATTTCACCCTCAAGAAATACTAAATTATTGGACTGGTACGAGTGATCTCACCAGCATTTGCAGACTTTGTCTTGTGCTGTGAGTCATATCACCGGCCTTCAAGTTGAGTTCGTACGGAATGTTTATTTCCCATATCCACCCTGGATACCATGGTCACCCCCTTGCCAGTTCCGAACCACCTTGCAGTGACCTGGCCACCAGCTGTTATGCCGCGTCCCGGTTCGATTCACTTCGCATGGGATATCTAGCAAAACCGAGTTCACTTGGGTATCGAAGCTTGTTTATGAACACAAGTCACTCACCTTTACTCACCAAATGCCACAGAGAAAACCGACAGACCGTCTGTTGTTTTGCGAATTGTTGCTAGATTACAGGGCATTATCTGAGGACAACAGGAAATTAGTTTCGGCCTGCATTTCAGACATAAGATGACATTCAAAATTACATAAGATGTAACAGTTCGTGACGATGGTGTACTAATACAAATATTATGCTTTTGGGAATTATCCATCGTTCTCTTTTTATTTTAAAATACATTTCGGAGGTTGGATTCTGTCTCCGTCTTCAGTCAAAACCTACTCAGGTGGGCCAATTAATAAAGCTAGTCCCTATTCTTAGGTCCGGATATAGGGACTAGCTCTATCGTTTGGGCCCAGATGAGTAGGTTTTACCTGATGACGGAGACAGAATCTAGCGTCCGAAAGTTTGAGTTTTAAATAAAAATAGATTGGCGTCTTAAACAACAACAACAAAAAAACAAGACGGTGGATAATGTACAGAAACAAAATATCCGTATTGGACATTCAAAGGATTGCCGATTTATTGCTAAGTATATATGACTAGGCCGGTCACGGTAGCTGAGTATTCTAAGGCATGTACTGTCTTCGTTCGCTGGGAAGCCGAGATCGTGGGTTCGAATCCTACACAAGGCATGGATGTTTGGTGTGTGTATGTGTTTACTCTATGTTTGTGTTATCCTGTGTTTAGGTAGAGGCCTTGTGACGAGCTAATCACCCATTCATGGAGTCCTACCGTCTGTGAAAATGATCAGTGAGACTGAGAAATCAGTCCTATGCTCCAAAGTTGGAGCGAAGTGGAAGAAAAGTATGATTAGGGTTCTTATGATTGATTGGCAGGCCTTCTATTGAGCTGTAAAGGCCGCTGCTATCAGTAATGAGAATTTTAAGTCAGGACGTCTCTCTTTGAATCCTGTTCCGTCGAGCAGGTTAGTGCACATTTATTCATCGCTATGTAACTGATGTTTGTTGTAGAAAATATATTGTCGTGAGGAATTAAAGTCCTATAATTTCGACCCAGGTGCTACTTCAAATTTCTTTAATAATAATCCTTCTCCAATATGCCTTTATTTGGTTCATAATTATCCGTTCTTTAATGGCCTTCTACACCTCGCTAAGTGTCTTAAATATCTCACCTGAAATCTAAATTGCTTGCAAATTTGTGTATCTTGTTCCTGAAAATGCAACCCTCACTACAGAATCGTAATGATGATTTCTTCTTCCGCCTCCTCTTAACAGTGCACAAGGACTGAATGCTCTAAACTCGTCCTTGTGTTTAAGGTTTAATTGGTTGTTTCATGTGTGGCTGCTTCTTTCGTTCCTGTGGGATCATGTTGTAGCCGATGTGTCGCATCAGGAATTATACGAGTGCATGTCTCCAATTTAACTGGTAATTTCTGTGTCGTCAAATGTTTCTATGTATTCACTCACTTATTTCAGGTTTTGTTAATAAAATTTAATTTGAAAAAATTTGATTTATACATTCTAGCTTCTAGAATTAAGGCTCTACGAAAAATATGATGAATATCCAACAATACTCTTTCGAGATTCGCATGCCACCATTTTGAGATCAGTTCTCTTGTTGGGTCGTAGAATACAAAATGCTGTTTCTATGTGGTCTTATGTTACATTGAGAAGGCTCTCCATAGCCGTGTGTCTATATATTTTTATTTATAGCGTACTCAGAAATAATGTAATCCATAGTGTGACAGAAATGGATTTCCAAAAATAACTACGTTAATAAATATTGCAATTGTGATTTCCACATGTATCATAGCATAAGGGCCGTTCTGTACCTCCGTCTGACATGCTATGTGTTTCTCACCCACGCCAACCAGAAATTGAATTTCCAACAGGATTTATATGCACTCTCAGTAAGTCTTTCGTAGTCAGTCATAAGAAGATTTGAAGAAAGCAGTCTTCTGTGATGTAGCACCGTGTAGATGTGGTGTTAACCGACGTTTCGGAGGAACGTGTCGCCTCCATCTTCAAGGTAGAAGGAAAAATAAGAAATCCGCAAGCGAAGAGACCGTGAGAACTTGTACAAGCAGACTGCCCTGAAGATGGAGGCGATACGTTCCTCCGAAACGTCGATTAACACAACATCTACATGGTGCCACATCCCAGAAGACTGATTTCTTCATAGTCACCGCCGTGAAAACCTCAAATATTACATAAGAAGATTTGTTGTGAAAAGTTCTTCATTTCTGAAGTGTCGTGTTCGTTGTAAATTGCTTTATTTGTATTCTCTTCCTAATAGAGCTGTCCCTCGCCTAACCACAAGGATAAATTCAACGTGGAGTCATTTCCTTTCGATGTAGTCCTTTACTCTTGCAAGAAAAGATAAAAGGAAGAACAGAATGAAATGGCACCTAACAAACCGTGGTGCCAGCTCCTTTGGAATCGTTATATGAAACTAGTGTTTACCAGCAGTCCCCACAGAGAAAGTACCTTTTCCCCCAGTTAGAAAGCAGAGGCAAATCCAGCCCCGAAATATTCTAGAAAATGGAAAATACATAACACTATGTTTCTACATGCACGTACATATCGGCCAATATCCCGCAACATTTTCATCCATGGTACACCTTAATCTGTTAAGGATATTTGATGGTACATCATAAAATGATGGACATTTCAGATCTAATAATTTAACATACTATCATTTTATAAGCGTAAAGTGCCACTGTACAATTTGTTATAAAAATTCGCGGAACAACTGACATCTTGTGATGGCACATGGGTTGCGGAACACTGCTTTATAAACATGTCGTTAAGTTACTCAAAAATGTCTATTTCAATGGGTGAGGAGAGATGGAGCTCTGGTTTTTCTGATTGGAGAAAATTGCAGCTTGTTTCCTTCTTAACTCGTTTTACATATTTTATGTACAAGCCTAAATTAAGGAAATACGGTTATCATAATGCTATTGCGTTCATCTTACGTCTTATAGTCTGGTAGAACTTTACCAACGTTTCGGAAGAATATGTTATCATCTTTAGTCTAAAAATGGAGGTGACAGGCTGCTCCGGAGCAATATTAGCATTCTACCAAACTACAAGGCGTCATGTTCCACAAGGTAGAATTGTTATTAGTCACCTTCATGAGAACGTGAAATCTAGGGCATGAACAGAAATCTTAAATATTAATTAACCATAAATGAACTTCAGGTTTAAAATGATATCACCTCTTTGCACGATATCAAAGAATTAATTTCCTATCGGAACAAGTTCATCTTCCAATATTGTCTTCGGTGTTTGATAATATCTGCAGGGTCTGTCACCTTTCCGCTGTTTACTTATTCAGGCCATGCATTTGCAGTCTTAAAACAATGGAATTGGAAATTCAAATAGGAATACCGGATGATTCACTCGGAGGAGGAAGCCTCCAATTGATAATTATAAGTCATCTAAAAATTTGTCGATAAAAATTAAATTTTGCAACATTGACCGAGTGACTTCCTGTCCGATTCCTGGCATTTCCTTCAGTCTATATTGTGCTACGAAATAAGGAAGACCTGTACGAAAGTGAGACGTCATGTCGGCCTTTGTCTCCAGACTAAGAGAATCCAATTTCAACATTTTCTGTAGCCGAAATATCTGCATGTGTGTCAAGTTATATACTTGCCAAATTTTTATTTCATCTGTAAATTATAATGTGACTTATAATCACTAATTCGGGATCTTCTCCAAGTGAATCGCTCTAAATATACAAAGAAGGGTTATTTTTGCTGTATGAATGTTTTATTATGATTCTAACAGCTCCTGGGGCGGTAATGTAGCTACTGGTAGGGTCTTCCATGCTGGACAGGTCAAAGGTGATGAACCAGACAAAAAGGAATTCCCTGGTCCTCCAGATCGAGGGTTATGTATGGGATTAAAAGCTCCACCCCATAAGAAGCCTTTACTTAGAGGCTTTTAACGATTAAAGCCGGAAGGAAACACTCAACGACCTAGTAAAATCAAGAACTTAAATTATATAGTGAAATTTATCGAAGTAGGGCGGTTGGGATGGCTGGGTCACATTTTAGAATGCAGGAGCAGAACCCTAGCAAGAAGTTAAGTCTATATAAGCCAGAGGGTAACTGATGAGTAGGCAGAGCTGCTATCAGGTGGCTGGGATCTGTTGAAGGAGATTCGAAGAATATTAGGCCTTAGAAATTGGAGACCCTGTTCACAGGATCTTGACCAATGACGAGCAATCGTAAAAAAAGGCCAAGGTTCATCACGGACGATAGAGCCGGCAGATGAAGAAGAAAAATTTAGAATTTGGCCCTCGTCATGCAAAATTATTGGCAAGTGGCTGTAAGCCAAGTAATACAGCTGATGCACTGCGCATTTCGCTTTTGATTGGTCTCGTTCCGCATCTCCGAGTTCTCCGTTTCGGGGGGTGTGTGGGGGAGCATTCAGCTGGAGTTATAGAAAGGCCACTTCAACAGCGCGGAATGACAGGTGTTAGGGGGATAATCATGACAGCTGCTCCTCCCCTTTCCTAGTGTTACAACAACAGGACATTGTCCTTAATGTCATAGGCCTCTCAGTTTTTAGATGAAAAATACCGGAAAATATTAAACTTTTTACTATATTGTCAATGGTGCCATTATTAATAACAGTGGGAATTTTCCTTGAACTTCAGTGTTTCAGAAAGCAAATGGAAAGGTTTACGAAAAGTAAAAAACTTCATGCCACAAGGTGGAACTCTTCATAGTGACGGACGTGAGAACCACAGATCGAAAATATGATGGTAACATAAGTCATATTCTGCATCGAGTAATAGAAACCACTTGGCCGCGCCATAGCTCAAGCGGTTAGTCGCTGGCTTCCCACCGCGACGGCCCGGATTCGATCCCGGGTCTGGTCAAGTGGGGTTTGTGGTGGACAAAGTGGCGCTGGGGAAGGCTTTCTGCGAGTACTTCGGTTTCCCCTGCCAATCTTCATTCCATCAATTCCACCCTCACCTATCATCTGTGGCTGGTACAATAGGCCAGAAGTGGCCGCAGTACAAGGGACTTAGTCCCACACCAATAGCACTAAAAAATAATAATAAGCTAGAAGGAAAGAAACCAATGGGAAGACCAATGCGTAGGTGGGTACACAATATTAAAATGGATCTTAGAGAGATAGGATGGGGCGGCATGGATTGGACTAATCTGGCTCAGTATAGAGACCAGTGGAGGGCTCTTGTGAACACGGTAATGAACATTTGGGTTCCATAAAGTGCTAGGAAATTCTTGAGTAGATGTAGATTTGTCTTCTCCTCAAGAAGGGCTCAGCTCCATAAGTGAGTATGTAAGTAAGTTGTTTTTATAACCAAATATCTGCAACGTATTCATACTTCCTACCTTTTAGGTCAAGATACCCTTCTCAGGCCCTCGTTCTCAGACAGCCAGTCCCATATTAATACCGTAATATGTCATACCGAGACCGATATTGTTCGAACACTACAGGTTTCTGTCAAATTGATCATCATCAGGGGTACATCTGACGATGGCAAGTTGGGCTCAAACCTGTAGTGTTCGATTAAGAGGAAGAGACGAACGCTTCTGAAGTGTAAATTTAAAGTGAAGACAACACCACACGCTGCTAGAGGGAACAACACACAAACAAGGGGCATATTGCAGATTTCAGACGTCGCACAACAACGGGCAAACAAACAGAGAAACAAGCTGCAGAAACGAACCTTCTGTAACAATCACACAGCTGTAAACAAGTGGACGACTTCCCCTATGAGGTGGAATAGGATTTTACGAAAAAAATTAATGTATTTTAATTAGTTATTTTTACTATTTTAAGTGCAATGAAACGCGCGGTTCTAGCGCACATCAAAGCAGTGTAACAGTTTGAATGCATTAAGACACCTGAAGATGGCCGTCTATGGCCGAAATATATTGTGTCGAATGTTATGATGAATAAACAATTGTTGCATTATTGACGGACTGTGGATACATAGACATTTAATTACAACATGATGCTGAAATACATAATTGTAAATTTTAATACATCGACGAAATTGCACAGTGGCACTAAGATGTGTGAGTGATAATTTAGAACACAGTGTAACAAGATACTGTTCTTTTTTTCCTTGGCACTACAGCCCCAGTGGGCCTAGGCCTTCCTCCATGAACTTCTCCGTTCACTTCGGTTTTTCTAGATCTTACACATACGGTAGGACTCCTTGAGCGGAAGATCAGCTCGTGGCAAGGCCTCTACCTGTACACAAACACAGAAAAACGCACACAAACATCCATGCCCTGAGTGGGATTCGAACCCACGATCCCGGTTTCCAATCGAGCGAAGACAGTACATGCCTTAGACCGCTCGGCTACCGTGACCGGCAACAGGATAGTGTAGTATAACATTAATCCCATAATTTAGTTTGATTTTAAATAAATGGAACGTTAATACGTCACTCTGAAAAATTTGCATATTTTGATTATATATGGGGAGAGCTGAATTGTAGCAAGCAAAAACCGAATTTAACCCGATTATAAGTTTGAAATGAAAACGCGTTAGAGTGTAAATGGGTTAATATGCGCATTGACAAATTACTTTGAGCTGTACGATGCAGGTTACAATTACCGTAACGTCATGTTGCATGAGTCTGGACTTGACGTATTATGGATACAGGTGTCAGGTGATCTATCACCATATTCACCCCGAGCCTTGAAATTTCACCTTCACACATCAGTTCCATCCATTCTAAACCAACGCGCCAGTCGCTGCATTACTTTCGAAATATCTGGATTACTGATTCGTACACCTGGGCGTCGATAAAGGAGTGGTATTAGAACAGGTATTCGTGACTTAAAAGTGTGAATTATATTGGGTAAGAACCGAATCCATCGGCGGACGTTTTTAAAGAGAATGTTGAATATTGTGGCACCGTAAAAACAGTGAATGCCTTAATAAACTAAAATAACAGGTTCCATAGATATTCGGGAATTTATTTTAATTACGTCACATATAGTTGGTAGAAAGTATGTACTGTGACGTAGAAGGAATTTATGGGGATGAAGGTGAGTCTCAAACATTGAAAATGAAGGCAGGTAATTTCGTTAATAGTTTAGTTCTCAGAATCAAACAATAAATTGTTTTGCGATGAACGACCTTTACTGCAAAGAGCTAGAAATTTTCAGAAACGATTCTGCAATACGATGATAAAGTTTTACCTTAGAGGCCTATACAGTCATTCTTAAAGAAGAAATTCGGGGAATAACACATGAGGCCCAAATCCCATTAAGGTATGCAGGTCTACTGCGTGTTTTAATATTTTATTTAGATTATGTAACTCTGTGATCTAGTGGTCAGTGGTTCTGGTTACAGATCCAGTTCGATTCCCGGCGCTACCAGATTTTCCGAGAAGTAGTGGGTATGGAACGGGGTCCACTCAGCCTCGTGAGGATAACTGAGGAGCTATTTCACGGAAGTAGCGGCTCCGGTCTAGAAAACCGAAATGAACGGCCGTTGGGATTCGTTGCGCTGACCACGCGACACCCTCAATCCGCTAAAGTTGGCGCTAACTTCGCTGACAAGCGGCGGTCGTTCGGTCGGTATAGTTCGCTAGCGGACTGAAACCACGGAGTTTGTATGTAAATTTACAGTACAGCAATAAAACCCAGTAGCTCATGGGGTAACTTACTTCAGTCTTCTGCAAATATTCATGCGAACATATCCATTTTTATTGCTCTCAAATGTATGTTGCATAATAACAAATTACTTACTTACTTACTTACTTACTTACTCATGGAGCTGAGCCCTTTGGGAGGAGCCGCCAATTCTGCAGCTACTCAAATATTTCCCAGCATTTTATGAAACTCGAAGGTTCATTACCGTGTCTACAAGAGCCCTCCACTGATCCTTATCCGGAGCTAGATCAATCCAATCAATACCATCCCATCCTATCTCTCTAAGATCCATTCTAATATTGTCCACCCACCTACGTCTTGGTCTTCTCTGTGGCCTCTTTCCTTCTGGCTTTCCCACCAATATCCTATACGCATTCCTCGTCTCCCCCATTCGCGCTACATGACCTGCCCACCTCATCCTCCTTGACGTGATCGTTCTAATTATACTTGGAGAAGAGTATAAGTTATGAAGCTCCTCATTATGCAGTTTACATAATAACAATTATTATTATTATTATTATTATTATAGTTAGGAATGTTTAGGAAAATATTTAGTACCTTAGTACATATTTTGTCGATGCTAGATTGGTATGACATAATTTCAAAATTTTGCACTGTCGCCATATGTATGATTGTTGCACCTTTTCAAGCATGTTATTACCTGTCCCTATACAAAATATAAAACAGAACCAAAGCTCTAACAACAGCCCCATTGCATTACGAGTATAAATGGTTCTGATACCAACTGTATATTTCGGCATGTAACATCGCCATTTTCTGGGGGATTTAATTACATGAAACATTCATTTTCTTTAAATATAATGCAACATAAGCGCTGTTAATCTTATATGATGTGCTTTGCTTCAATGTTTAATAAGAAATTTGATATAGTCCATTTTGTCCCTTCGTTCAAAATTCTCACAATTACAATATTCCATATATATCAAAATGTGGCAAGTTTAATTGTACTTTAAATATATTTATTTTAATGTTTTAAGGTTATATTTACCACATTCAATATAGAACGAACAGCACTTGGCCTACATTATTATAATAATTTACATCATAATAAAGTACCTAATTTGACTATAAGCAAGTAGTCGTTTATGCTGTGGATCCATCTGAAGATAACAATATAAAATGACGAAACATGCAGTGGGTAGAACATAAAGTAGAATACGAGAAGAAAAGAAAATCAAACGATAGGGAGAAGAATCGAACGGAGAGATATCTTATTTTTCTCTGTCTGTCTGTCTGTCTGCCTGTTTGTATCTCTGTCTGGAACCATACACAGGAAGAGTTCACCCGCCGGCCGGCCGGCCGCCAAATCTGTTCACATCGATCCGGACCTAGTTTTCCCGAGCACAGTTCAGAGAGAGGAACAGCGAAAGAGGCACAGAGGAAGTGAGAGGGAGAATGGAAAATTACTTTGCATGTCTCAGCAATAATGTATGAAGCTTTTGAACTTATAAAGGGGTTCTCTCAATTCCTTTTCCTTACTCTAAATTCCAAATATATTCCCCTTAACTATAAGCTTAGAGCAAACTTGTGATTTAGCCGAAATTCTTTGCTGCAAAAGAAGTCTATTACTGGTGCAGTGCGAAGAGCTGTACCATAGAGTCACGCTATTAATGTTGGTAAGGAAATTCTGCCTCCCCCCCCCNCACACACACACACAGAATATAACAATCCGCTCTGCAGGGGGAAATGATTTACTACCAAACTATGCTTCAGGACGTAACCTATAACCCATTTCATAAGATTTCTCTTCTCTTGTTAGACTTTCTCAGCATTTTCGGAAACAAATTGCTATTATACTATTATTCCAGGGATTCCATGCTGAATACTTTGAAGTTTAGCTTGCTGACCCTTCAGATTCAAGTTAGCAGCTGGAGAATATTCGCGCACCGTGGAAGAATTCTCGCGTGCTTAGTACCGGAAGTGGTTTCATCTGGTCATACTCTCATTTACCACAAGCCCAATGTGCAAAACTGGGATCCGGTATGCCGCCCAACGTTTGGAAGTTCACTTCCGAGCTGTCTGAATAAGGGCGGAAATTGTATCAAACAATCTGCAACGGTGGAACAAAATAATGTTGGTAATATCGGAAATCCTAACATAATAATAATAATAATGATGCTGACATCATGACTCAGACGGTGTGCTGCGGTTTTCATAATCTCATTTGTTTCAACTGTGCTCCTTTCTTTGCATCATGTCTCAGATATCGTGTCTTGACTGTTACATGTCTTGACGCATGCCGGTGTGCGGCTTAACTAAGACAGCAAATGGAAAGAAAAAGAACTCGTTGGGCAAAGACCACTACTTTTGTCAGGCCAGTATCGAAGAAGAGGAAGAAGAAGAATGGCAGGTTCGTGGTCTGTTTTGACATTCGCTTGGAGAGACTGAAGAAATCACGAAGAAGCTGAGTCAGAATATTCTGTAGCTGGAGCGCTATTCGAATTGGTATTTGCCGAATACAAATACAGCGATCCCTTGCTAGTTGCTGGTATCCTTGATAAGGCACGCTGACTGGTAAGAAACTTAATGCTAGGAGAACCGTGAACTCTGCTGACAGTCGTCATAGAATGAGAACCGGGAGGCGGGAGCAACCAGCTTTCTGAGGGGAAGCCTACTTATTAGGGTAAATCTAGGTTTTCAAGGGTTGACACACAAAAAAAAAATTGCTTAAAAACTTACATTTAAGCCCTTAACTTACTAACTCCATAGAGAAGAATCCTTATTGAGAAGCTCCTTGTCGTTCAGCTACTCAAGAATTTCCAGATATATTATGGAACCCGAAGGTTCAGTACCTTGTTCACAAGAACCCACCACTGGCCCCTTCATGAGCCAGATCAATCCTATTTCTAAGCTGTTTAAATCTACTTTTACTAATTACGGTCCTTCTAATTTATATTATTAATGTGTGGCGTATTGTAGTACGAATGGGGGAGAGGAGACATGCATATAGGATATTTGTGGGAATGCCGGAAGGAAGGAGACCACTTGGAAGACCAAGACGTAGGTGGGTGGACAGTATTAAAATGGATCTTAGAGAGATAGTTTGGGATGGTATGGATTGGATTGATCCGGCTCAGGATAGGAACCAATGGAGGGCTCTTGTGAACACGGCATTGAACCTACGGGTTCCATAAAATACTGGGAAGTTCTTGAGTGGCTGCACAGTTGGCAGCTTCTTAAGAAGGGCTCAGCTCCGTGAGTGAGTGATGTGTGGTGTATTCCCATTTTTCTTCAATTTTGTGTTTTATTTTTCTAAAGATCCTCTGCGGAGTCATGCATCACAACGCAAACAGTACCCACGTAATAATATGTTTACTAAGAATTTCGTCATAAAACACGAACGTGTCAGAAAGACGTGCCACAATGGCTGTTTCGAAGCTACAATATTGATTTCGGATATCATTATAGCTCTCGCCATGGTAAATATGGATCCTCTTGTGCTCAAGTTATCTATTCTACATATGTGTACACAAATAAAGATCATGGACATATACACCGGACCGTTCATGAGGACAGACGCCGGTAGATTTCGTCTAGGTGGTTCCAGAGAGTATTTTTTTAATGAAGTTATTTACAGTTCAAGACTTCGAAACTATCGTTCACAACAATGGTGCATGTCGGAAAGAATTCCCAAACTTGCGTTGTAATAATTTTGTTTACAACACGCGTAGATATTCTCCTGGCTCTCTTACTTTTTTGGGCTGTCTAGCTAGTTCTGAAAAGTTATTTCCATTCCTGTACATAAAAGCAAATGCTGCTGTTAGCAGAGTTTTATGCAAATGGAATTCCACGATTACTTGAAGTCGGCTGGAGGCAAAATCGAGAGAAAGTTCCGGAAAAGGCCTTAGAGCTACTCTATCATTCCCGATCGTGGATGAGTACAATACACGGTTATAGGATTTCATATGCCGCTAGTTGTTTAGAGTATTAATTCCCTAGAGCTCATTAAAATTAAGTCTTTTACGTAGTTATGCCGCTAATTAGTTCAATATGACTCCATTTGCTTTCTTTTGAAATACGGAAGAAAGGAGTTTTCTCAGTTTTCTATGTCACACGTTCGCTACTTTTGTAAAAATTCTCTTTAGAGAATTGGCTATGAATGTTAAGAATGCCCATTATAATTGCAATAATAGCGTAAGAGGGTAGTTTGCTGAGCCGAGGGGGTTGTGTAGTCTGCGCTCCCTCTCTACCCGCATCTCCCCTTCAAAACCGACGTCGTCCCTCTTTCTCCCTCCGACGCCCAAAAGCTACATTGATTGGTGAATAAGCATCATACCGCTAGGGGTCTCCGAGATCGTTTCGGTCGGGTGTTTCTTTTTCACCGACGAGGCGCTGGTGTCGGCCTGCAGCAGTGGCAGCCAGACCCTCTGTCGCCTGCGAGCAGAGCCATGCCGTGCAGTTCAGTATTAGTAGACTGTTCGCGGTCATACACAGTGCAAGTGCAGTGATATTATGACAGTGTATTTTGCAATATATAAAATTTATTTTTAAAATAAATACAGTGTTATGTAGAAGTGATATTGCAGTGTTATATTTTGATTATAAGAAAGATAGAGAAAATATATATTTGGGAGTTAGAGAATAAATAATTGAAGAAAAAAAAAGAGGAGATACTGACGAATCAAAATGGTGGTTTTTTGTATAATAATTGAATTATCGAAAAGGGAAGAAATAATTCGTTAGCAGTCTGGAGGTGGTAAAGGGGCGGTGGTGGTGGAGTTGGGGGCGGCAGCACAGGCAGAGGCACCGGCTCCGGGGGCTGGCGGGGTTTCGGGGCCCCATCATGGCCTGCTGGCTGCTTGCCTCCTGGAGTGCCCTCACATGGATTGCATCAGGTAAAACGAGCCGGCTTCCCTTTTAGTTGTTTTAGTATTTAGAACAGTACTTAACGCTTTTCTGCTTCTACATAGTTTGCGTAGTATGTGTGTGTATTTGTGCTAGCACTGCGACTGCATGTACCGGCATTTGCCCCATGCGACTCTGATTCCAGTAGGCATTTGACAACTGATCATATCTACCGCCAAAATGTCATCAATATTAACACGTAACTGTGCATAAACGTAATATTAAAAGAAAATGGTATAACTTTATAACACACTGTCCATTTGCCTCTGATACACTTGAATGATTAGTGCGTGCAGTGCTGCTACAGCTATCTCTATTCGCACGCAACTCAACTGCCCTGAAGATGGAGGCGATATGTTCCTCCGAAACGTCGGTTAAAACGAAGAATACACATCGCCAGATCCCAGAAGACGACTTTCTTCATAGTCATCGCCGTGAAAACCTCAAAATTTAAATAAATTAATACGGTCTTCAGACTTATATATGGAAGGAAAATTCTGATGTCGCTTGTGGCAGAGATCTCAGAGGTCCCTTGATTTGAATCTCAGAACGAAGACAGACTGTCCGGATATGTTTTCTCTAACCTCAATTCCGGTAGGCAAATATTCAGGCAGTACTTGGCGTGGGCTATAACCGATTTCTTCAAAGAATATTCAAAATCATCGACAGCCATCCTGCCTAGCGGCGTATAATTCAAGGTTTCGTAAAATGACCCAAGAAAATCAATGAGGAGAATTATTGTTTGGAATTCACATTCACATAATGCACTTGATCTAATCAAATTCAGGCCATATGGCTGATACTTTCTGCAACTTGACTTTGTTGTAACTAATTCTGCCATTATAAACAGATAAATAGATTAAGTCAACGCAAGTAACTGTGAGACTGAAATGAAACTATTACAAACGAGACTTAGAATTCTCGGAACGCTTCGATATACCTATTTAAATATGAATCTTTGTAGGAATAAATACGAGTATATACTATTTTGAATGGTATATAGAAATTGCTGAGTTTGGTTTATTACATTCTAATCTATCTGATATCTCAATCCAAGGATGGAAAATGATTTTATAACGGGGGTACGGATGAGTTTTGTAGTGATACGAGGTTGGATAATCTATAAACTGAGTGGCCGCGCCATAGGTCAAGCGGTTAGTTACTGACTTCCCACCGCGGCGGCCCGGGTTCGATCCCGGGTCTGATCAAGTGGGATTTGTTGTGGACAAAGTTGCGCTGGGGCGGGTTTCCTTCGAGTAATTCGGTTTCCCCGTGCCAATCTTCATTCCACCAAATTCTCCATCATCATAATCACCCGGAGCAGGCTACACTAGGCCAATCAGTGTCTGCCGTGCCGAGTGGATCCAGCTGGACTCCACCCCCCACTAATCTAGAAAGTAATTTAAATTGTTAAAAATGTTAAACCCTTACAAGTGATTTATCTCGACTGAATGTAATTCATAGATACATCCGAGTAAATAAAATTAACGTTATTGGTAACAGATTTGGGCAAGGTATCCTGCATCCATGACTCATGTGTTCAAGGTATTTAGACACGTAACAAACCGAACTTAAATTGCCTCCCACAACTTTCATATTCCAAAAGGTATGTAAGATAAATGAAAAGAAGTGAATGTGTGCGTTGCTTGCGGAATGAACTGGAGAATCTGGGTTATGTCCCGACAGGGACTTTCATCCATTGCCTCTGGATACCATCCAGCCTCCCGTAAACTGAATATGGGTATCTATTTCAATAGAAATAAAGAGTCCAGAGCTTGAAGCTGACCACTTACTTTTAACTAAAGAAATGATTAACAATTCTTGGAGTTTATACCCTAGCCCCCATATGTGTACGTGGTTTGAGGATTAAGCACAGAAAGAACTTTAACTGCAGAGATCCTGAGCTTTTGATTATCTTAAGAAACCCCGTCTTTATGTACTTCTGAAAGTTAAGATTATATATGCATGTGAAAATAAATTGAATCAGATAATTGGCATTGTCATATGTATTAGTGACTTGTAGATGGGGTTCGGAATTGGTGAATCGATTTACTGGATAATCACAAGTCGTAACTACAATTAATCGTAACATTTTGAGGATTACTGTAACCGTAAGACACAAAATGAATTCTTGAACGTCTGCTTACTAGTCGTTACTTAGTAACACTTCAACTATTGAATCTTCAGTCCTCTGGAACTCTCTCACTGTTGTCTCAATCTCGGACTGAACTAACTTTATGCGGACCGAATGTAGAACACTCAGTCGGACAACTGAGTCCTCTGTTATTCTCTGTTGCCATGAAACGTGTGTCAGTCTCCGGGCAAATGAGTTTTACAAGCGTATTCGTCGTCTCTGAAATTTGTTTAACTAACCGTTGCCTAGCAACAGGCGTTTCTGTTGTGCTTTCCTGACTACACACTTCTGGTGTTTAGGTGTCATGTCAGAATATGTTCCGTTATGACTGCAAGCCAGATTGAAACTTCTAGAGCGACAATCCACCGATTGAACGTATTTTGAAACAGTCTCGTAGTCTGCTGTTGAGTTGGTTTATACTTAATTAACCGGCTCTAAAACCTGCAACTCTGTCTTACCTGATATATTACATACTGAAATATTACATGATATGTAAAACGTAAAACAAACCTATTATATACCACGGTTATACGTTCATCAGACAAATTGGGCCATTTGAAACACAGCAGTAACTAGTGTCATTTGACTGCCAGGGATGTTTCAAAGGCTAATGTGTGAAGCAATGGTGAGACGAAGTGGCTGTCTGAAGTGTTAAAGATAAAAGTCTAACACCGTGAACATCCGCATGAAATTAGCTCATAAGTTTTTCGTAGTGAAACCGAAATACATCTACGGTTTTCCCAATTCCTTCATTGTGATTCTTCGTAAGCCTCAATTCACCGTACTTATTTTATTTCACTTTATTTGATTAAATATTAATCTTTTTTAGGAAGTTTAAATATTCTCAATAATATCTATATTTTATTATATGTATCAATAATGGTGCAGAGTCTCTTCTAAGAAATTTATCAATTATATTTGAATGTAATATAAAGTAGGAGTAATGTTGGACTGCTAGGAATCATAATACAATTTAAATCTTATAATTTAGATTTCACCAAGTACCAAGTTTCGTCAATGTATCATGATTATGAGTCAAGTCCTATTGAATACTTTATCAAAATATACTAATCATAAAATGCAGTTTGGTTTTGCCAAATTAAAATTAAGTTAATTCATTTTATCAACTGATATTATCTAAACGTGTGATGTAATAATTAGGACTGATGTTTTATATTGTAGAAATTCTTGAGCTGGGTTCGAGTATGTGCTGGCGATTTAGTGCACTGATTATATATCGTAGTTCTTCACAGATATTACAGAATAAAATTAGTGTAATATCTTAAATAATTTAGGAACACTTTTTCCCATAATTCTTCAAATTCGTTTTCCATAAAAAGGACCCACATGTCGTTTTATATACCGGACACTTGTAAATTTCGGCAAGTTTTGGATGTTAGACAGTCATAGGAACCCTGAAAAGAATATTATAACTGGTTACACCACCCTTTGTAATTTCAGTCTATAGGATAATTACATCATAATGAGGAGCTTCATATCTTGCACACTTCTCCAAATATAATTAGAATAATCAAATCAAGGAAGATGAGGTGGGCAGGTCATGTAGCACGAATGGGAGAGACGAGGAATGCGTATGGGATATTGGTGGGAAAGCCAGAAGGAAAGAGACCACAGGGAAGACCAAGGCGTAGGTGGGTGGAAAATATTAGAATGGATCTTAGGGAGATAGGCTGGGATGGTATGGATTGGATAGATCTGGCTCAGGATAGTGACCAGTGGAGGGCTCTTGTGAACACGGTAATGAACCTTCGGGTTCCATAAAAGGGTGGGAAATTCTTGAGTAGCTGCAGAATTGGCGGCTCCTCCAGAAGGGCTCAGCTCCATGAGTAAGTAAGTAAGGATAATTACATCGGCTTAAGTCTCTAAGAAAAAAGATATATAATTAGAACTCTGGTGGAAGTATTTGTTATTCGATTTTATTTATTTATTTATTTATTTCTCTCTCAGTGCTTTGATATTCCATGACAGAAACAGTAATAATTACGTATATGGGATTTCGAGACTGTATATCAGCACTGATGTTCTCCGCATGTGAGAACTGTATAGGAAAAATATTCCTCTGTAACCGGGAAAATGTACAGAGCCACCGGTACTTGTTCTGCACATAACGTTCTAATTCTTTTTTTCTCTCTGTGGCTCTACAGCCCTTTGGATCTTGGCCGCTTTTTCATTTTCTTAATCCTATACAGAGTTGGTTGGATTCCTTGGAAAGGGGATCAGCCCTCGCAAAGCCAATACCTACACGCAAAACAACACAAACACAGAATAAAACACACAGACATCCATTCCTCGAGTGGGATTCGAAGACACAACCCCAGTGTTCGAGTGAGCGAAAACGATTGGTGCCCTAGACCGTGCGGTCACTGTGTTCGGCACGTTCGAACTACCAGAGGTAACATTGTCCCTGTGTTTCAACAAACACCACGCCTTCAAGACGTACTGTGGGTGGAGACGTAGCTTAATGTATTTTAACCTCTGCACTAGTTGGAAGTGAGTAGTCAGCTTCACATCGCCGCTGCTTTACTTCCGGGTAAAAAGCCCCCGGTAACTACCAAACGAGGGGCTAGGTGGGTCCCAAAGCCGGTCTGGATGCTATGAAGGAGGGAGAAGTCTGTTTCTCTGCCTGAAATCGGGCTCAGATTCTCCCGCTATGCATGGAGACGCCCAGTTAATATAATGACTCTATCTCGGCTCCGATTAATGCATGCAATAAAATTTTCAGGGTGTCATATAGGCTTATTTTGCAGCAAAATCTTTGTTATTCACGGTTCAGTCATTCGGCACAGACATTTTTTCGTGCGAGTAATTTAATTCCATGAACCTATACACCTGTGAGTTACTGCTTTTCTGCCAGTTAATATTCGGTATTCTTGCTCAAAATTCATTAAGTAAATCTTGTTTCTGACCATCCAGTAGATGAAGAAAGGAATAAACTGGACCCTACATGCATTGCAGACAATTTTGGTTCCGATTTATTTGACGATGCTTCCTCAGTTGCCAAAGTTCTCTATTTCTTTCAAAAATACGCGAAAGGAAACAGTGTCCCACTTTAAGGTGGAGACTCGCAATTAACTTTTTTTAATGCTAGTGGGGTGTGACTAAGTCCCTTGTACTGCGACCACTTCTGGCCTATTGTACCATCCCCAGATGATAGGTGAGGGTGATTGTGGAGCAATTGGTGGAATGAAGATTGGCAGGGGAAACCGAAATACTATGAGAAAACCTGCCCCAGCGCCACTTTGTGCACCACAAATCCCACTTGACCAGGTCCGGGATCGAGCCCGGACCACCGCGATGGGAAGCCAGCGACTAACCGCTTGATAATGGCGCGGCCCCCCCACTCTTTGTATCCTATATATGAAACTTGCAATGTGACTTACGTTTCTTATCTGGGCGTATAAACGTTCGATGTGTATTTTATGTTCTACACTCTGCGGTGGTTTGGCGTTCATTTTCAAATCACCGCACAGTGTAGAACATACCATACACACCGAATGTTTATACGCCCAGACAAGAAACATACGCCACATATACAAATTTATAAACTGTCCCTCTGTTGCTGTTTACAGGCCGCTGCCTAATAACGGCCGTTCTACAGTTGCTAATTGCGCGGCCGTTGCCTAGCAACGAGTCTACATGTCACAATACTATTAGCACGAATATATGAAGATTCATGCTACGGAGTGATAATGTGGAACGAATGAGGGATAGACACAAAATTTTGGTCCGTCAGATTTCCAGGAACGAGAGTATTTTGAAGATCTAACAAATCATACAGAACTAGGGAATGCGGAAAGGTACTTAAATTAACTAGAATAGGACAAGATATTTGAACAAGGAAATGAAAGCCTGGGGTTCCTGAAAGCAAAAAGTCAATTAGTGGACTCTCGGGTTTTCAAGCAAGGCCCTAGGCTGTGTGGTTAAGATTACGGTCTTCTGTGAAGAGAATTAGATACGTATCAAAATTTCGGAATAGCATGCTCTCATCATCTTCAGGATAGAGGGATCCCCGAAAGTACCGTATCTCTTGATCAGTTGAGTAACTATTTCTTTCAAGAAAAACCATTCAAATTCTTGATACGATTGTAACCCATCTTCGCAGTAGAAAACTGAGAAATAGGTTAATTTGCAAAGCAATTGTCCACCTGCCAAACTGCACGATTACACATCCCATGCTCTTATTCGCCACCGAAGGAGCCTCATAATATTTAATTGTCAGAATTACACTGAAATCTGAAGATTGTATTTGCCTTTTGTTCTCGACCTGGAGGCTGGCACCCCTGAATAAATTTTTCCGTGGTGTCTCTCTGCCCCTTCAGGAACCTTCCACGTACTTTCCAATTCATTATTCACTAATTATCCCATCATTCGACGCATGATCCGAGATACTGAAGCTTCTTTACAGACGTCGCAAACAATGAATATTACTTTTCATACATAAGCATTCATTCTAGAAATGTCTTAGAATTCGTTGCAATTCTGCTGATTTAAAGAATTTGCTTATTCCAAAGATTTCGTACGATTATAGTTTCTTGGAGCTTGCAATGATTGAAAGGAGTACTCCTCTAACCTCGTTTGTTGATTTGCATGCGATAATGGAGAACTGAGCGTTTCCTTCAGAAAATTGAATTTCCTCAGTAACTCTGGGACCCTACCCTCTATTCTTTCGTGCTAGTTGGCTGGCTCTAGGCTGTTGAAGTTATGAGACTGAGGTCTTCGCGGCGTAAGAACTTGCATTGTGCTACTCCGGATCATGAAATCTTATGATCTTTTATGTGGCTACTAATCCTCTGGCTCCATATTCAAGGTAAATATGATGAAATGGCGCTGTTATAACTTGTAAGGTTTATATTGCGTATTCTACTGTGTATATACGGCTTAGATACATTTCACTCAATTTATAAGTATGAGGTACTCCTTTGCGTTTATTATGATATTCATCCATTCATCAATGGCTTTACAGCCCTTTGTTGGGCCCTGGCCTCTTCTTCAGTTTCGTAATCATGTTTACACCGACGGTAGGACTCCTTGGACGAGTGATCAGCCCATCGCAAGGCCGCTACCTACAATCAGGACAACACAAACACAGAATAAACACACACAGAGACATCCATGTCTTGAGTGGGATTGGAAACCACGATCCTGGCGTTCGAGCGAGCGATGACAGTTTATGCCTTAGACTGCGCGGCCACTGTGATCAGAATATATGATATTGCATC
This sequence comes from Cryptotermes secundus, assembly GCF_002891405.2. Lineage (NCBI taxonomy): Eukaryota > Metazoa > Arthropoda > Insecta > Blattodea > Kalotermitidae > Cryptotermes > Cryptotermes secundus. Next base: position 175,802 of record NW_019721758.1, read on the forward strand.
TGATAACATTTATACGTATCTTAATTCCTTCTCTAAAACAATAACTATTTCGTCTCTCCGGTTGTGGGAAGCGTCTTTTGTCTCCTGTCTCTTGATCGGTTCCATGATCTATAGGTCGGTCAGTCAGTCAGTCAGTCAGTCAGTCAGTCAGTCAGTCAGTCAGTCAGTCAGTCAGTCAGTCAGTCAGTCAGCCAGTCAGTCAGCCGGTTGTTAGTTTACAGTGTCATAGAAGTATGTACATATCTGCCTCCAGATAAGTCCAGTTAAGGGTTATTTAAACATTGGAATGAACCTTCGGGCCACATAAAAGGCGGGAAACTTCTTGACTACCAAAGCGATTAACAGCTTCTCAACGATTTTGCTCCACTTAAGTTATTTTTATACCTTGACACAGTGCTGTAGCAGGAGACGAGGCAGATAACGGTCATGCATGATTCTCGTCTTACTAAAAGTTTTCAGAATCCCGTCAGCGTTAGAAGTGGAAATGCTACACTCGTGTCAATGTCTACTGTAACGTCCGCAAACAGAATGTAGCAAGTGATACTGTGCTGTGCTTTTGAAGAGCGGCAGGAACTGCAACTGACGTGGAAAGTAACAGTGGCAGATATCACGTATCCTATACGAGGGAGAAGGCCTGACGCGTCAGTTGACAGACAAATAACAGCATTGTCAAAGTATTCAAAATATTGACTTGCTTTCAGTAAACGATACCTTTTATTTTGCTAAATTTCGGAGGAATCAGTCCATTTACTTCATCACCCCAGGCTGAGTTAGGGTGCACGCGGAGTCCCACAGGTCTGGACTCCCCTCCCCTCTAATCGAATCTTTACAATGACATTGGCGGTGACAGTCCACGCGATTCAATAAACCCGCATTTCCCCCATCCTCTAACTGCGGCTGGCCTGTCTGTCTGGCTCTCCGTGGATCATTCGCTCTGTTACGAACACTACCCCTACAGTCGGTCATGGAGTCTACGTGTGCAAACCAAGCACATCAAATGCCCTACTTTCTGAATTATTTTTTCACTTTTTCTTTTCGCTGCTGGCGAAACTTTAAGAATAGATTTACGAACGAAATCAGTCTTAAATTACGCATAGGCTTTCAGAGCTTGCGGTCAGGTTTAAGAAAGAATAGTACAGGGTTATTCAAAAAGAATGAACCGATTTTATTACGCAATATAGAGTAATACAAAATTCCAGCCAAGTCACAAGTATTCTACTCACAATCAACTTTTATTTCCTGTCTTACAAGTGTTCAATATGGCCACCACCTGCAGCACGGGCAACATCAATGCTATAAGAGAATTCCTCCCAGGCGCGTATCAGCATATCATGATGCACTGAGTTAATCGCTGTTGNCCCATCAGGTGCCAATGGGGCGGTGCTCCATCTTGTTGAAAAATGAAGTCATGCGAATCTGCTTGCAGTGAAGTGAAGAGCCAGTTTTGGAGCATATCGAGATAGGTTTGTCCTGTAACGCTGTTTCCTTCAAAGAAAAAGGGATCCTAAACCTTGTCCTGAGACAGCACAGAAGACGTTCACCTTAGGAGAATCTCTTTCGTGCTCAACTGTTTCATGTGGGTGCTCTGTTCCTCAAATACGCACAATGTGACGATTGACTGTGCCGCTCAAGTAAAAAGTCGCTTCATCCATAAAAATTAAACTTGAAATGAAGGTTTCGTCTTCCACCATCTTCAGCATCGAATCGCAAATTTCCTTCCGCTTCCTTTTGTCGTCATTGGCAAGTGCCTGAACGAGCTGCAGTCTGTATGGTTTCAAATGTAGACGTACTGTTAGCACACGCCAGACAGTGGATTGAGGGATCGCAAGCTCACGGCTAGCTCGATTTGTTGACTTCCGCGGGCTCCTCTCAAACGCAACACGGATTCTCGCCACTTGTTCCTCCGAGACTCGTGGTCGTCCTGGAATTTTTCCTTTACACAGACACCCACTCTCTTGAAACTGTCGAAACCACCGTCGAATGTTCTTAGGACATGGCGGATTAATGCCGACTCGCCTTCGTAAAAAAGCACGCTGCATCGTGGCAACCGAATTTGTTTTCGCGAACTCGAGAACGAAGAACGCCTTATGCTGAGGACTCGCCATTCCGAGGGTAAACGAACAACTAAACGTTGCCGGAAGAACGACGCGACTTCAGCGCCCCTGTGGCAGCCGTTCACAACTCAGATAACTCCTCTTTCAAATGGTCACTGACTCATTCCATGAGATGCTTGAGAACTGAAGCAGTGCGTCATTAAATCTGTTGTTCTTTTTGAATAACCCTGTATTATTTTCTTGGATGAAACACCGTGTAATCTTTTGAAAATCAATAGACATTTGGGAAGATAATTTCGTCTTTATCTTCAGGATCAGAGAATAAACGTAGCAAGAAGCCAGTTGTGCTTCCTACCTGCTTCATGCTGTTTTCTTGCTTGACTTATTCTTCGACCGTGAAGGTTGAGGCGACATTTTCCTTCTAAACATCTGTTGATTTGCAACTGAATACATGCCGCCATATCTCGGAAGGCAGATCTCTTTATAACAAACGCTGTGAGAATCTAATATCCTGCACAGGTTGTTAGAAGGCGTCGAAAGCTGCGAAAGTGATTACAAATGGCCTACTGTCAATTGTATTAGTACCTGAACTAGTTCAGAGGGTTAATGTTAAAATTAATGTCTGTAGACCTATTTTTCTATTGCTAGTGGGGTGGGACTAAGCCCCAGATGATAGGCGAAGGTGATTGTGGAGCAATTGGTGAAATGAAGATTGGCAGGGAAACCAAAGTACTCGGAGAAAACCTACCCTAGCGTCACTTTGTCCACCACAAATCCCACTTGACGAGACCCGGGATCGAACCCGGGCCGCCATGGTGGGAAGCCAGAGACTAACCGCTTCAGCTATGGCGCGGTCACCGTAGACCTATTAGTAAGTCATCAAGTAGACAGGATTTGGATCTGCTCCCATTTTCAGGCAGCTGGTTGTCATTACACCGATTAATATTGATATTGGCACTTTTCTAATAAAGAGTTACAAAATGCCCCTATTAACTTCGTGGTATCTCTATCGTTGCTCGTCTCTCCACACGTAACAATGTCAAAACCGTTCAACGGCCTTTCATGAAATTTGGAAGTTCTGCTAAAATGACTCGACACATTCAAGTTTTGGCTACAATCGGACAAAAGTAACTGACATTGTACGTGCATATCAGTGTGAGCCCCTGCACGCATTTCGAGCCTTGCTTTGCCGAATACTCGTATTTATCAGAGTGCAAATTGTACAGGAAAATGGACACTATTCATGTCCACTACATGTTTACTGTAAAGCTTACGGCTTTCCTGGTGAGTAAATCAAAGGGATGGAATGTTCCAGAATGTTTACGCTATGCTTATATTTCCTAACATTCTGGAACATTCCATCCCTTTGATTTACTCACCAGGAAAGCCGTAAGCTTTACAGTAAACATGTATCGACAATAATTATTGTCGATACTGACAGAAATCGATGGAAGAAGGAACAGATCTGGTCCTGTATGAGAGCGCAGAATATATTTTGTTACTCAAGATCAGAAATATTTCAATGCCATCATTTCAGTCCATGCTTGCACAGAAAGAATGTAATGTTATCTGCCTTAGTTTGCAGTTATGGATCCTCTCCACACACTTTAAGCCATCTCTGTACCGCTAAAATTTTGTGTGTGATACGATTGGAGCTCTTTGTGAATTCTATTTATAATCTTGTACTTATGCTTCCTCCACGAATTCTGCCAAAATTTGTTCTGATTTCGTAGCTATCATATCAATGGTTTCCTTGTGCCTGTGTCTTTTAATACAGTACCTGGTCACAGAACCCGTCATTTGTATTTGACAGGTGCTTAGTTCAAAGCTCAGCCAAATCACTACTTATCCTGACCAAGGTTCTGTTGGGGGGGGGGGATTCTCTCAGTGCTGCCAGCCAGATTCCGGGAAATTATTGTGTATTTTTTAGTATTCTGTTGCAAAACTTTAATTAAAACGTCTACGTGTCCACAGGCCGTCAAAAATGCATCAATTGTTTATTCGCCATTTAACACTTGTTAAAGTGAAGACAACACTACACGCTGCCAGAGGGAACACACAAGCAAGGGGAATATTGCAGATTGCAGACATAGCAAAACAAGGGGCTAACGAAGAGAAACACAAGCTGTTGAAATTTCGGGAAATTACCCTATCTAGGGCAAGAATGATTCCTCAAATACCTTCTTTATTTCATCAGTCATCCTTCTATTGGCGCTATGTAGTTTCGATAATGAAGACGTAGTTAAATAACGATTACAAAAAGGTAGAAGTCCTATCCATTCACATATGAAGTTTCAGGTTGTGCACTTTAATTTTACTAGCAAACATTTCTACTTCCTGTGCCTGAAAGTCTCACTTGCAGGTAAAAGATTTGGGCCTGTGTGTTCTTTAGAAATGAAATATCCGTATTTAAATAATGTTTTTAGCTGACTGCTATTACAGTAAATATTCTCGCTCCTTAATTAAACAAATTATCAAGTATGTGGGGACGACATAAACCAAAACTACATTCTCGAAGAAAGTGAGAGCATATCAAATTCGGGGAATGATTGCTAACATTCATTTCATAATAACTTTTTCTGTCTTTCTGAAGAGAAAGTAAAATGGGGTGGTCGCGACCAAATTTGAGATACTGTTACGATGGTCCTGAAGGAACTGAGAACAACCAAGAAACCCTGAACCAGGTCAGCCAATACCCCGTCCTGGAGGGACGAAGAAAAACCACGTAGCACATAGGTTCTGGTAACCGGATGGAGATTTCAACCCTAGATTTTCCAAATGTTAAACAAATTCCAATTTGACCACAACGTTCGGTCTGTCTGTCTGTTTAGAAACGTGAAGATTAAAAGGTATAAAACAGCAGCCTTACCTATTGTTTTGTATGGATGTGAAACTTTGTTTGTAACTTTGAATAAAGAAAGTAGATTGGGTGTATTTGTGAGCAGGACGTCGAGAATATTATTTGTCATAACAGAGAAGGAGGAAGTGACGGGATTGTACAGAAAATATCATATATGTCGTGGAACTACATGAATTCTACTCACAATTATATATAATTAGAAAGAAGAAATCAGGGAAGACACTCAAAAGATCTGGGGGACATGTAGCACGCATGGGAACGATAATTATCGTACCCATGCGTGCTACATGTGCATTTATTATAATAAATGCTGTCAGAAAACTTCAAGGGAAGAAAGCTTTAGACAGTTCTAGACGCAGATCGGATATACTATTGAAATGGATCTAAAAGAAATAGGCTCTTACAATATAGACAAGATTCATTTAGCTTAGGATATGGACTAGTGGTGGGATCTTTTAAACACAACAATGAAACTTAAGACTTCCATAAGAGACGAGGAATCTCATTCTACCTGAACTACTGTTAGCATTTGGAAAAGTTTCAGCTCTATGTAGGGAGGTACTAAGTGCGTCAGTTGGCCGCGCCATGGCTCAAGCGGTTAGTCACTGGCTTCCCAACGCGGTGGCCCTGGTTCGATCGTGGGTCTGGTCAAGTGGGATTTGTGGTAGACAATGTGGCCCTGGGGCAGATTTTCTCCGAGTACTTCAGTTTCCCCTGCCAATCTTCCTTCCACCAATTGCTCCACAATCACCCTCACCTATCATCTGGGGCTGGTATAATAGGCCAGAAGTAGTCGCAGTACAAGAGACTTAGTCCCACTACACTAGCAATCAAAAAAAGTGCGTCACTTACTTAATGTAACCACAGCAGCTTGTAGGTCTCCAATGCAAAACTCGTCGCATGATGGGGGCCCTGGAAGCTGTTAACTTTTCCCTATTCCATAGAAACGTTAAAGTGTTTCATTAGTTTCCGGGCGGTGTGATGAATGTAGCGCCGTATAAGCTGACAGGCAGCATCCATTTAGTGCCTGCGCCCTAACAATGGGCTGCCTCTTTGTAGCATATGTTTTGGTTTCCCATTGAAGCAATGTCGCCCTGTGCCTATCACCGATCACCGCGGAAAATCACACACGGTCACCTCCCTCAAACCTTACACCCCCTCTCGTAGCATATAACTGTATGGTTACTTATTTATTCTCAGGCTATTTAATGATCCTTTCTCAACTGAATATGTTATATATGGTATAGACTGATGAAAGAACATGATTTCGATTGATAAGCAGGTAAGTAAATTTTGGGAGTTGGTGTGCCCTAATTGGAGGTATTGTCCTGAATGTGGTCTGGGGAAACTGAGGAACACAGAAGAAACCTCAACAAGGATAGCCGATAGTCTGGTGCAAATTCTATTTCTATTTCGAGAATTACTATGACATTGGCGGTTTTCGTACCAATAAACATGACATTTTTTAGAAAGTTTATCAGTTTTTGACTGAAGGTGTTGGGGCCGCTGAATTTGTCGTCTACAGGGACAACATCTAGACTTAGGCCGGCCCTGCATGAAGATGTAACTGACCTCCCTATGCTTCATTATAATTTGGTGCTTAATTTGGCACAGAGATAAATTTATACCTACTTTAATGTTTCAGAGTGTGGGAAATAACGTCTCCGATAATTCTAAGTTTTGCCCGGTCGCCACAAATCTTGTCAGTGTGGCTACAGGTGAATGGGACATCCTTTAATTGTATCTCCCACACCGAATCGGATGTAGGCTTATTTTCCCCCCATGATTCGGGCAAATTAATGTGCCTGGAAGGGTCTGAGAACCGAACACTCGGCAGTCTTCTAGTTTGCGCTTTGTAAGAAGTTTTCCTTGCTGCTAATTGATTTTCATCCAAAGGGACGTTGATGCTGCACTATTGTAGGGAGACGCTGAGAACCTGGCACATGTTCTTGCGTCTCCTGTGCGGGCCACTCGTTCCCCCAGTCTTCCGCCTTAATGTTCTTGTTACGCAAGGGATTTGTCATTCTTCCTGAGCTCCAGCTTGACGTGTGTCTGGATTCTTAAACGCCTCAAGTTTGTTCTCCTTGCGTTAAGGAGATATTCAGCTCTTTACACCGTAGTAGTGCAATGAAAGTAATGCAGGTGTCGTAGAAAAACCTTACATTTGTTTGTGTTTCCATTATTTATAGAGCGTTATTAATAGAAAACTATTTAAAATAGCAAAGACGAATATCGGTAGGCTGTTATAACTGAAGATATTCATAGTGATCTCCATTAGCGCCGAAAGAAGACAATCGACGCCGAACAGCGGAAGTGCAAACAGTCACACTGTGGTAACTTTATTCGGGAACATAATATATAAATGCATGAAAGCTGTAGCAGATAAACTTTCAGTTTTCTGAAGTTCAATACAAAACATAGGTCATTTAAAGGACAATCAATTCAAACAGCTTGAAATATTATTTGTTTTGCAAGCCGGATGGTTTGCAATATCAATTATATTACAAAGGCAACATTTTGTTTCCTTTTCAATTAACAAACAATTATTATTTGATTTGTTTCATTCTGGTCCGTCACACTAACGATATTATAAAAGATAAAACAACTCCGTCCAGTGTGACTGTTGAAGTTTTTACTACTTCAATTCTTCACACCCTTACATGTTTCGGCCCCCGTCAAGAAAGACAGGCGGCACAAGTTCGGCCCCCGTCAAGAAGGGCGATGAGAGAAGGGACATGAACCCATTTGGGTTATAAATTTTAACTAAAATAACAAAAGTTTTAAAAAATTTAATATACCAAGACAATTGCTGTAGTTGTGAAAACTTTGGATTTTGTGTATATTGTGCATTACAACCATTGTATGTGTATATATTTTAACATTCAGAACACCCNTTGTCCACCACAAATCCCACTTGACCGATCGAACCCGGGCCGTCGAGGTGGGAAGCCAGCGACTAACCGCTTNGAAGATTGTCGATGTCCCTCTGATGATGGTCTACAGGGACCGAAATATGTAAGGGTGTTAAGAATTGAAGTAGTAAAAACTTCAACAGTCACACTGGACGGAGTTGTTTTATATTTTATAAAATTATTATTTATGAAAGTAAAAGTCAAAATTGGCCTGTGCCCAAGCACCATTTCATTATACCATTGGGAGGAGTCTGAGTTAGTTTTGTGGTGGGACTAAACGCACCGAAGCGCAAAATAATTAATTTTGAGCCGTATATATTTAGCACATAATTCTTCTCGGGCTACTAGCGTGTTGCATGGAGGTTGAAAGTATATTGTTTCAACAGTTCAGATTTTAAGTCCCTGTTACTTCGTTTTCTAAAATATGAAGATTCACAGCTGATTCAGTGCTGGTCACATTTTGAATTTACACATTCGAAAATAATAGATTGTCAATCATTTTTACTTACTAATTAGTATTCACGTATAATAAAATTTCCGAAAACTGATTGAAAACAGGCACAGCTTTCGTAATCGTACTGGATTCCGTTAATAAGGAAATGTGTATTCTGAAAACAGTCTCAGTTCAGACACAACAGCTCGTCTTTAAGGCGTCTTAAGAAAGCTGCAGGTCTCTTTCTGTGTCGTTAAAAAAGTAATAAAGACGTCGCTTCAGAGTTTGCAGAAAGTACTTCGACTGATCCGAGGGTAATAAGAGAATATTAAGACTCTGTGGACGTAAGCTCTCACGTAGAAATTTAAACTTAGGTTTAACACCATTTGCACCGTATTATAACTTTACGTTGAATTTCATCACAGATTATAATTCACATGTATTCCCACATACGCTCTACAGCTTACAAGCTGTTACATCCGTCCATGGCTTATTGTATCCTAACGCTACCGAACCGCTTATTTAAACCCAAAATATACGCTGTCTTTATTTAATTCGCCTGTCATGGTAGCCGAGCCGTCTAAACCATGTACTGTCTTCGCTCGATCGGGAATCCGGGATCGTGGGCTCGAATCCCAAACAAGGCATGGATGTTTGTTATGTTTATATGTTTATTCTGTGTTTCTGTTGTCCTGTGTTTAGGTAAAGGCCTTGTGATGAGTTGATCACTTGTACAAGGAGTCTTACAGTCTGTAAAATGAACAAATTAAAAAAAAGCAACCTCGACACCGCAGGGTATAAAAGGAATATATTAATTTAAGTAAATAGGTTTATTTAATTTTAATGCTGTCTGATAGTTAGAGGCGAGAAAGTGTCAACCTGGATTGTTGTCATCAAACCAGTGATGGAAGAAAATGGCTAAGTAACAGCTCTGAATTGCATAGTGAGGGGTGAGCAGAGTGTATAGCATCAGATGTAGAAGGCAAAAAAAAAAAATATATATAATGAAGACCTGACAGCTTGAAGGAAAGGCAGAATATCTATCGTTGTTCTGTGCCGTTAGGCCACGACTGCTCCCTTCACCATTTCTTGCAGTTCACAGTGTATAACATCTTCTTATCACAGTATACTCTAACCTCCGTAATGTCTACAGCCTCGACCACCATCACTGGGTTACATTTCAACTTATCCAGTCGAACTTGACTATGGACAAATAAGTAGGATCCGGTGAAGAAAATGCGGCTTCTATATTGCGCATAACTTTCTATTTAATTTCAAAATAAAGATGGAAATGTTTAAATAAATAAATATATATATATATATTTTATTGCTAGTGGGGTGGGACCAAGTCCCTTGTACTGCGGCCACTTCTTGCCTATTGTACCAGCCCCAGGTGATAGGTGAGGGTGATTGTGGAGCAATTGGTGGAATGAATATTGGCAGGGGAAACCGAAGTACTCGGAGAAAACCTGACCTAGAGCCACTTTGTCCACCACAAATCCCACTTGACCGATCGAACCCGGGCCGTCGAGGTGGGAAGCCAGCGACTAACCGCTTGAGCTATGGCACGGCCTAAAATAAATATAGAACTGTGTGGTCCGGAGGAGTGCCTCTTTTCATTAAAAGTTGGTCTACTTTATTGATCTCAATATTTGGTTATTGCATATGTTAATCTGTTGTTCTAAAGTACTACAGACATCGCGCTACATAAAATCATACATTACCTCTTTAGATATTATGTTCAGTGTCCTGTTCGCCATGTCAGGAAAGCTTCAGATTGCTCTGTACATCGTAACGGGATGTATATGTAACATTGCGTGTCATCTGCGTGTTGTATACGTGATGGACAGTTTCTGGAGGAAAAGGAAGGTCCTCATGATCCTCAGGATGGTGAATGTGCATTTAACTGCTTTCTGGGACGTAACGCCATGCAGTGTGGTAGATCGTTAACAACTTTTCTGGAAAATCTTCTGCTTCTAGAGCATACGGCGACACATCCCAAGAGAAATCTACAAAGTACTTTGATTTTTGTCTCATAAAAACGTAAGCATGGATATGGTCCAAAGTTTAAATTTGTTCCAGTTCCGCACATAGTTCAAAGTCATTGATTCTTTTCGGATGTGTAGGTACAACATCACAGTAATTTTTAATTTAGCCACTTACTTCAAACGACCGTTAAAATTTCCATTCGGGTCATTTGAAATGCATGCCTTTAGAATCGCATTTAATATTATATGCAGGTTCCATGTCAATCGCTGCTGACTTGTCTGAGAATTTTATCTCAGATATAAATTCTATATATATTATAAGGAATATTCAAATGAAACACGTTGGAATTTTCGGTCTTGTTCCGTCCCCTGGAAAAAGTGCTGAAGGGCAGTGGATGATTCTTAGCGGAGGGCATCCATGGACTGATGTGTATATTGGATGCCCCCCTTGACACAAATGGGGACTGTTCTTAACGGAATGTATGCCTTTGACCAGAACAGTCCTTGAATGGGTATCATTTGGGCAACCCTTATTTTATTTCTTTTTTCCTTGGCATTACCACCCCAGTGGGCCTAGGCCTACCTCCATGAAATCCTTTCACTTCGGTTTTTCTAGATCTTACACACACGGTAGGACTCCTTGGGCGAGTGATCAGCTCGTCACAAGGCCTCTACCTGTAGACAAACACAGAAAAACGCACACAAACATCCATGTCCTGAGTGGGATTCGAACCCACGATCCCGGCTTCTGAGCGAGCGAAGACAGTGCAGGACAACCCTTATTGTTGTGGTAAAAATTTATGTACCTCGAAGCAGTTAAAAGATCTTAATAGATTCATAGAATTTATCTTTCTTAACGTTAATTCGAATTCTTTTATCTCCAGCTGCAGCTAAAATTTATTAATCAGAGAGATTAATTAGGGTTTCTCACCTCAAAGGAGACTTCAGAGCTAGCGTCTAGCAGAAAGTTAGATGAACAATAAATGCATGTTAGACATGGTATGGAGTTTAAGGCCCATGAATAATTAACTATAGACATGTGAATATATGAATTGTATTTTATGGCAAGCATGTTTGCAATTTTGTATGGAAGCTTCTCAGGTTCTCCGAAACTCTACTTTTGAATTTGGCAGATTTAATTCACTGCGAATGTGTACTAGTGGAAACTGTGAACATATATCGGTCATTAAATTATGTAATTATATTAATTTACTTTTCCTTCCAACTTCACAGTGCCGATCACCGTGGCCGCTCGGCCTAAACCATGAAATGTCTTCGCCTGCAAAACACTCGGGTCGTGGGTTCGAATCCCGTTAGAAGCATGGATCTTTGCACTTATTTTGTGTTTGTGTTGTCCTGTGTAAATAGGGCCTTGCGGCGGGCTGATCCCCTGCCCAAGGAGTCCTACCAACTGTTTATGATTAAGAAACTGTAAAGCAGAGGCCAAGGTTCACTGTGGACTGTGGGGCCTACAGATCATCATCATTATCATCATCAATATCATCATCTAGCCTTACAGTACAGAGTAAGATATTCGTAGGAAAATAGGCATCATTCTTCTAGACACTTCTTCCCAGACGTTCTTGTTTTTTAATGGCCTGTCTTCAGTTCCCACACCTCTCCTATCAAAATTTTCCTGCTCTGCCCCATTTCCTCCTTGATTTGTCGCTTCTGAGCCGAAGAGAAGCAGTTCGGGTGAACTTCAGGTTTGTGAAAGCGGAGTGCGTAGGAAGCACTGACAGGAAACCGGCCCTAGTGTCATTTCTGTCGCATGATCTCTTCTAGCACCACGTGTGTGATTATGTCCTCCAGTCTTCTTCTGATCTCTACGTTACGTGCCCAGTATTGCTTACTACCAGTTACGCTTCGTTTGTCCATCATAAAAGTATAACGCCTGCCTGCCTGCCTGCCTGCATTTCGTTCTCTGTTTACCCTCATTAAAATTCTCCGAAAGAAATGCAGAATTGTAATGTCCTATCGGAAGTTTGTGTTTGTCTTCCTACCTGTCTGTCTGTATGTGTTAGTTGGTTGAGGCACTATGTTACAAGCTGGAAGTTCGTGGGTTCAATTCCCGATGAGGTCATTGGATTTTTTCTTCAATTCACCTAATCCTTCCAGCCGCAGTATGGCCCTGGGGTCGACTCAGCCTCTAACAGTAATGAGTACCAGGAATATTATTGGAATATTCTTTGGGGGCAAAGGGCGGCCGGCGCGTAGGGCTGACAATCTTTCCTCCATCTATGAGCCGATTGTCTAGAAAATATGGGAAACTCAACATCTCACAACCCTATGGACCTCCGCGGCCTGTTAAGGGATACTTTACTTCTACTTCCTAACTCATTTAGCGAATGTTTATTATATTTCATATCGGGAATGATGTCGAAATTTTCGGTAGAATTTCGCTTTGGTTCTCAGCATGTTGTTTCGTACGAACCGAGATCGCACTTCATCGCGACAGAAAAGGAAAACATGCTGTGCAAACAGGAAGGGAGGAATCACATAAAATCTAAATCCTAAGTTCTGAAACTAAATATTGTTGGTCCAGAAATGTGCAAATTTAGTAAAATATAAGAGGACACAATCTGTACCCTTCTGCATCGGAACCGTCCGAGTTAGAGCCATTCGTTGGAATTACCGAAATGAAAAGAGCAGTGTAGCTCGGAAAGTCAGCTCTCCTTACCGGTCAGATTCACCGAAATCGATACCAAATGCGGTTAACTATTGTTAGTGACGCTAATTTCCAGGCCTGTATAAATCCCGGACACTAGGTCGCCATGCGTCTTCAATTTTATGATGGCGCCTAAAATTGTCTTCTTATTAATTTCGCCGTTACTCGCGCACGACTTACAAAATATGACAGGCAAAATAATTCATTTATTTCTTTCTCTTATCCCTTTCATATATTTATTCTATTTCCTGTATTCTCCCATTTATTTTTTTCTCTCCAATCTTCATTCATCTCCTTTCTTCCTCCCTCCATTCTATCCTTTTACTCTTCTTCCCTTTCTCATATTTATTTTTCATTCCTTTTATTCAGCCCTCCTTTAGTCATTCCTCTCCATCTTGTTTCTTGGTCAGGTAAAAACAGTTTTGTTAGCCCTGTCCTTCCGTTTCAATATTTCTTTATTCCTTCCTTTCCCACCCCCTTCATTTGGCCATCCTATCGTCTTTGCTGTCTTCATGTCCTAGAAATGGCGTTGAGTTTTCCCAAACAGAGAAATTGGTTATTATTTATGAATATTGGTGCAGGTTTCACTTAACTTTGATAAGAACGAAAATGTTTTTCAACCGAGGAGTTCTATCCTCTGTGATATAACGCCGTGTATTCTTCTGAAAGTCATCCGAAGTTTCGGCCAAAGTATGGCCTCAATCTTCAGTGTCGAAAAATAAAGCAAGTAAGAGCTTACTACCTGCTTCACGCTGGTTTCTTTCTCGGCTTATTCTTCGACCCTGAAGATGGAGGCGAAGTTTTTCTCCAAAATGTCTGCTGAATTTTGACGGACTACACGGCTTCATATCCCAGAAGTTAGAAATATTCATAAACACCGCTATGAGATCCTCAAATCCTACATTTTTCTACCGAATAATTTTGTTTTAAATTATTTTGGAGGTGGCTCCTTTGTATAGGTCGGCTGATAGCACAAAATATAAAAACAAATGCAATGCAGTGTTTTCTTCAGAGAACGTGAGGAGAGGAGACCTCCTGGGACACCTGAAGGCTAATATTATAATGGATCATGGATAAATATGTGTGAAACAGAAATGTGGACTGTATACATAATGCCATTGTCATAATTTGATGGGAAGAGACATAATGGGAAAATATCAGTGATGAGAGGATGTTATTAAAATGGACTTCAGAGTAATTGGTGCAAAGGTGTGGTCTGGACTAACTTGGTACCTTCTAAGTTACATTAGCAGGCTGTTGTGAATAAGGATATGAACTTGCACATACTAGAGAAGTCCTTGATGAGCTGAGTAGTTTCCAGATGTTCAAGAAGCGTCAGTAGTTAAACATATAAGCACTGGAAAAGACGTGGGCTAGCCTGACCTGGTGCGAATCTCAGATTCCTCTGGTCACGGTTATGAACTCTATGAAAAAGTGGGGATTTCTTGACCTGCTGAATAAAATATTATTTAATGTATAACTTACATTTCAAGTATATATTAATGTTATCACGATTAGCTTACCACTCTTCTCTTTGTCTCTGAATTCTACTTATGCTAATTGTGAATGCTCTCTATGGTAGTAACCCGAAGATAAACTCCGCTAACATCAAAATCGAAATTCAGACCCGACCCTGATCCAGTAACTGTTACACCAAAAATTCTTAATCTATTTCTGTAACATTTATTGGAATATTATCTTTCTTTTATCTTCTCGATTTTGCAAGTGATTGTTTCCCTATCGGATTTCCTCATCAGAACTCTCTGTGTATTACTTTCTTCTCCATCCCATATATACCCAGCCTATCGTAGTCTCCCATATCTGAAGATCCTGACAGAAAAAAGTGACTTGTATAAAGCGCAGAGTTCACGCTTTTATCACCACCAAATTCCATATTTCCTTTCCAGAATATCCAAATATTCTGAAATCTTTGTTTTCATACACTTGTAACATTTTATTCCTTCAAAGTAAAAACCCCCTTGTTGGTGTCTCCACCTTATCGTGGTGAGGGGGTTTGAGTAAGCCAAGGACCCTGAGAGCTATACCAGCGGTAGCGTAGCTACTGGCAGGGCCTCCCTTGCTGGACAGGTCAAAGGGTAGGCATCAGACGAAGAGAGACACCAAAAACTTATGCAGGAAGCAGCGTCATCAGCAGCGACTTGAAGCACAGAGCAAATGATGCTCGAGATGGTTCAAGTTCGAATAGCAACAGGCGTGACCCGAGTGGTTTGAACGGCTGCTGTACTGCGATGTGGAAAGCAAATGGAAAAACTACCACATTATCACTTTTCCTGGATAGTCTCTTTCCAAAAACCGCATTAAGTGGAGGAATTGTTTTGGAAGAGACTGTGGACCTGTCATCTGACAGATTACTGATGATGATGATGATGGAAGTAAAAAATATCGGTTCTCACAAGTGTTAGAATTTTTTTTCGTGTTGATGTTTGGTGTTTGCGGAAGCAGGCTTCATTATAATTTTTTTTTCGCTTAGTGGGGTGTGGACTCCAACTGGGTCCACTCGGAACAGCGGCCACTGATTGGCCTATTGTACCCTGCTCCGGGTGATTATGATGATGGAGAATTTGGTTGAATGAAGATTGGCAGGGGAAACGGAAGTACTCGGAGAAAACCCGCCCCAGCGCCACTTTGTCCACCACAAATCCCACTTGACCAGGCCCGGGATCGAACAAGGGCCGCCGCGGTGGGAAGCCACCGACTAACCGCTTGAGCTATGGTGCGGCCTCAGGCTTCATTATAACTTATATACGAGAATAGTAAGCATTTCCAGGATTTATTCTTCAATAATTTCATCATGAATGATATTTTTATCTGTTGTTATTGTTCCCAAATATTTATTTTGAAACATTTCTTCATTTTATTTATTATAATCGCTCATTTGTTGTGTTATTTTGTTTTTGAGCTCGGTTTAGAGACAAGACCATATTATCAGGGTTTCTTGTGACTGTCGATATATTTTTGTAGCCCAGGAAGAGAATTTCTTGCTTAACCTCTGTAGCAAAGACATCAAATTGATAGGAATGTTATTCTGTTTTTCTGTCGCTTTAGTCGGCTGACAGTTTCCTTAATACCGAAATTGATTTTCAACATATCTGACGGGTGCACAAATGCATTTATTTGTACTAGAGTGTGTTCTTTTATCATTATTTCCATATCCTGAAATGACAATGGATGTAGCAATCCTGCAAACTCAACTACGCAATACTTTGACACAGAAAAATATTTGTCCTCACCGGTGTCTTTAACTGCCCTCATGTCGTTTAGATCGGGGAATATGAAGGGTCTAGTTTTACATTTATTTTACACTATTTTAGACCTAATGTAAGTAAAGTAAAGGTATCCTTGTAACAGGCCATGGAGGCCCATGGGGTTCTGAGAGGTCGAGGCTCCCACATTTTCTAGACAATCGGCTCACAGATGGCGGTGAGGTTGTCAGCCTTACGCACCGGCCGCGCTTTATTCCCCAGGAATATTCCTGGTTCTCATTTCTGTTAGAGGCTGAGTTGACCACAGAGTCACAGTGCGGCTGGAAGGATTAGGTCAATTGAAAAATCCACCTCATCGGGATATGATCCAACGACCTTCCGGTTTGTAGTTTAGTCCCTCAACCAACTACTGTAATGTACACAATTCTACGATTGTCTGACAGTTTGTTGCTATGATACCAATATTATATTGGACATTTTCTGTAGTATATTGATCTGATTGTTAGTGCGTTAGTCAATTATTCAAAGATCCCGAGTTCGATTCTCACCGTCGTCACTAAACTTAAAATATGATGATACCAGTACAGGGAAAAGCAATCTGCCAAAGGTGGACACAGAGCCAACTAAAGTTGCGTCAAAACCATTAAATATACTTCCGCCGCAGAGTGCTGCGTCAGATTTCTGATATACAGCATCCAGATTTGCAGCGGTAATCCTGTGGTGGCTTGGAACGAAGAAGAGCTGTACGGGCTTCCCTCCCATTCAGCTGTTGACAAATGCCGAATGCTCTATTAACCCAGCTTGTTCTCTCTTCTCTCTCGTTTTTCATTTAAGAAAAAAGTAGTCTGCCCAAGAAAAATAAAGGGATCTGCTGGGGAAGACAAGATATGGCTGGCGGAGAAGAGTCTGGCAACATAGATTGCAAGCCGGCTTGTCAAGGGGCCATTGACTCGGACCAACAGTACGCCCTCCACAGTCCTCGCTAATATTTACCCACATTTTTTTTTTGTGAAACAATATCCAGCAGAAGAGTTACAGTTGTTATCACAGCACCTGTCTCTTGTGGAGCCTCTGACACTTCGTTTTAAACAGGAGACTAATATTAAAGGCTGTGTCTAGATGGCGAGACGTGACAGAGATCCGGTTTGGGCCCCGACCGAGTTCATGCAAGCTTTATGTCCGAAAGTTGGTGGTACTGGATTAGTATTTTGGATTTCCTTGCCGAATATTTATATTATCCCAACATCATCGAACATTGTAAGTTGCGCGACAGGACCTAGCAACCGGATATTAAGATTCAGATGCTTAGATACCGGATTCTTATTTCATAGGTCCGTGTTCCGTCTCAGGGCAATCCATCTGTGATCTTTCACGGACAAGCTTGATTTGAAGTAGATATTTGTCGCCATCATTCTATCAAGACTGCACACTAAAAGAATTAGATGGGCGGACATGCATTATGTATGGGGGAGATGGAAAATACACAGAAAGTACAGCCTGAAGTCTGAACGCAAGGTACTACGGAAGGAATCTAAGCCCATGAGGTGCAAATGGATTACAAAGATATTAGTGCGCCCTGAAATTTCAGTTTATAATCTGCGGCATCTTATCGATATGATATCGGGTCTTGAATTTTCTAAGCGACGGGAAATTTTCCTTATAATTTGAAGTGTATATTTGGCTCTCCAATGGAACTCTTTCTCTATCGAGTCAACGAAAAATGTTACATGTAGCCTGAGTAAAAAATATACATTGCACTCATTATCATCAGCAAAAAACAGCAGCACCAACCGATAATTCACTCTTCAGAAATTAATTGCAATTGATCTGTCACTTTTATAGTCTAATGTTCGGTTTGATATACTGTTTAATACTGTCCTTTCATTCTCTTATTGTCTCCTTCAGATTACATGTAGCCATTCTCTGCTTCTGGACATGTTTATCGAAATCGACGCTTCTTTGGGACCGGTAATATTTATTGTAATTTATTTTAGAGAAAGTCAATATCAAGATGTGAAGTGGATTGAACTGATGCATGATGAGTTCCATTGACGGGATTTTATTAACACAATAATGAACCATCAGGTTAAGTAAGTCGGGAATTCCTTAACTGAGATGGACTTCTGCCCATTATGTAAATAGCTGAAGGGTGTTCTTCTTGACTAATAAAATGAATGGTGCACCACCAGTACCATCACTACCATTAGCGCCACCAGTACCATCACTATCAACAGCACCACCAGTACTATCACTATCAACAGCACCACCAGTACCATCACTATCATTAGCGCCACCAGTATCACCACTATCAACAGCACCACCAGTACCATCACTATCATTAGCGCCACCAGCACCATCACTATCAATAGCACCATCAGTATCACCACTATCAACAGCACCACCAGTACCATCACTATCATTAGCGCCACCAGTACCATCACTATCAACAACACCACCAGTACCATCACTATCAACAGCACCACCAGTATCACCACTAGTAACACCGCTACAATCAGCACCACCTGTAACACCGTTACAATCAGCACCACCAGTACCACCACTATCATTAGCGCCACCAATAACAATGCTCCAAAGGCCGCGCCATAGCTCAAGCGGTTAGTCGCTGGCTTCCCACCGCGGCGGCCTGGGTTCGATCCCGGGTCTGGTCAAGTGGGATTTGTGGTGGACAAAGTGGTGCTGGGGCAGGTTTTCTCCGAGTACTTCGGTTTCCCCTGCCAATCTTCATTCCACCAATAGATCCACAATCACCCTCACCTATCATCTGGGGCTGGTACAATAGGCCAGAAGTGGCCGCAGTACAAGGGACTTAGTCCCAACCCACTAACAATAAAAAAAATAACACTGATACAATCAGCACCACCAGCACCACCATTAGCGCCGCCACCACCAGCATCATCGTCATTCATTCTGAGAAAAAGTCTGCTCTAATTTGGAGCAGAGAGGACAAGTCGTGTCAATCTTACTGTCCGATGTTACACCTCGGATGCCGCTGAAGTGATGTTGATGGGATTTGATGCTCGGTGTCCTCATAAAAGGAGCAAATTTACTTTTGATTCATATCAGACCAGTAAAACGTTTTGCATGGGCGATCCACACGAAGCCCAGTTTGTATGAAGCCCATACAAGACATTGATAACCTACTCGTACCTAACAAAATTTGTTTCTAATTGATATTCTCTTGCTGGACGACGCCACTTTGTACGTGTGGGCTGTATTGCCGAAGTTTCGAGATACCATCTTCTTAATCTTAAGAGAGAATAAAATAAAATTTCTCATTAAACCATTCGACCATGAAAAGTATGTCAGATTTTAGTGCCCCAAGGGTGTGACTATGACAATTACTGTCTTCTGGACAGTGACGCCGTGTATGTAGTATGATAGATTTCGGAGAGTGGTTGTCTCCATCTTCAAGACCTTAGAAATATCAGTAAATATTTACCAGACTACACAGTATCACATTGCAGAAGATGACAACCGTATTTAAAATATACTAGTATTTCGATATAATAGATACGAAACACAAACAAGTTTTTGTGACTCCTTTCAGCGTCCTTAACGCGATCAAGTGTGCTACAGTTGTTTTATATCTGCAGTGAATGAACATCAAGGGTAATTTTCAGTCAATGCATCCTGTTGTGTTTTGAGAGCCATCACAACACAACAAGTAATAATATATGTTTGTAGCATTTTTATACTACTTGAAAAATCTGATACTACATCGTGTAATTAGCACGCAATTCAATGCCTAATAAGTTTTTACGTGTATTTACCTGATGATGGCTTCTTGGAAGCCGAAACGTGTAGTAAAGTACTAGTTGATACTATAAACAAATATTATTAATTGTGTTGTGATGGCTTTCAAAAAGAAATATCAAAGGTAATGTCATATTGGGGCATGTACTGTCTTCGCTCGCTTGGAAATCGGGATCGTGGGTTCGAATCCCACTCAGGGCATGGATGTTTAGTTTGAGTGCAGGTAGAGGCCTTGCGACGAGCTGATCACCAGCCCAAGGAGTCCTACCGAATGTGTAAGGTCTAGAAAAACCGAAATGACGGAGAAGTTCATGGAGGTAGGCCTAGGCCCACTGGGGGCTGTGGTGCCAAGGAAAAAAATGTCTTATTGGAACTTGAACAAGAGAACATGTAGACTTGGGAACTACATATACTTCATTGAAATAAGCTCTTACGCTGCTGCTGAGTCGATGTCATAACTGTTATTGTGTTTTGCTACTAGAACCTGGCGCGGTTCCTCTCTCTCGTGATAGAAATGAATGACACAGTTTCTAACGTTATGCAAGCCACTCATCAGTTATAAACAGTGGTGATAGACATTGTAACTGTGCTATGTTTTCGCGAAACATTTGTGTGGGCTTAACTAGATATAGGCGAAATGGCCAAGATCCACACAGTATCTCTGCATAGATCGCCCGACAATCTATTTTAAGCCCTGACTGTCCGGTACCTACCGCACGCTCTGCTGCTTGGACACCCCAAGCCGCCTCCTTTGCAAGCCACGTGAGCCAAGAATTCCCCATATCACTGTCTGCTAATCTCGAAAATGTCAAGGGACTTCATCGATAATTTAAAATATGTCTCGGTACGGTACGCGGTAGCGTAGTTGGTTCAGGAACTATGCTACAAGCCGGAAGATTGAGGGATCGAATCCCGATGAGTTCGATTTCTTTTAATTTACCTAATCCTCCCAGCCGCACTGTGGCCCTGGGGTCGACTCAGCCTCAAACATAAATGATTTTGTTCTTCGGAGCAGTAGCAGACACAATTGATAAAGCAATTGTTTCTAACAGTAGGAACTAAGGAGCTAGAGAAGAAAGTATATTCTAATTGCGCAAACGAAGTCCTTTGTGTTAAGTCCAAGCAATGTGTGGTACCTGCTGATTCGTATCTTGGCGAGGAAATAGAGCAGGGTACCTTTGTAGATTTTCTAATCTCTGCCGTAAGTAGTATTTTTTTTTCTTGTTACTAGTGGGGTGGGACTAAGTCCCTTGTACTGCGGCCTCTTCTGGCCTGCTGTACCAGCCCCAGATGATAGGTGAGGGTGACTGTGGAGAAATCGGTGGAGTGAAGATTGGCAGGGGAAACCGAAGTACTCGGAGAAAACCTGCCCCAGCGCCACTTTGTCCACCACAAATCCCACTTCACCAGACCCGAGATCGAACCCGGGCCGCCGCGGTGGGAAGCCAGCGACTAACAGCTTGAGCTGTGGCGCGGCCTAGGTAGAATCTTAATGCAGGCCATATCCTTCGCTATTCCTCCCGTATCATCTTCACATATCAGCCGTAATACGGGTATAACATATGTCGGTTTCACCGTATCTTCATTTACATTTTGTGTAAGTAAACTTTTGCGGATAGAGGGTGTCGCGTGGTGAGCGTAACGGATTTCACGGCCGTTAATCTCGGTTTTCTAGACCCGGAGCGGCTACTTTCTTGAAATACCTTCTCAATTATCCTCACGAGGCTGTGTGAACTCTATTCCGGACCCACTACTTCTCAGAGAGCCTAGTAGCGCCGGAAATCGAACCCGCGACCTCTGGATCTGTAATCAGGAACTCTGCCCACTAGACCACAGAGGTGGTCGACAAGCGGCGGTCGCTCGGTCGGTATACATCGCTTAGGACTACAGGCCACGGAGTTTATTTTGTATCTTTATTTTTTGTTGTGTAAGTAAACTCTATTGTTGGCCGCGCCATAGCTCAAGCGGTTAGTCGCTGGCTCCCCACCGCGGCGGCCCTGGTTCGATCCCGGATCTGGTCAAGTGAGATTTTTGGTGGACAAAGTGGCGCTGGGGCGAGTTTTCTCCGAGTACTTCGGTTTCCTCTGCTAGTCTTCATTCCACCAAATTCTCCATCATCATAACCATCCGGGGTAGGCTACAATAGGCCAATCAGTGGCCGCCGTTCCGAGTGGACCCAGTTGGACTCCACCCCCACTAAGCAATTTTTTTAAACTATGTTGTTGCAGTGTAAGCACCTTTCATACGAGCAGTAGTATTTAGGTCTGTCTACTTTGCCATCCGGTTCATAATTGCGTGAAGCGAGTATAAATGTTTCGGTACAGATTTCAGTGGCTGAATTTTGTGAATTCTGACTGGCTTTCGAATTCAACAAAAATGTCTTTGCTATCTGAGTACTTTAAATGTTCAATGGACGTTCTGTACCACGCAGTTAGTTGCACAGTCGATAACATTGGAAACCCCTGAGCAGGAGCACCAGCTAGTGATCCATTGCTGTCCGATATTTCGTAAATTATGAAGCTGTTCTTCTTAGGTGTCCAAATACTTTACACAGTTTGCATCTTTGTGTAAACAGTTTACATTCTGCGGCTTTAACACAGGATTACCTCTGCGGCTACTTTGAATGTTTTTTGATCTGTTTTACATCATTTACAGCATGTAGCTTCCCTCTTGCATCTCTGATACAGCGAAGTTCGTGTGTGCTACTTGGTCACTTGGCTTTAGTGTATGAATCATTTGAATATTTTACGCTTTTAGACGGAGCTTTCTGTGTGGAATTTGTAACTACAAGCTACCAGGACGGATTGATTTGCGCGGACTTCCCTGAGATACCTCTCTAATGTGATTGATATCTTCTTCAGGTCTGTGTGTTTTCCAGGAAATTTTACACGCAACAGACTACCTGTAGTCCTCAGTTTGTTGACCCAGAACCGAATGCTTTTACGTGTAGGAGATTAACGTACATATTGCATTCTAAAATGACGCTGGACAGCTGTAAGAGATTGCCTGTCTGCTAGCTCTTTTGAGCTCGCCGAAAGTCACCAGCTGGCATATGCGCATAAGCCAGACATGTAAAGAAAATTCCGAGTTTTCCTTTCCGATGTCATAAACCGGATACACGTATGACAATTAGTTTCCGAGATATAATGCTTTTATTCTTCCTTTCATCCGAACATCCTGTATATGCACTACATGTTGAAGTGGTCGTTTTTGCTTCATAATTTTGTGACACATGTCGAGGTTACACAGACATGGTTCAATCTAGTAATGGAGTGAGTGATGTTAATCTACCAAATAATTGTTCAGTTTATGTTTGAGACTTGAATGGTAGAATCTCGACCAGGGATTTCCAGATTTATTACATTCATCAGATCTCCCAGGCGAGTAATTTATAAACGTAATTTCTTTCTCCCCTTTCCTATACGTTCATATAATCTTGTTAGGTATATCATCGAGTTCTATATAATCTTTTCGGTTGAAACATTATTTTTCAGTAACTTGGGAATGATATATAGTATTGTAATGGATTTGATCAACGCGTTGCCAGCAACAGTTCTGTAAACACGGTCCAACACGCAACAATAGAGGAAGCTGTGTTTTCTGTAGATCCGACCGCCGCACAAATAGTCTGGCTGGATAGCGATAATGTGATATGTGTTTACTGTAGGTTCGTGTTCTTCCGCGGTTTTATAAGTAAGACTAACAGAATTCGTTCAAGGTAGTTACGAGTCAGTCGTAAGCTACCGGAGTTGAGTCCAGAAGAATTTTTAGTTCGAGGTTCCGGAGTGATCGAACATTAAATAGCAAGATGATTTCATAATGACTTAAAGTGCTAGTTTTTGTTTTCAAACACCTTGCTAGGAGACGAATAGTGGAAACAGAGAATTCTAGCGCGTGCGAAATGGTGAACTGTAAAGTTTGTTATATCAGCAGTAGCGATTAATTGTAATTAAGAGAGAGAGAGAGTGTGACCAAAATGCTAATAAATCCAATCATCCGAACTAGAACCCGTTATTTTCGTCACGCGTAACCCCTTACACGAGACTGTATTACAAAACACGTCGGATCCCTCAGGACCCTCATATAACAACATATTCTAAAAATATATTTCTTTGAATTTATTTGTGTTAATATTATCCGTTAAGAAAGGAATTACAATAGCCTCAGGGCTATAAGAAAATCTTAATGATAACATGTTAAAACACACTATTGTAATAAGTAACCACAAACGCAGTAGCGCACGCAGTGCTTCATATACACAACCTGTCAATATTTAATTTGCCTCTTTCTATGTTCCAAATTTGTCGCACGAGGTTCAGGTTCTACGGCAACGTGCCCCTATCTGCATAGGCAGCCAATGTCACGCACTTACGTTGCAGCACTGTATAATCAGGCGATGTGATGTCTGCGTGAAGTAATGGCTAAATGGGACTAAGAGCTGCGTAAAGTTCAGTGATTTTAGTTAGTTATTATTACGAGTGCACATGAGAGTGTTGGCTCAAGCGGTAAAACTTTTGACTTGCATTCGGGTGGTAGGTGCTTCGAATCTCAGCCTGGTCACAAACTATTCTGAATAAGGTCATTAATTCGACACTTTTGCCTCTAGATATAAATAAGGCTTGCTAAAGCATTCTGTCCAGTCACTCTTGTTATTTCAACTGCGTTGGGAAGTTCGTATGCGGGGCCGGTGCGATAGTAGAGGTGAAGGGAACCCCGTCTGGGGGTGTAAGGTTTAATAATCCATCTCGGTTTGAAATATTGAACGAAAATATATATTTTTTTTTTCATATCGGAGTCTGGAATCATCTGAACGTTCCATGCAACGACATGAATGTACTCGTAACTCGACAGCATCGTTGTTATTCTTGCTTCAAGTGAGCAAAAAAGTAAAGTTGCCCCTGTGCTTAACTAATTAAGCACTACGCCATGAAGGCATATAGGGGAGTGGATGTATAGATCCATATTTTCTTGACCCCGGCAGGAGTCGGAGTTGAAGATGAGCAGTCACCGACATGCCCCTGCCGCTTTACACCCAGGGAATACCAAGGCGTTCGTTTGTGGACAATAATAAAATGGATCTTAGAGAGGTAGGATGGGATGGTATGGATTGGATTGATCTGGCTCAGGATAGGGACCAGTGGAGGACTCTTGTGAACACGGTAATGAACCTTCGGGTTCCCTATAATGCTGGGAAATTCTTAAGTAGTTTCACATTTGACGGATACTCCAGAAGGGCTCAGCTCCATGAGTAAGTTTATTGAATATTGTTTTAAGCATTACATCAGTGGCGAGTTTTATCACAGGCTCTAGGGACTCGTGTTATTGTGACGAAGTTTCGAGAAATTTGTGAGATTTTAGGTTGTCGTTCTGGGGAGTATGTAGAGAAGTTCTACTGCCTTTTGCGAATATGACTCAATGAAATTCCTTAGAAGTTTCCCGATATTTCAGAGGAAAGTATTATCTCTATTTTCACAGTCGAAGAAGTGGCTGCGGAAGCAAACAGCACTTGCCTCCGAAATACCGTAAACTACCACATCCCTGAAGCTATTACCCTTTAGGGAAATTAGTGCTTTTCTGACTGGAAGACCTCGGAATTTGTCACCTGGGGAGGCACTTGGGCTCATATCTTCCCCGTTCCTACCACTAGCTCTGCCAACACTCACCAGTGTCACTGTTATGTGACAAGTACACATATCCGTCCTGTGTTCCAGAGGGTCTCCAGTGCAGACGAACAAATATGATAGGTAGGGGTGACATTGTCCCTTTAACATCTGGGATATTGATACTTTGGGGTTAATGGGCTTAGGACAAGGGGAGCGATATTGGCTATGACTCATTGATAGGTCAACACACACTATGGTACAAGTACACTTGGTATGGGTGTCGCTCCTACGTGGATCAATTTCACTTATGAACGTGTCCATATAAAGGTCATAGCATATGCCCCAATAACCTGCCCACCGCCTTATTAGGATCTTGCGTTAGTTAGTCATTTAAAGTTGCCATACAGGAACAAATCATCTTCGACTTTATCTTTTCGTCATGGTTGAGGTCTTAATTTTATAAATGCCATGGAATCTGCAAAAATGAAATAGCAAGGAAATATGCCAAGTGCGTTGGTGTAGCGGTAAAATTGAGAGATTTATATCCCGAAAGTACTTAGTTGGAACCTCGGCTGGGACGCCGGCTATGCTAACTAGGTTTCTCGTGATTTACTTCATTCCTTCCAGACATATTTTGGGATAGTAACTTGATTAGACTAACGTAATTCAAAATCATTTTCAGTTCATTATTCACTGATCATGCTACCCCCATTCGACGTTATATAGTCTGAAGTGTTGGCAGAGTCACGAAATAAGCGGGGAGAAGAGAAATGTAACCCTCTTTTAAATCTGTATTCATGCCGTTTTGATGTAGTCGAGACCGGAGCGGTGCAATACGTACCAGTGTACACAGTTTCAACGTGCGTTCTTTGCGGCACTTCCTCGTGAAAATACCGCATCCATGATATCGATTTTTATAAAAATTAAAATAATCATGCAGCTATGACGTCATAACATTTCACTAAAATCAATCAACTTGTGAGAGTAAAGTTGGCGTCGATTAAAATATTGTTCCAGATTTTCAGAAAGAATAAAGGGGTCCTTGCGACTGGACAGTTACTAATAGGCAATTAAGATTTCACAATTGATGGTATGTGTGAAGGGGATAACATTTCTTATATTTATATATATATATATGGATAATGATGATGCAGTTATTTATGCTTGACCTGCATTTTTGACCCTCTCGAACAAGAAAGTTCTCGCAATTCTGTCTCATGATTTTGTAATGGAGCCGCACAGAAGGAACTCCGCTAGAACCACCAAGTGTCATGATCCTGTTTCGAATGCATCACATTCCAATCCACAGAGTATTTTTCCTATCCGAATGATAGCATCCAGTGTCTGTCTGTCTATCTATCTATCTATCTATCTATCTATCTATTTTTGGCTCTTCAGCCCTTTGTTTGACCTTGGCAGCTTTCTCAGTGTTTTTATTCTATACACAGGCAGTAGGACTCCTTTGACGGGGGATCAGCTCATCGAAAGTCTCTTACCTACACACAGAACAACACACACAAAATATAAACGCACACAGACGTCCATGACTTAAGTGGGATTTGAACACACGATCCCAGAGTTCCAGCGAACGAAGACAGTTCACGCCTTACACTGCGAGGCTACTGTGATCGGTATTTGTCATTTTTGGTTTTCGAAATAGCCACTACATTCAGGTACTTACTGCTTGTCTCCTCCACACGAATTGTATTCTAGGCCCTTACTAACGTCCTTAATTTCAATAAACTACGCGTATTTATATTATCTTAAATTCTTTTCCATTTTACTCCCAGTATTAAGCGATCAGAATAAGTTAGGAACATCTGTTCTCGATTAAAGGTTTTCCTGTTCACGCTGCTTCCAAGCACTTCCAACATACATTCTTCCCTACAAATACAGACCACTATTCACAAGAGCGTAATGCACATGATGAAGTTACCTTTCATAATTTTGTTGTAATTTAATACCTTGAAAACCCTGAGTTCAGAGTTCTTGTTTCGAATGAGTGTACATCACACTACAGCATTAATAATGTGATAGATGCACAAGGGGAAGAGAAAGTTAATGGCGTGCAACGGGTCGGAAAATGAGGATATCTTTCTGCACGGGGGGCATCTGCCAACAGCTGGACCTAGAAGGTCTTCGTTACGTATCGCGGAAAGGGGCACAGGTTCAATGACAACTGAGCGGGAGTGACAGAGTGTGCAAGTACGGACAGAGATCTTCAAAATAGAACCCTCATACCTTTTGGTTCACGGCGAATTGTGCTCCCCACTCGTAATAACCTGCATCTAAACGTTTTATTCTCGAATGAAGTGCTAAAGCAAGGGTAAATATGGCCGGAATTAAAACGAAATTTTATAAAGAAACACGGCAATAGTGCCAGCAACTGTATGCGCCAGCGGAACAGAGGTGGTCGATCAAGCTGTCCCAAGCGTCAAGTTAAACCTGTATTCAGGAGTTCACCGGCCCGGATCTCGGTCGGAACACTGGTTGTGCTGAGCTTTTGCTGTTTTCTCAGACCCTCCAGGAAAATTATATGATTGTACCTCACAGTAGTCCAATAGCGTTTCCTTCCAAATCTTTTCGAAGTTGCTATTCGTTGGTCATCATATTTCGACCCTATATATTCTGTTGTTGACACCTTCATTACAACAAACGATAAGTATTAAGAAACCTGGGTTGTAGTAGTAAACTAAAAAATGAGAATCCAGAAAATATTAGTATGATTTATTATTGGAAGACGAATGCATATAGGGTATTAGTGTGAAACCCAGAAGGAAAGAATTTACTAGGAAGACCAAGACGCAGGTGGGTGGACAATATTAAAGTGGATCTTAGAGTAATAGGGTGGGATGGTATGGACTGGGTCGATCTGACTCAGAATAGGGACCAATGGAGGGCTCTTGTGAACAAAGTAATGGAATTTCGTGTTCCATAAACTGCCCGAAATTTCTTGAGTATATGCACAATTGGTGGCTTCTCAAGAAGGGCTCAGCTCCGTGAGTGAAAGAGTGATTTATTAGAGGAGTAGCTGGATAAACACTCAATACAACATGCATATCCAAGGTAAATATTCTCAGTTCAAGTAATAATGAGATGTATGTGAAACTGGAGGCAGCATTTACAGAGAATTAATATCCGTCGAACTCCAGATACTTCTCCTTGGAAGCCGTCATGTGGAGGATGGAAGAAGAACTGGCCCAGAAATGGAAGTCTGTCTATCGGTGATACCCTGCTGTTGTAATAGTTGGGATACAGAGTAGCCCTACACATAGAACTTTACGTATAAGATAAACTGCTAGATTGCTGAGTCAGTAAGAGAAAGTATTCGGGTCACATCCCAACTGTTACCGGATAAAATATGTAGCAGAATTCAAACATTCAAGGGCGACAACAAATAAAAGGAATAACAAAGTTAGAACACAGTGGCCGCGCCATAGGTCAAGCGGTTAGTCGCTGGCTTCCCACCGCGGCGGCCCGGGTTCGATCCCGGGTCTGGTCAAGTGGGATTTGTGATGGAGAAAATTGCACTGGGGCAGGTTTTCTCCTAGTACTTCGGTTTCCCCTGCCAATCTTCATTCCACCAATTGCTCCACAATCACCCTCACCTATCACCTGTGGCTGGTACAATAGGCCAGAAGTGGCCGTAGTACAAGGGACTTAGTCCCACGCCACCAGCAATAAAATAAAGTTAAAACACATTAATTTCGGGGAATTATTGCCACCAGTTACATCAGTTTCTTTTATTTTTAAGTCTACGTGAATGCCTATATTTTAAATTCGTAAAGGAATAATTTACCTGTGATTTATACATGTGTGAAAACCTATATTTCTTCGCAAAAAACATACACAAAATATACTGAGAGTGTTAGAATTAATTTCTGAGAAGAATATTTGAAGCTAAGATGGGGGTAAAACAGGAGGCTGGATAAAACTAAAACATATGGAACTCCACCAAATTTAGTGTGATAAAATCGAATATGGATGGTCTGGGGAGGGGAATACGAGTATGAAGCACCTCTTGAGGAGATAGAAATTCCTTACGATGTGTTAGTCGGAAGACCTGAAATAAATGACACAGAGAGAATGATGATACTCTGACACGTATAACTAGGCAGCGGCTCTGTGAACACGTTTCCTAGGTAACACAGTCAACTATAGAACTTCGGTTTCTAGGGTTCTGATACGCGCAGTATAACTTTTAACTGATGGAAAGCAGATATCCCTGACAAGAAACTTCCAAAGCACAGTCAACAGCGAAGAACCCGATAACTCTACTGTTGAAGGAGGTGATCTCCTTACGTTTCGACCAGGACCTATCCTACGGAGCGAAATGACCAACAGAAGGCAGAATGCGACTGACCAACAGAAGGCTGAGTCGGAAGTCAGAAGTGAAGTCTTCAGTTTATGTGGGATTATCATCTTTTTTATTGCTAGTGGTGTGGGACTAAGTCCCTTGTACTGCGGCCACTTCTGGCCTATTTTACCAGCCCCAGATGATAGGTGAGGGTGATTGTGGAGCAATTAGTGGAATAAAGCTTGGCAGGGAAACCGAAGTACTCGGAGGAAACCTGCCCCAGTGCCACTTTGTCCACCACATATCCCACTTGACCAAACCGAGGGTTCGAAACCGGGCCGCCGCGGTGAGAAGCTAGCGACTAACAGCTTGAGCTATGGCGCGGCCTAGTGTTATCTTTGTTCTCAGTAACGAAATGTTATATTAGTAAGATTGTGATACAACTAATTGTAGTTTCCCAGGTGAATATGCAATAAATCCATTTCATCGATTTCGAAACCCATTATCTGCTTGTCGCGTTACCAGGATACGTGACAATATTGAGATGCAGAATAAATAAATAGAGTTTGGGATAGGTTAAAATGGCACAGGTTCTGTTCCATTGGCGGGCTTTTATGAACACAACAGTGAACATTTATAGATTATAAAAGTGGAGTACTTCTTAACCCGCTGAACAAGTCGCAGCTTCTCGAGAATGTCTGTAATCCATGCATATAAAGTATTTACACTCATCGAAGAAAAGGAAAAGCTCAAACTCTCGAAGCATTGCACTTAAGACAGCGGATAATTCTTAATATAATTTTAGTGTAATGAATCTGTCACTGTCAGCGGTTAATAGAGAGTCATTGATAGAGTTGTCTGATAATTTAATAATCAGTCGAGAGGCATGGTCAAGCGCTTAAGAGATATGCAGAAAAATCTAAGGGTATTCGAACTGAAATAATTTAGTAAATTTTCAGTGCCTTGAACATAGCGGGCAATAATTTCTGTTTCTTTGATGCCAAAATTTGTTAGTGTGTGTAGAGTGCAGAAGCATTAAGGATTCCCAATCGTGCTGGTAACGCAGCCTGCATCACCTTGTAGCGAAATGGTCCAGTGGCGTGATTGTTACGTAGCGACGCTATGACAGCGCACAGCTATGGCCCCGAGCCAACTGACTGACAAACTGCTAGCTAGGTTGTGTGACGAGGCGTATTCACAGGTCTCTTAGCTGTTTTCAATGCTTGTTTGCTTAGGAGAGTGAATGGCCCTTTTATTGGCGGATTGTTGCTGACTTACTTGAGCGTTTAATTGTCACTCTCATGGCTTTGGAATGTTTGTGTATGTGTAATTTGGTTCGGTTCAAGATAAAATGGTTCTTCTATTCTTGTGTGCTTCTTAGCTTGTATATGGCAGTCAGATCGTCTTGGTAGGGTTCAGTGCCGAACTCTGTGAACACTATTGCAGATCTTAGAGTTGAATAAGGGGTTTAGTTCAGCTAAGTAGCTAAACACCCGGCCGCGCCATAGCTCAAGCAGTTAGTCGCTGGCTTTCCACCGCGGCCGCCCCGGTTCGATTCCGGGTCTGCTCAAGTGGGATTTGTGGTGGACAAAGTGGCTCTGGGGCAGGTTTTCTCCGAGTACTTCGGTTTCCCCTGCCAATCTTCATTCCACCAATTGCTTCACAATCACCCTCACCTATCATCTTGGGCTGGTACAATACGAGTAGGCCAGAAGTGGTCGCAGTACAAGGCACTTAGTCCCAATCCACTAGCAATAAACAAAAATTAGCTAACTCAGTGCCCTCGTCGTTGAGTTAATGTTTGTAGGATTCAAGCAAGAAGACGAAGAACCGTTTATCGAGTGTTTGAAATGATTAAATCAGTCAGCTGCAGCTAGTTTTCATTATTAATACCTTGAGTTTCATCTCTTAGGTTTCACAGTTTAATACAATTTGTTTTTGTGAGAGTGATGTATTTATTGTTCTGTTTGTATTACTGAAGTTTTACTGTGTTTAGGAAATGGAAACAAAGCCTGACTTTTTACAAATAAGCACAGACTTGGTTTCTAGCAAGAAATTTTATTTTAAGACAGAGGCGAAAAGCGGCACACCTGTGCACCTGAGAAAGGTGTTGCCAAGGCAAAGATGGCATTGTTGATGTATGTTCTGTTGGTCTTAGGATAGTTAAATTCAAGCGTGAGATCTGGCAACATCTCAGACTCGTATCGCTGCGCATCTTGGCGCTACATACCATTATTAACGCACCATCTAAATTGATTATTACAAGAGTTAGTGTCTGTTTCGTCTTCATTTTACGGTGCCGTATTCAGCTGCGACGCTTCAGGGTCTGAGCTAAAATTTGAATTTAAGATGTCATAAGAAGCAGTTGTGACATATTTTAAGGTACTGTCACGTGTATTAATGACTATAGGAAGAATCTGAATGGGATAATTGGATTAATTAACACCTTATACAAAGAACTCGTACTCACAAGCAATACAGCGGTATCGCTGATCTACACAATTTACAGTCCACAGTTACACACGCGCTAGGGTTCTCATTCTTCCTCAATAGTATCCTGGTAATGGAATTAAAAGAGTCTTACTGCGACTAAATTTTCAGTCCCATTATTTTCACAGGCTGACTTCTAATTCTTTTTCAGTTAATAATTTCCTGTGGCCATTTCCTAAGGATAACTGACTCAGTTCTGTTATACTCCGATGTAAGCTGCCATAGTCCCATTCTCTGACAATTTCTGAACTCCCAATTCAAATTATCTAATCTCTAGCAACAAACAGACCCTCGTTATATAGCTTGGGGTCGAAACCAATAGAAAACAAGTGTCAAGTGTCAGAACGCGTGTCTATTGACCCGTTGCCCAGCACCGAGCATGGCGTGGACCAAAGAGAAAGCAACTCTCCTGTTGACAAAATTGTTGTTACCTAGCAACGAGTTCTAACGTGGCCAACGGAGAACACAGCTCATATTTTTCTGTGTTCGCTGGAACGTGTATATTGAATCGTTGCTTGTCAATAGGCATATGCGTCATGATATTATTATATTAAGTATGATTCGAATCTGGACCAGTAAACTAACTTCTTAATTAATTCGGTGTTGTTCTCTTTAGTTCCCCCAAGAAAATCATTCAAAAGTACTTTAAATTATGCCTTGACTTCTTTCCACATTTCAAATTCGACTTTCATAATCATCCTTGCATTTGACACTTCGAAATTTAAAAGTGCTACTATATTTCCCAAGAATTAAATCATTGTGTTTCTCAGTCTTTCCAGATCCTAGGTACTTTTGAAGTGGTTCACTACCGCTTACGTCCACTGCACCACAAAGTATGATGATAAATAAAGCGAAAAAGAAATGAGAGAGGAGACATTATGTAGAACAGCGTAGCTGTGCCGTCTCAACAGCGGGGAGGTTCTAGGGCAGGCGTGTGTTGAAACAAAATTAAACCGTAGGGACATCTGTTAGCACTCAGACACAAGCACATGCGCGCCGTAACTTTCAGTGACCCGTGACAGATATGAACACGAATGGGAAGTATTCCCGACCGCAAGGTTGTCTGCCGGCCGGCCACTGCAACTTTGGCATGGAACCAGGCGAATAGTGTGCATACATTCCGGAAAACCGCCGCATCTTAAATATCTCACTGAAAGTCTCGGTCAAGTGGCTGACACCCTTGATTCCCAGGTTCAGAGCTTCGCCCGAAGATCTACTCTCTTGTCTAAGGTTTGCGTTTCTCGTCAGTTTATCCAGGAAGCTAGACTGATATTATTTTCTGCTTGAAACTGTTCCACGATCGATTCATTCCAAATTATTTGCAATTTGTTATTGAGTAACCATACTAGAATTTGACATTTTAATATTTAAACCACTGACAGGTAGTTAGATAAATCGTACATACTCGTACATTGATATCTTTCTTGGAGCATTCTTTGGCACTGAATATGAAGACAAGTATCACAGAATAAAGAACTCTGCATAACAACCGCTGTATTATTATTATTATTATTGAAGGGGGTGGGTTTCCCCATGCACCGCGACTAATAGTCTATTGTACGTCCCTCTTTGATATTCTAACAGTCGCCATACCCTGCCGGTACTGGTGCTCGCTATCAGCCCCATTCAGCCAGCGAAGCTGGCAGTGGTTCCCGATGCTTCCCCATCTACCGGAGGCATTGGAAACTACTTTGGCTGGAAACTTTTTGCCTAATTTTGCTCAGAGGTCTCTTAGAGACATGAGGATCTTTTACGTGCCGTAAATCTACGACACTGGACCCACGGCTTAAATTCCCTCCCGGAGGACTTGTTCCCTGAATTTTTCCGCCATTAAAAATTCCACGACCTCCGCCGGGTTTGAACCCGCGTACCTTGAGTCATGAGGCGGGAACGTTACCCCTAGACTACGGACTTAACCGCTGTAAGTAATAACAAACACTAAAAGTACATAAATAGAGAATCAACAAAAACCTCCGTAGCCTGTAGTCCGCAAGCGAACTATACCGACCGAGCGACCGCCGCTTGTTGTCGAAGTAAGTGTTAACTTCAGCGGATAGAGGATGTCACTTGGTCAGCGCAACGGGTCCCCACGGCCGTTACTCTCGGTTTTTTAGACCAGAACATAAACAGACAAATATACTTAAATTAGTCGGTCTCTATTTGATTTTGATAGGCACTGATAAAATACTGAAAATAGTATTTTACTGTATACAATGTCGGTAGGTTTACCAGTGCTTTTATTATTGCTGGGCCTATAAATACAAGTGGTTTGCTAATGCCCTACTGCTACTGATTTCTCCGCATCACGGTCCTCTTGCTTAGGACTACAGAGGCAGATCCTCTCAGCCCTCGCTTTGAAACAAGCGTACAGATTACATAAGATTTTATTTTCCCAATGACCTTGATATATAAAATCTGACTACACGACATTGCAAACCCAAAAGTTCGCAATATGATAATAAGTTCATTTACACCTTTAAGTAAGGTGATCCTTTAAATGCAATAATATGGACGAAACTTGGGGCACGCGGTAGCGCGGTTGGTTGAGACACTATGCTACAATCCGGAAGGTCGCGTTTCAAGTCCCGATGAGGTCATTGGATTTTTTTCAATTGACTTAATCCTTCCAGCCGCACCATGACCCTGGGGTCGACTCAGCCTCTAACATAAATGAGTACCAGGAATATTCTTGGAATATTTTTGGGGGTAAAGGGCGGCCGGCGCGTAAGGCTGACAACCTTGCCGCCATCCATGAGCCGATTGTCTCACAAATCCATGGGCCTCCGCGGCCTGTTACAGGGATACCTTTACTCATTTTTACTTTTTTTAAAATCGACGAAATTTACATTCGTATAAAAGAAATTTTCATGAAAAATTATCAGGTGTCTAAACAAACATATATATACGCGCATTTACATCCCAAATTAAGCAAGCCTTGAAAAGAGACAAATAAACCGAAATCAAAGTATCACAAGGAAATTTGATTTAAATGTGCTACAGGAAATCATTGAAGTTGTTTGGATACGGTTAAGAGAGGAATGCATGGTTTACGTGGCAACTATTATATGAGTAGTTGCTCTTCGATATTTCTCCCCAAAACACAAATTACTGAGCAAAGAAGTCATTTGGAAATGAGAGACGTGAATGGCATACTGGAGTTAATACTCACGGCGGAACATCGACTTCGATTGGACTTTCTGCTCTGTGGATGCAGTTTTTGCATACACGTGCTCATCAGGAGTGGTTGGCTGGAGGTGACGAAGGAGGGCGGCGGGAGGAACTAGACGCTGAAAGTTAATTCTGTTTTATCCTGGTAACAGATTTAGCGAGCACGCAACGATTTAGAGAGCGCAGGCGGGCCAGCCTCTGTGGATGTGCAAAGGAAACTTGCCATTACTGAAAGTGACAGGACCAGCCTCTCCGTTGCAAACGGATGGCGGGCTGACTGTAAGTGGCCTAGTTATTGTCATCCGCAGACACGCAGCCAGGGTAACGTCATGACCTGCTGTGTTACAGCTTCACCCCAATTACGTAAATACAGCGGTTGTTGTTACGAACTGTATTGCACTGGCACTCACCATCAACCACGAGTCATACATTCCGTCAAAACTTTGGTAACCCCAACACTAGTTAGTTATAGTTATTTTTAGAGAGGGTGGGTTTCCCTATGCACCGCGACCAGTTTGATCTAGTGTGCTTCCCTCTATGATATTCTACCAGTCTCTTTACCCTATCGATAAATTGTGCGTACCATCAGTCCCGCCGAGCAAGCGAGTTCGGCCACTTGCTTAGCGGTGTCTATAATGCTTCCCCCATCTATCAGAAGCCTTAGAGACTATTGTTGAGCGGGAAAAGTCCTGGAATTTGGCCCAATGATCCCCTTTGGGGATATGAGGTTCTTTTACGTGCCGTAAAGTTACGACACGGGACACACAGCTTAAAGTCCCCCCCCCCGGAGGACTTGTTCCCTGAATTTTTCCGCCCTTAAAAATTCGACGACCTCCGCCGGGTATTTGAACCCGTGTACCACGAGTCATGAGGTTGGAACGTTACGTCTAGACTACGGAGGCCGCTCAACCCCAACACTACGTGACATCGTTAAGACAGAAAACCGGAATTCAAATTATTCTCATGTATGAGGGGTTTGCGTGACTAATAATAATGAGTTCTGGTTGGATGATTGGATTTATTGGCACTTCTTTACAATTAATGTCAATTATAACAGCTCTAAGCAATGGCTGCCTAAGACTCGTTCCATTATTTACTGGGCTACTAGTGTCTTCTCTTCCACCCCGACTGACTCGATTATGATTCACGAATCGGTCACTTTTTCAGCTTCCGTTGTCCGCTGGTGAATACTCAACTCTCTTGGAAATGACGAAAGCCGGACGACTGTTCTCTCGCTCTCGAATGAACTGAACTAACTGATTTACTTATGGAACTGAGCTCTTCTTGAGGAAAAGCCAAATCTGCACCTACTCAAGAATTTAACAACATTTTATGGAACCCGAAGGTTCATGACCATGTTCACAAGAGCCCTCCACTATTACATATCCTGAGCCAGATCAATCCAATCCACGCCATCCCATCCTATCTCTTTAAGATCCATTCTAATATTGTCCACCCACCTACGCCTTGGTCTTCCCAGTGGTCTCCTTCCTTCTGGCTTTCCCACCAATATCCTATATGCATTCCTTTTCTCCCCCATTCGTTCTACATGTCCTGCCCACCTCATCCTCCTTGACTTCATCATTCTAATTGAACGAACAATTTTATAAATTCGTGGAGAACTGAATATAAGCCACCATGTCTTACAATTCCTCTGTTTTACTGTTTTTCTGTGTTTAACCTTTTCTCGTGAGAACGTGCTTACCGAACCTTTGCCCAGCAATGGATTATTCCTCAGCTATTCGTTGCCGCGGGAAGGTGTGCGTGGTGAGCCGTTGGCTAGCAATGGACTTCCCCTTCTGTTTCCACTATTCCGGCTTTCAGGCGCTATGTCTTATTATCTTTGCCGTGAAATCTCAATGAAATCATGAATAAAACATCAATGGCTTGAAATACATCTCTATTTCATCTTTCCCTTCCTTCATGAGCCCCTACTGCCTGCTTACTCTGTGCTTCAGCATTCATAATGTGATGTCAAGAAAACACGAATTAGGACTGTAGGACTGGCATAAGACATCAATAAAAATAAGCTCATGTCAGTGATATCTGATGTGTATGCGTTTCTTGTAGGTTATGTCAAACTGAAACGAATTCTCCATTAGTCTGAAGGTTATAAATAGAGAAATTCTGACCTTATGTCGTGTAAATAGTTGTAATGGAGAGATAAATATATAGCTCACGTTGCTTTTCATATAAAGATCTTACTTATCACATGTATATTAAATGCATGGAAAATTGTAGCATACATGTGTGTACCGTCCATACAACCTGTGAACACAAGTGTAGTCAGTGATAACAATATTTTAGTTTAGCAAAATGTCTGGACCATATCGGCCGTCTTCAGAATATAGTACATTCCTTCAAGCGAATTGTATTGATACTGGGCAATGTCTGGGTTAGCCAATTTCTAAACTTATACGTAAAATTAGAGACAAATTGCAGTAATAATTTTGATATGTGGATTTTTATGCAATGAAAATATTATACACTGCACTGGCGTTTATTTAATTATAATATTTAATATCCAGGAGCAATTCCAAGGTTTTCCCGCTTGTGCGTCCCTCCATGCGTGTTTACCTTTCTTCGTCCTTACTGTTCTTTCTTCTCTTTGCTTCTGGATACGAGTACATGCTGCTTTAATCCAATTGTATCAAGGATTGTGGTCATTGTTTGGGAGATACTGGTTGGAGTTGTTGGTAGCAATGGGTCCACTAAGCGGAGAAACCCAGTTATTAAAGTAGGAAGAAAAATAAATAAAGCAGTTGACTGGGTATCGACAGACGAATATCTCGTTGCACGGAAGGAAGTAACAGCCAAAACTTGAGGCAGGAGTCTTCTTGCACATTTTCCTTGTGGCAAAGATTCATTACTTTTCGGTAGAATGTAGGACCCCACATTCAGGTTCGAAGAGTAAGTCGAATTTTCTGCTTGCTTGTTCGACGGAAACTTCGACTCTGAAGATGAAAGCAGTGCTCTCTTCGAAAACATATTTCTGTCAGACTATACAGCGTCATGTGTGAAACTATAGTATTCTTTGTGGCTTGAAAGTTCTAAAGCGAAGGATTCTGTTTGTACTGGTTTCGTTGTGACAGAAATTTGTATCTGAAGGTAAGCAAAACTAGGAGCCTTTTGCTAGAAGCACACTTTGTTTTACACAGGCAGTCGGGTACCGGCCTGTGCTGGATCTGGGCGGTAGCCTCCACAACGCTAGTCAATAATTGATGGAGTTATAGAGGCGCAGGTTTCTTGATAGAAGGAACGATTTCTAAGTTACCCGTATCAGTCATCTGTAGCCTTAGAAGAGTTGACATCAGTTCCAACTGGGTTAACAACAGCAACCAATGCATTGATACAGTCGAAAGCAAACCAATCGTTTGCTCTTCGTATGTATTAATGTAGCTAACGGAACTTGAGGGCCGGTCACGGTAGCCGAGCGGTCTAAGACATGTACTGTCTTCGCTCGCTTGAAAACCGGGATCGTGGGTTCGAATCCCAATCAGGGCATGGATGTCTTTTTGTGTGTGCGTTTTTTCTGTGTTTGTGTATAAGCAGAGAGACCTTGCGACGAGCTGATCACCCGCCCAAGGAGTCCTACCGAATATGTAAGATCTAGAAAAACCGAAGTGAACAGAGAAGTTCATGGAGGTAGGCCTAGGCCCACTAGGGCTGTAGTGCCAAGGAAAAAATATGGAACTTGAGGAGCAGACACTTGGCAAATAGACGAGGATATATGGATATTTAGTTTGTATGTGTGCGTTTTTCTGTGTTTGTGTACAGGTAGAGGCCTTGCGACGAGCTGATCACCCGCCCAAGGAGTCTTACTGAATATGTAAGATCTAGAAAAACCAAAGTGAACAGAGAAGTTCATGGAGGTAGGCCTAGGCCCACTAGGGCTGTAGTGCCAAGGAAAAAAAATGGAACTTGAGGAGCAGACACTTGGCAAATAGACGAGGATATAGGTACTGATTACACCGGTATTGCCTAATGAGTGTACACAGTGTGACCTGCGACAACTGTGAGTAAAGTAACTGGCAGAGTTTGAACTTTATGTGGCTGAAACAGCACTAACTCTGGGATCAACAGCTCCTCCCCTCCACTGTGCATCGGGGACTTCCCCCACGGCGTTAGAGTAGCCGCAAGGTAAAATCGATTATTCACCTTCATCTAGTTTCTACTTTAGCCTATTTCCCTTATTTTGAAAAAAAAATTAATCTTCTTCCCTCGTTAAACAAGAAATGTAGGCTTATGCGATCGCTATGTCGTCTGTGTATCTATCTCCCTTATCAACTTCTGAATGCCTAATCCAATTTTTATGAAATTTTGTACGCATATTATGACACTCGAGCCCATCTCAAAGGCTTACGTCTTAAATCCGTTCCATAATTCTGTGTATCTCTATATGTATCACGTTTTCATTCGTAGGCAACGGTTCGATAGAAACGTCAACTCAAATATAGCGTCGTCTCTTCTCAGCCTTCTTTGCACAGCTAGACTCAACTGCCATCACTCAACTAACTGAGTCCCAGGCTGGTGGCCATTTCACTCCAACTTCCTAGTCTTCTCTTCACAGGCTGGCTTTCAACTGACAACCTACAACTGAACTGGTCAGCTTAATTGTCTTCAAGACAACTCCTCGGCACGGACCACATAGAAAACACAGTTCTATTATTACGCGCGTTTTCGTTTCGGCGGGAACGTGTTTACCAGCCGTTGCTTAGAAACGGGTTGAATAACCCCATTTTTCTGTTGTTGCGTGCGTGTATGTTGCGGGCGTTACCTAGCAAAGGCTGATGTTTACAGAATCTCCTCTTAGCAACGGGTCTATACGCCACAATACATTGAAGGAAGGAACCGACTAACTATTTATAAGATGCACTGATATGTTGGAGAGATTTAAGGTTCAAGATTTCTTTTATGAGAAGTCAGGTGGGATAGTCGATGTAGTGACCTCGCGGGGTTAACTCCCCCCCCCCCTTCACGACCCAAGACCCGCTTCACCCAGGGAGTCGTTCCCATTTCAGGAAATCAATAGCAGACTGTTCTCCGCCTCGTTCGGTTTCACTTGACAAAAATGGCCGGCAGGCCTGCCTCCAGGCGGTGCTAATGACCAGCAGAAAGAAAA
This sequence comes from Cryptotermes secundus, assembly GCF_002891405.2. Classification (NCBI taxonomy): domain Eukaryota; kingdom Metazoa; phylum Arthropoda; class Insecta; order Blattodea; family Kalotermitidae; genus Cryptotermes; species Cryptotermes secundus. The sequence goes on from NW_019721758.1 coordinate 216,395, forward strand.
CTGAATTTAGTGTGAAACCGTTACAGACTTACGTCACCGGCACGAACTGCGAAGCCGATGTCAGCGGTCATGTAGGAAGGGACACTGGCGCTACGTAAACCCAGAAAGTGGTGTGCATTTAAATCGGCCACTGAATATTCTCGGTTGTAATAATATCCATGTTCTCGAGAATGTTCTTCATTATTTGTTTTGAATTAGAACTATGGCAAAGTAAGCAAAAGGAGAAGGCCAGGGAATACTGGAGAATTTGCATGAATGAAAAAAAGGATGCGTGAAAGTCGAGTATTAATAAGTTTAACTTTATTATATAATTACATACTCTTAACCGACTATATAAAGAATCAAGAACATTCCCCGGAACTCCAAGGGCGGAAATCTACCCAATCTCCCTTTGGTAGAAGGGGCACGAGGACACGAAACTTAGCCGTTTAAGATTTTAAATACTAAGAAATTTATTAATAATTTAACTAATCACATTTTTACTTAATTTAAAATCTTTTAACTATATGAAACTTCGGACAAATTTGAACTCATGTACTAACATTTATGTTATAGTTTCCTCAAGCGTTGTTACTTACCTTCTGAATATGTTCATTAATTAACCGAAACATGTAAAGGCATCCTATACGTATATAAATATACTTTTGAGTCACACTGGGCGATGTAGTCAAATCATTCTATAATATCGAGTACTGATAGTGATATATCAGAAAGTGCTTAGTTAATTTTGGCAACAGCCAGTGTCCGTATACGAATAATAGCAGTACGTAACAGTACGTGGATTATAGAGAAATCGCACCTCGACTTCTCCTAGAACTTTGTGTTTTCCTGTCTTTTCAGGCCTCGTAATTTCAGATCATGGTTGCTCGCAATTAACGATTATATTCTCATCTATTTCGAGGCTATAAACACCCTCGTTAAATACATATTATATTATTATATTTCAGCATCCTGTTGCAATGAGGCATCATCCTTTTTATTAAATTATAGGCTGCGCCATAGCTCAAGCGGTTAGTTGCTGGCTTCCCACCGCGGGGGCCCGGGTTCGATCCCGGGCCTGGTCAAGTGGGATTTGTGGTGGACAAAGTGGCGCTGGTGCGGGTTTTTTCGGAGTACTTCGGTTTCCCCTTCCAATCTTCATTCCACCAGTTGCTCCATCATCATAATCACCCGGAACACCTAAAATATATATTTTTTTTCACTAAAAGTGTAACTTTAATACTTTAAAATGTTATTAAATATCAAAAATTTCATTAAGACACTGCAAGTACTCTATATCTTATACACTAAAAGTGACTATCAAAATACTTCAAAATGTCTTTTTGTTTTACATAATGTTTTTTTGTTTGTTTGTTTTTTTTTCAATTTTGCAACATGTTTCGGCCGCATACATCACTGTTGCATTATTAAAAGTGTACTTGAATAATAATAATAATTCAATTCAATTCAATTCAATTCATGTTTATTTACGTGCAATAACTTAACAGCCCAGCGGCCAATTACAAAGTTAGCACGAGTATATAAGGTACAAAATAATTAAAACAAAATACAAATACGACAAATAAATCTGTGAACATAGATCTAAAGAAGACTGAAATATATACATACATTTATGAAATATTACGAATGTTGCTAATACTGTTAGTAACTAAATACTAAGATAAGACACCAGTGAGTGATAGCATAAAATTAATAAAATTAATAACCAGTCAATAAATTAAAACCAATTACATAAGAATAATTAAAGCTAGCCGAGGTAACACATATTTGTAGTGAATGAAAACACTAATCAAGTAACACCGTAAAAGGTTTGGTACATGCTTGTAAAATATGATTCAGAGAAACCGCTCCGTCTGCAAATATGTCGAGATCTTTACCCACCACGTTGGTAGCAAGGGCGCACCTAGAAGAGGGACAGTGTCTTTTTGAGGGACGAACGCTAAAAGTAGAGAAGTCTCGAACATAATAATAATAATAATAACAATAATAAGAATGACCCTCGTTAAATATTTTAAGGCTTGATCAAAGAAATCATGAAGAAAAAGAAGGGCTGAATGGAAGTGTTGATTTCGAGGGGTACTGAAAAATAATGTATGAGACAGAGTTTAATGAAGTATCAAACAGGGACTTGGAGCAAAATCACAGAACTTACTTTCCTGCTGCATAGATTTCTAGTCTTACAGATCAGTTACTTTTATGGTTGACACTTTATTTTGTTTTTGTGAAAAAATTTTCTTTAAGAACGGGTTCTGTGTAAGATAAATTTGTGAGATACGAACTAGAAGTTATCATGTTTATAATTCTTAATTCACGAAAACTATTTCCTACATAATTATACTGTATATGCATATTTTCACCTATACTGATTTTTAGGATCATGGACGAAATGACAAACCAGTTATCGCCATCAGACAGATAAGCTTTACTTCTTCTGCTGCGGGCGCTACAGTCCGTGATGATCCTTGGTTCCTTTTAGCGGTCCCAATCCTGTGAATTTCATCTCAATTTCTGAAGACCATTCCCTTCAAGTTCTATTGAACTGAATCCAGCCACCTGGCAGCAGGTCTACCCGCTCGTCAAAAACTACACTTCAATACAGGAGTATCACATTTCGGGTCCCCCCTCGTGAGTCCTTGATTTTCTAGGTCGGTTTAGTTGTTTCCATCCGATTGCAATTGTTAAAAGCTTCTCAGCAAATATGACCTTTTACGGGGGGCATGTAAACCCCACACCCAATCACATTTGAAGTTTTAAATGCATTCTTACTTTACTAGTGTAACAATTGGATCATTGTACAGCATAAATAGTGGGTAGAGCAAAATTCGCCATTATTTTAGGTTATGGAGCCTTCTTCTATACATTTCAGACGTCAGACCATATGGTTCGTGTCAGAATATTAAATTTGGAAAGGAAGAACACAGAGAAGTAGAGTAGAAAGGAAAAGAGAACAAATGTAAGTCAATAGAGGAAGGGAAGGAAAAGCCAGGAAAGGAAAGAGCAGGAATGCAAAGGGCCGTAGTTTAAAGACGCATTTGGCAAATCATATTTATTAAATTACTGATCTTCTCGAAATCAGTATAGTAAAAACTCTACGAAACTGCACATCTAATTACGAATCCTTGCAAATTCTACCCAACATGTGCAAGTCAAATCCTGAAAATATTGAGCCAAACGCGTTTAGGACGTTAAGAACACGTATTATAAAACAAGTAGTAGTGACATATATCATATTTTATTACGTTCGCACTTGAAAATCAATCGTGCCCTTAATAGGGGCAAACTTATTCAATATAAAAATTACGTGTAGGCCTGTCTTGCCGAGTTAGTTCGGCTAGGATATCTGGACACGGATATCCTTATATTTTCATATATTCTTACCTGAGCAGTTTTTAATGTTCTTACTCGTATTTATGTTTCATAGGGACATATGATTATATTTAATTTTGATATTTCTGGTACTTTTATGATATCTGCACAATTTCGATATTCTTTATATCATACTGGTATAAGTAATTTTGATCCATATTGTGAATATACTGTTAGCAATACCTTGTAATGATATTACACGCTTTAACCCGTGTTTTAACCTGATGACGGCTTTTCTACGCTATTATATTTTTATAAGGTATTATATGAACTTGCATTATTATTTTTGTAGTTCGAGTGTTTTATAGGTCTGCTTTTGCCTATGATTTATCCCACTGTGGTTCACCTCTCTCTTCTTCATACCTCTATAAAAATGTTCTCATAAAACAAAACAAACGAACAAACTCCGTGACCTTTAGTCCGCAAGCGAACTATACTGACCGAGTGACCGCCGCTTATCGACGAAGTTAGTAGCAACTATAGCGGATAGAGGGTGTGACGTGGTCAGCGCAACGGACCCCCACGGACGTTAATCTCGGTTTTCTAGACTGGAACAATGTTCTCATACTAGTAAAATTATATTTCAGCATTGTGTTGCATTGATGTATCATTCGTTCACTATTTTCCGACTCTAACGCAACACAAGCCATTGAAGTCCCTGCTTTATTTAAAAATGTAATTAAAATTACATTTAATTGCAACGTATTTCGACTTTACAAGTCCATCTTCAGGAAATTAGTTATAAATTTCCTGAAGATGGTATTGTGAAACCGAAACATGTTGCAATTAAATGGGAATTTAATGATACTCTACAATAAAGGAGAGGTTGTGAACGATATTTGTTGCATTGCAGACGAAAATGAGTGAACGATTCATGTACTGGCGTTTATGTGTTCTCTATATTCTTATATGTACTTATATATTCTTAATAATTGTAAGTCTTTAGGAGAGGGTTGTTCCTTCGTTCGATTCAGCAGCTATCTTAACGCCCCAGCCTGGTCGTGAGAATATCGTAATGCGAGGCTAGACGGTGGTGTCAAGGTGGCACACAACTTACAGTTTTTCTTTCATAAACTGCGGTGTGACAGCAAAAGAGTTTTTCTTTCTTTGAATTCGAATGCGTATTCCGTATTGCCTTTGTCTGTAAACACTGACAAATATAATCTATTAAAATACATTCCTCAGTCCTCAACTTTGCTATCGTTCTATGTCGCCTATTACATGCGGCAACTTCTCCGACATTGGTACAAAGCGGGTCAACATATCATCCAGGCGCAACTGCGATTTGCACACACTGGAAAAGATTAATTTCGCACTCCGCTGGCCGACACAGCTGTGTGCCCTCTACTAATGTGCATATTCCATGCTGTAACACACACCAGTGTCCGTCTGGTATATGGGACATGAGACTGTAATGATCAACAGTAACTCATTAGTTCCAAACATATCCACTGAATGAATTATTTGTCACCGAAAGGCTTGCGCTTAACAGTAACGCTATTAACTCATATACTACAGGTTCTCGGTTCGAACTTCTGCCGGTTTATCGGCTATCATCTCTGAGGTTACTCGTAGTTTTCTCAGTCCCTCCAGTAAAATGTCGGGTTATTCCTTCGATTAGTCCACAACCGCTTCCATCCAAAGTCGTTTTAGCTCATAACTTATCTAGCATCATGTTAATCGGCGCTAAGCAGTGCATGTACTGACATCGCTGTCAAACAAACCACAGAAGAACACGTGGTGTTCGATTCCCGGCAAGGGTAGGAACATTTATCTTCGCTAGCGCTTTCATACCGGGCCTTGGTCCAGCTAGCGCCCTGCACAGTGCGCACTGTTGGCTCTTTCCCCTAAGAATATTGTGGACCATGTATGAAGCTGGCAGTTCACTGTCGCTTATTGCCGAGATAAAGAATATATGAAACTATGCACCTGTTTTCCTTTTATGGCCAGGTGCTTTAGTCAGTTTCCTTTTCTTTACTTCATTTACTTCCATTTCAGCAGATAATCAAGCAGATATAATGCACAGCCCTTGAAAGCAGTCATCAGACACAAAACTGTGAATGGTTCGCTACGACCTCATATGTCTAACTTTTAATCTACATAAATCAGTCACATTAGATTTAAAGTTTGGGGCTGTATAACAAGGAATTTCTAGACTAAGAATATAGAAACTTTCCCCCATCTTCTCTTGGTCTTAAATAGGAGTTATAGACCTGTCAGTCACTTTTTAAATATTTGCACGATTGAAGTTTTGCAAGATTTTAGGTTTTCACGGCTGTGACTATGAAGAGCGCCGTCTTCTGCGATGTGACGCCGTGTAGATCTTGTGTGAAACGACGTTTTGGAGGAACATATCGCCTACATCTTCAGGGTAGAAAAATCAGCGAACGAGAAACCAACGTGAGCAGGCAGCTGCAGACAGTCGGACGAAACTGATTTTGATAATGGTCCTGCTTTATTTCTGACTAACAGCCCACTGTACAGAAAATTGGTACATTGGAATAATCGACCATATACCCTAGTAAGCCCTATAACCAACACTTGGAACATTATTCTACATGGTTTATATTTAGAGAAATATAAAGTGAAATGATTTCTGACCATGGAGTGTGACTGCTGGCGATCTGCTGGAAGTACCGACATGTCGCTGTAACATATTTCCTTTTCAGGGATAATGAGAGAACCAAAAACGTAATAAGCAAGCGGAGAGCAGTTTGCCTCTGTTTACATTTCGATCCTGAAGATGAATGCATACGTTCCTCCGAAACATCGATAAACTTTTATGAGAATACACGGCGTTACACTCCGGAAGATGGTCACCGCCATGAAAACTCCAAATCCGTACTTTCATAATCTTTACAATGTACGACATTTGTATATTACAAAAAAATTCTGACATAGCAGGATTTAACATATCTTAAGCAAATGAATGCCAAGGCCAAGCAGGTAGACAGAAATAGCAAAGAATACAATTGGAAAGCAAGTATAAACCTTTGGGTAGACCGTTATTTTTATTTTCCTTTTTACTGCGGCGATGCTCTCAAAGAACATTAGTCACGACATAAAACATTCATATAATATATGCAAATATAGACTTGCATGCATGCCTTGAATGTTCTGCTGGAATGGCACTAGTTTCAGGTAATACTTACTTACTTACTTACTTACTTACTTACTCATGGAGCTGAGCTCTTCTGGAGGCACCCTCAATTCAGCAGCTGCTCTAGAATTTCCCAGAATTTTATGGAACACGAAGGTTCATTACCGTGTTCAAAAGAACCCTCCACTGGTTCCTATCCTGAAAAGATCAATCAAATCAATACCATCCCATCCTATCTCTCTAAGTTCCATTCTAATATTGTCCACCCTTCTACGCTTTGTTCTTCCCTGTGGTCTCTTTCCTTCTGGCTTTCCCACCAATATCCTATACGCATTCCTCGTCTCCCCATTCGTGCTACATTATCTGTCCACCTCATCCTCCTTGATTTGATCATTCTAATTATACTTGGAGAAGAGTACAAGCTCCTCATTATGCAGTTTCCTCCAAGCTTCTGTCAGTTCATCTCTCTTCGGTCCAAATATTCTCAAAACCCTGTTCTCAAACACCCTCAGTCTATGTTCCTCCCTTAATGTCAGAGACAAAGTTTCACAACCATACAGAACCTCAGGCAAAATTATAGTATTGCATACTATAATTTTTATGTTTTTGGAGAAAAGACGAGAAGAAAAAGTTCTGGACTGAATGGTAGCAAGCATTACCCGAGTTCAATCTCCTCTTAATTTCGTCCTGAATCAGGTTTCGATCTGTTATCATTGTTCCCAAGTATCTGAACTGTGCCACATTTTCAAAATATATGTTTCCTATCTTTATTTCTTGATTTTGCCTTGCATTTTGGTGACGAGACAGTAACATATACCTAGTTTTCTCTGTGTTTACTTTTAGACTAAACTCTTAGTTTCAGGTAATTCTAAAGTGAAAAGTTATTAGTCCACGTCTGATTTTTACTTTCATGAATGCAAGAATATAAGGAGCTGTATCTTATTTTATCCATCGTAGTACACGGATTCAGGAAAATACATAACAGAATATTTATTTCAAATTTTATACGCCATTTGTTTCAAATTCATAAATTGAACATGAACTCATATTCTCATGTTTCATATCCCAAATATGATTTCGAAATGGAAAACAAACCTTAAAACTTATAAGGCCAATACACTATATGCTGCCTAAAAGCCGGAATATCTTGAGTTAGAGCGGGCGTCCATTGTTAGACAACGGCTTGGTAAAAACACATGGCCGCGACAACAAGCTGGAATAGACCATTACTGAGCAACGCTCTGTAAACACTGCTTAAACCACGGAATACTGAAGTCGGAAAATAACAGATGTCCATCGCCGGGCAACGGCTCAATAAGCGTTTTTCCCGGAACAACCAACATGCTAGAAATAAAATCAAAGTGTTTTCTAAAAATGAAACCACGTTCCCGCGGCAACGAATTGACCAACTATCGATATACTACCTAACACGCGAAACAGAACTCTTGAAGAAAATATCTTCTAGGCCGTCTGACCATCGGTTATAACATATCAAGAGAGATCAGAATTGAAACATGGAGACGCGAGAAGAGTTGAGAACGGGTTAGATCAGAGGAGACCAGAGCGCAAGAAACCAGCTCAGCCAAGAACCAGGAGACGAAACGAGAGAGGTGACGGGCTAGTCAGGTCGCATGGTCTGGAAGACGCTATTTCAGAGTGATTATAATTATAATTGTAAACGACTTACCCAATAATTTCCTGTCGCTTTACCTGGATAAGTAGCAATATTTTACATAGAACTCAGTTCGAACTTTAGGAGAACTCTTTCTACACATAACAGCGTAAATGTTGCTGCAGTTCAACACGGATCTGTCCAACGTCTTTCGAGATTCCTCATCCCATATCGTCCAAGTTAGGGTTCAGGTTCTCACGGCGGTCACTATGAATGAGTGGTACAGTCTTCCGTGAAGTGGGGTCAGCTATTCTGATAGAACTTCACCAATGTTTCAGAGAAACATAACGTCTAATCAAACATCTATGTATACACAGTCCGTCGATAATGCAAATGGTGAATAAACAATTGTTGCATTATTGACGGACTGTGTATACATAGACCCTTAACTGCAACAGGGTGCTGAAATACAGAAATACTCTCTTGTATTCAGACTCGAAGAGTGAACAGTAGTAATCTGCTTGCTGGTCTTATTCTTCAACTATGAAAATGAAGATAATGCGTTTCTCCTAAACGTCACTAAAGTTATAACAGGCTTCGTGGAATCACATTCCACAACACAACACTCCCCACCAGCTCTCTTTTGTCTACTGCAGATTCAGATCTGGTCTTATTCTTGTACAGTAATTCCAACATAATGTCATGAAACAGACCACAATTTCTTTTCCTATTATTCAGGATCTCTTCTAATTTTAACGCTAAATAAGCCTAATAAGTGAGAAAAACTCACCATAATCACTGCAGAAGAGCCTTTTTTTGATCATATCATTTCCTTAGAAGATTTCTACGAAATTACATCCGGTTTTCATTTATTTGGAGTAGGTGAAATTATTAAACAGACCAAAAATTAAATATTGCAACTACTTGTAAATTTCTGAAGGATTCTGCCAGTGATTTATAACACTAAGGATTACTGGCGTTTTGGACTTTGTCCGTTGTCTGGTATTCTGAAAACTAAAGACACAAAGTTTCGGAAATTGGATATATTTCTATCCCCATGTGAATGGGGGAAACATTTACTCTCTTGGATCCCTGGTCCAGTGATTGAGGTTGGATCGTTCTAATGGACCCGGCAGAGTAGATGTCTCCCTCACTGACCTGAAGACGGAAATACATACAGTTTCCGAAACGTGTTCTCTAGATTTTAGAATATAAGATGATGGACAAAGTTCAAGACCCCAGCATTTCTGATTGCAAATACTTATTCCCTTCGGTTGCGGTACAGCGCAATTCAGATGCTTGTTTCTTCATCCGTATGTTCCACTTCCTGTAGCACTCAGTGTGGTTACATATAATTTTATATATTACTTCCATACCAAAATTTGTCAGCCGATTTTATTTCACTTAAATTTCCAGAGAAATTTTATAAATGTTTAACTCATAATCCGACCGAAATATTGCTACGTATCACAAATGTATCTAATAATTAAGATTTACAAAATTAATTTTACTCTTTTCCTGTATCCAGTCGCTTTAACGAAATGCAAAGTACGTAAATAATACATACCTCTGTGGTAAGTGCGACAAGATATTTATGTAGTTACTATAGGATTCTGACGATGGTGTATAACACACTGATATGGTGGGATTTTGGACTTTATCCATCGTCCTGGTTTTTAAGATAACAAATAAAAACACGACGTTNGTTTTCCTTCACCTGAGGACGGAAACAGATCCAGTTTCCGAAACGTCGTGTTTTTATTTGTTATCTTAAAAACCAGGACGATGGATAAAGTCCAAAATCCCAACATATCAAGATATTTATGTTTCTGGACGAAAAGCACTCTAATATCTTCCTGAACTATCAGCTGCATCACGGTTGATGTATAAACAAATGAAGGCTAGCTCAATTTTCGTCGTCAAGATCAGTGTTGGGGGTAAGTTTTAATCGCTGGATGTTCGTCTTAATTTGGCACATAACGAGACGATTTTAGTAAAAATGGATTTCTATCACCGCCACCACAGAAGTAACAACAATAGCACAACAAAAATTGTTACTCTTAACCAGACTGTTCAGAGAGCAATATTTAAATTATAAGTTTTCTTTCCACTTCTTTTATTACCTGCACATCCTTCTCCCAACTTTGAGTGTATAAACTTAATTTTTTAGCAAATCTGTGTTCAGTTCTCCTGTGGTGGAGAGGCCATTCGTGTTATTCAATTATCTTCTCTGTAATTTTAAATATGTTCAGAGTTTTTCTGATTGTGTAATATCTGATACGCTCTCCTGTGACCAGCAAGAATTCAGCTGCCTGAATTCCGCCGTCCTGTTGTTTAGGTAGAGCGCAGTGCTCTAGTCTACATATGGCAGTGCAGTAAGGCCTACAGCCTGCATTCTAAGACAGTCCCTGTTCTTGATATCTCAAGTAACGTTTTCTGAAATTGTGCTGTGGGTAGTACCTTGAAAGATTCTTAACTTCATGTTAAAATGAGTAAACTTTTTATGACATATATTGTATTCTAGACATTTATACCTACTACCTGGTTCAGTTGTTTAATTGTTGAGCCTGAGTCCTCCTTGAGAAGCCAACAATTGATCAGGCACACATGAAATTCCCAACATATACGGAACCTGCAATTAATTATGGCTTTCGCAACTGTCTGCCACTAATCTCCGTTTTGAGCCTGATGAATCAAGTGCAAACCTCAGATCCTATTTATTGACGATTAATTTTAATATTATTCTCCCATCTATATCTGGGTCTTTCTAGTGGCCTCTTCACTTCAAGTTTTCTTACGAAAGTCCTGTACGAATTCCTCCTCTTTCCCATGCATTCTACATGGCTCGGTCCATCTCATCCTTTTTGACCTGACCATTATAACAGTGTATGAATTGGACGAATTTTGGAATCCCAGAAGCTTTCGTTTTGGAGTTGATTTTTCCAAAGGTAACCTTCCTTTAATTTTCTGATGTTGTTATTACCTCATAATTCGCATTAGCAGAGCTGATAGAAAGCCATATTTCATGGCAGATACTTTGACATGGATTTTGGCACCTTTTTACCATACCATCAATATGAGTGTTAAGACGTGTGGGTGATGGGCGTCATGTCATAAGCTTTGGTCAGTTGTCGAGGTTTACTTTTAGTTCTCGAATTTTCCGTTTATAGTGTGGTTATTACGCACTGCCTCTTTGAAACTTCTTCGAGGAACGTCGAACTTATGTAGGTGACCTTATGGAAGAGATCTATTCTGTGTTAAATGATATATCTGGCATGTTAATATAGGAGCACATTTTATGTTAAAAACAGAATAAAACAATTTTACAATTATGTTGTAACTATCTACACTACTATTTTATGTAAACGAAATCTCAGAGATATTTCCGACATTATGTTGATGTTCTTCATGCGGTTTATAAGGTACTTGAGCGAGACCCCTTTTCCATATTCTCCCTCGCTTTCTGTCTATCAACCCTTTCAAAGAGCACTCTACAACCAATGAATAATGTGAACGTTGATAAATTGAGTTGTGTTTCCATTGAGCTGTGTCATACCTGACCGGCCCTGTCTCTGTTCACATAGTATTGCTTCTATATAGTAAATATACAAATATCTTAAAGAAGTTGACATAAATATCAGTGACCTACGAAACTGAGAATAATACATCTTGGGAAATATATTACTAACTTCAAAAACTTCGACACGATTTGATAATAATGTTAATATAGCTACCGTCATTGTTAGATATAATGTTTTGATAACAGAACGTCTGCTCTTGTTTCAACATTACCCTGTGCATTCCCTTGCGTACACGTCTCCAATTCCAAGGGAGGTATAATTAATCACAGCACTTAACACGCCGAGAAGGCATCTGATGAAGATCTGAAACAAGCATTATTCTCCCTTCCGAAATCGTGATGTTTAGAGATTGCACTGTATGCGGCAGTAAGACTGAGGGGACAGGTCATGCGAGGCGTGGACAGTCGCTTCCAGTATACTATGTGCCTGCAGTCCACAGTAAACTTATTTGAAAAGTCGCCGAGTTGGCCAGTGTATTGATTACGGTCTAGACCTTTATCCGGAGATAAATCATTTCGTTACCAACCAGTCTCTTGACAGGACAATAAATCTTTAATTGTCATCCGACCCTCCAAGTGTACACCAGAATTATATCTTAAAATACGCTATGACGGCCGCCTTCAAAATACGTGGTACCATTTATTAAGCTCCATATTCTCATCGCTTCGACTCTGTTAACTTACGCGTTTTGAGTGACTTGAGAATACTAATGCCACAGAACAGAATCACATTAGAGAAGCTAGGAGTCACTCACGTATCAAGAAATTTCCAGTTTTTGTGAATCTTCAAGGTTCAATGTCGTGTTCACATACTGTAACTTGGTACATTTTAAGGAGAGGGGTTGTTAGGACCTCAACTGAATCTCAAACTGCAGAAGCACCCACTTTCGGCTGTAAATATGTTTTCGACAGCCTTCCAACTCTGTGAGCCATCTGCTCCTCCTCGATACGGAAGTTTTATGAACTCGGCAGTGGCTTTCCTGGTTCATTAAACCAGGAATCTATTGATACCTGTAAATAAGAAGGAATATAACCGCAGTGCGGAGTTTACGTTTTGTTGCTTTAACTGTACTGCAATAAAATGTTATATTCTTGTATTTGGTTTTAATTGAGTTACACGTATAATGACGTTTACCTTCACTACGGAATATTTTGTTGTGAATTTGTTTCTTATCAGCATGAAAAATACGAATGTTCTCTGGCCATCAGTCACGTCATTTAGGAGCACAAATGATAATCCATGAAGAATATCGTGATTGCTTCCGAAACGTTGAACTTCTGCTTCGAATTGAGCTGATGAACGCCCGAGAAGACTGTATCAACCATAGGCGCCATGAAATTTCCAAGCTTCATATTTCTTACTATTGACATTTGTTTTCTTTGAGCAAAAAAAAAAAAAAAGAGTGAAAATTTCCAGGATCTCCCATTTTACCTCAATCTTATCGTAAGTCACACAAAATCTCTCTCTATTTGTTATGGGTGGGATGACTTTAAAGGAAAATCAACACTGTTTCTTTGGAAGTGAATTAATAGAGCTAACAGATAAGAAATGTCACTCAGATAGGAGGAGGGGACACTTGTTGAGTCATTGGCAGGCAGCTCAAAAAGAGAATATACTGCAAGAACAGAAAGTTCATGTTATTGTTTCGTTCCTCTGGTTATTTGCGAACGGTACATAAAATGGATGTAAAGGGGAGAACATCTCCGGAATTATTAGATAGATTTAAGCTTTATTTTTGATAATGTACTAATCCTTGTATGATGAGTAGTTTTTAAAAAAACTGTTACGAAGTTTAACTTAGCTGCAAGTAAATTTATGATGTTATATTTTAGTGTCCTGTTGCACTGACTCGTGTATAACGCACGCAGTCACAGGAGCAAGACACAACAAAGAGCTCAATATACACATGAACGTAGGAAGAGTGCTCCCACAGAGGAGGACTGGCGTGATTCGCGTGTTGAGATACGATGTAAGGATAACGAATCCTGAAAGGATTTAATATTTAAAATCTATTATTATACACGACGAATATATATTTTAGTCATTTTAGTATGAAGACATCAGGGCATGCAATGCAATAGTTAGACGTGCATAGAGAAAACGCACCTGAAGATGGCACATTAGTGCTGAAACATGTAGTGCAAAAGAGAAGAGTAAGGTGAAAAAGTGTATGCACTGGAAGACGGTTAGCATAAATCATGGAAATTTAGGATTGTAATTAACCATTTCCCACAAAAATTACTGCCCCCCCAAAAAAAAATTCATTAAGATCCCTGATCTCAAATTTCTTAGAAATCCCATCTAGCAGTTTCTAGGGGAGGAACGGAGGGCTAGATACGATCGCCTAATAATGCCTTCGATTTATGCATGTTCTGTAACTAACGCATGAAACGATAAATTAACATTTTTTCCCAGTATTCACAGAGAGTGGAAATTTCCTTCATTATTTGAATACAGAAAGCGCTGAGGAAGAAGAATTTGCTTTTAGCTTCGTGTCAATGCTTAATTTTACTTTACAAGGATTATCCTAACCTCTTTCCCGGAGTTACTTCATTTGAATACGCGATACTGGCATCGGAATGGATTCCTGACACGCGAAATGTTTTTTTCCAGTCGATGAATGACATATTGAAGCTAGAACACTCTCTGCCTTCACACGCGCACAGTAGCCTGGAATCGCGGAATTGGCTCTCACAATAATTCATGATGAATGACATTTCTTTATTACTTCCCTTTTCCTATCTGACAACTAAAAACATAAAATGCATAATTTGCTACTGGCTCCTCATGCTAGTTGCTTCTCTGGTTTATCCTGAAATGGAGGCGACATGTTCCTCCGAAACGTCCTCATTCAGTGGAATACACCGCGTTATATCGCAGAAGCGAGGACTCAGATATCTGGCCGAGTCCCTCCGGCGTTGCAATAGTAGCAGTCCCATAAAGGTAACACTCCTGTTTGCACTTCCAGCGTCAGTCCTGTAACACGTATTGAAACAGAGACGTGAACGTTCAGAATAGTTTGTACACAACTTAATAGGGTAATGAAACTAGGCGGCGGCCACGGTAGCCCAGCTGTCTAAGGCATGCACTGTCTTCGTTCGCTCAGAAGCCGGGATCATGGGTTCGAATCCCACTCAGGCATGAATTTTCATTATGTGTGTGTTTTCTGTGTTTGTGTACATCTAGAAACATTGCGAAGAGCTGATCACCTGCCCAAGGAGTCCTACTGAACGTCTAAGATCTAGTAAACAGAAGCGAGACGAAGATTTTCATGGAGGGAGGCGAATGTCCAAATTGAGGCCGTAAAAAAAAAACTGGGCTCATCCCTATCCCAGGTGTTTAGGCCCTGGTTTCTCATCACGGAGCCTGTGATGATTTCATATGAGATTTACGGTGAACACAGAAGCTGTGGAGCTCGATTTTCTCCAAGTTTCTTCAGTCTTTCTCTGTTAATAATCAGATCATCATTACTGCATACCCATTTATCACAGCCCCTTGAGTTGTGTGATAATCTTGATTAAATAATACATTATCACGATCTTCAGTTTCGAGTCATCATCTCTGAAACTGTATATGACGGTTTGTAAAATTATAAAACTTATTTTCAGTAAATTAAAAACAGACTCTGTGCAGAGGTTCAATATTTTATGTGACTTGCACTCAAGTAGCTCTTTACGTGCAATGTTTTGACGTTATTAACCTGAAATACCAATTCCAATTTTACTTCCAGCGAATCTTCATATTCTCATCTGTATTCTTAATAAATTTTGAGTAGATTTCGAATCCAGGACTTAAATTCTCCTAGGTATTATTTACGCATGCGATGAATGTGATGATATAAAGATAGTAAACAGATGTTTTGCAAATGTGGTAGAGTTAAGATATTTTGGAACGACTATAACAAATCAAAATCTGATTCAGGAGGAAATTAAGAAGGGACTGAACTCGGGTAATGCTGGCTACCATTCAGTTCAGAAACTTTTGCCTTTTCTTCTTCTGTCTAAAAGCATAAAAATGAGAATAGACAAAACTACTGTTGCCTTGGTGCCGTATGAGTGTAAAATTTGATCTCTTACTTTGAGGAAGTATCATAGACCGAGGATGTTTGAGAACAGGGTGCTGAGGAGAATATTTGGGTCGAAGAGAGATGAATTGACAGGAGGTTGAGGAAAACTGCATAATGAGGAGCTTCTTAACTTGTACTCTTCTCCAAGTATAATTAGAATGATCAAATCAAGGAGAATGAGATGGGCAGGGCATGTAGCACGAATGTGGAGCGGATGAATGCATATAGGATATTGGTAGGAAAGTCTGAAGAAAGGAGACCACTGGGAAGACAAAACGTAGGTGGGTGGACAATATTAAAATGGATCTTAGAGGTACAGAATGGGATGATATGGATTAGATTTATCTGACTCGGAATATAGATAGTGGAGGCACGGCAATGAACCTTCGGTTCCATAAAATGTTGGGAACTTCTTGAGTGACTGCACAACTGGCAGTTTCTCAAGTAGGGCTCAACTCCATGAGTGAGAGTGTGAGTAATGAACGCGATAGAAATCAGAACTGTATAGACCTCTGAATCTGATCAAATTCTCTTATTTGAAAAGCGGAAGTGGACATGTGTTGACCTTGACTCGCTGTTAGGTCGAGTGGGGTCATGCTGTGTGAATGACGTTCAGTAAAGTGTTCGCTGTTTCTGCATAATATATACGAAACCTGGGGTAGACCTGCCATCTGGTAACATGTGACACGACCCTGCTAGAATGTGGTTTATTGCTAGTGACATGCACAGCACAGTCTGTATCAAATTAAATTAGATACTTAACACAGGATTGCTGTTATGCATGGCGTCCAGAAAACATTATCAGTAGAATTTTATTATAATTATTTGTTACAGATTCTGTAATTTGTAACCGTTCTACTTACCTCGGACTTCAGGCTTCAATTAGTGGCCGAAAGTTTGATTGGTGAGTTTATTACAGGGCTTCGAATTTCAGTATGTTGTTCAGTCTCTCACCCTTATTGGTCGAGCTGAATCATAACATTTAATGAAAGGAGGGACTGTGGGAGGAAGGAGTGGGGTTCCGCAATGATAATAACCACAAAAATAGCCACTCATAATGCCGCAGTACCACATTATGTTGTCATGCAACCACGGGACAGATTGTGTCACGTGCTAAACTTGTATGTAGTAAGCCTAAGTATGTCCTTAAATCTTACGTCTAATAGAAAAGATTGTTAACCAGAATTGAATAAGGGGCAGGCTGGATGTTTATATCACCTTGTCAGGCTCAATGAGGTAGAGCCTTGATTATTGTAGACATTAATTTTGTCGAGAAGTTGTTGGCGTTAAAGTTATTAACAATAAATTGTAAGGTTACCCTTATTCGACCTCAACGACTTTATGTCAAAGGAGATCAAAATGTAATCACGGTGAGCATATGAGAATTTGGAAGCGTGTGGTCGTGGCCTATCTCACTGCGGTCTTCCTGTATGCGCTTGGACAGACTGAGAAATTCTACGAAAAACTCAGTCAAGATATTTGAAAATCGGGGCGAGTGTCGAATGGGGTACTCCCCGAACACAATCCTAGTGATATATAATTTGTGATCTCCATTCAATACTTATTAGTAAGTAGGTTTAGAGTCTACTTTCCAGCAATGATTGTTCACGGCTATCAACCTCAGGAAAAGGGAGCGCAAACATGTTGTAACGTGTCTTGAGTTCGAAACTTGTCGGTAACGCGTGTAAACCCAATCCCACTTCTGACACCAAATTGTCACGTGTTGGGTGTAAAACGCGACAGATAACTTCACGCCTTATTGGATATAGCGAATTTTATTCCACACTCGCTCATACAATCACAGAGTTTACAATCTCACAACTACTGTTATCTCCAGTATTATAAATACTAGACCGCATACTCTTCCATGGCGAACTCGTAACTAACTCGTAACTCTCCGCTGGCTAGATTCCAACTCAACCCATAGGCTGCTGCCTTGAGAACTGTCTTCGGCGGCTGATACGCTTTAGACTGGCTTCGTAGTCAGAGTCAGAGTCAGAGTCACGTTACCACTGACGGTCAGTCAGTCTGTCTGTCTTGGTGTCGAGCCCCAGCTGGGGCTCATGACCAGATATTTCTTTTGTATGAAAGTTACTGTCCTGTCCATGTGTAGCGCCCTCTCTGACGAGAGGTCGGGTCTGTCATTTGTTAGTCAGTCTGTAGTAATTTGTCCATTGTCTGTATTTACACATATTTGCAATACATACTTATATAAATGTACAATATTTACACGGCCTCCGTCAGTCCAGGCTAGGTTGGCTTCGTAGGCAGTGTAGTTCTCTTATAAACCATCAGCCGGACAACGGGAAAACGTCTCGCTTCCTTGTTGTCTAGTCGCCGTGTTTGCCGATAGCCTAGCAACGCTGTTGGGAGTTGTTTACGGCTACGTAGCAGCTGCGGCGTCCCGTGTTACGTCGCCGCTATTTACTCGCTTTGTCTAGCAACCGCTGTGCAAGGACTAGGCTCACTTCGGCTCCGCTTGGCACGTCACGACTGGCGGGGAGGGAGGGGCGTCCTCCATAGCGCAACACGTCACAATATTAACTTGATTTTTAACTAATCTAAATTTTCTCCTTGAATTTCCATCACATTAGTTGTATGTTCTATACAGTAATTTTTCAAAAGTTGACGGAAAAACCAATACGCTGCGAGGCAAAACACAAACTCCAAATTGCGTGTTTATTTTACATACTTCATGAAAGGAACACTAGAGGCTTCTACTTTGTAGCACGCCGTGCTGTGAAATAGATTTCCTCAGATGTCCGTTTCGAGACATTTTGTGTCCGCTCGAAGGTAACATATCCAGAATCGATATTCACCTATAGCGACTGACAAGAGAAAGTGCAACACAATCTGCATCGACTCCTGTGCCAATTATCTTATGCTCAATCTATCTATCTGTCTGTCTACCTGTAACTCTATAGCCTTTTGTTGGACCCTAGCCACCTTTTCAGTTTTCTTAATCCTATTCACTGTCGGCAAGACTTCTTGGATGGGGATTAGTCAGTCGCAAGGCCGCTACCTACACACAGAACAACACAGACACAATAAATTGACACAGGCATCCATGTATTGAGTGGGATTCTAACGGTTACTGTAACCGCATTCTGTTAGTGTGGACGCCTTCCGAACCACGCTCGCGAACGTACTTCGAGCGAGTTCTGTAACACGACCGGCGATCCACTGCCTTGTCGGTTTTTGCTGCGAACACAAACGGACTCGCAGTAGGCTCGTGGACGCCACAATCGCTTGCTCGTAAATGTGTACGTTTCCTCCGAGCCAGGAGTAGCGTTGCGAATCGCTATATCTTCATGGCGAGCTCACCACGAGCACTATGTATCGGGTCACTGGTTACATGACGACTATGGACGTGTCTATACGAAGACGTGGTTACAGTAACCGTTACGTTACATGCAACAGCTCGCTAGTGTGTACCCGGCCTTAGACAGGGCGGCTAATGTGATCGGCGAGTTGTACGATATAATGGTACTCTCGTTACACAAGAGCCTAAGTGCAGTTTTTCCAAAAGAAGATCTCTGTTATCATCTGTGATAAGTCAAATGTTGGAAAATCATATCGAGGGTGAGGGATAAATTATATATATTATATAGTGGACAGCCAGTGGCCGCAGTACAAGGGACTTTGTCCCACTCCACTAGCAATAAAAAAAATATTGTGAACATAATTTTTTGCTCCGTGGCCTTTAGTCCAGAAGCGAACTATACCCACCGAGCGACCACCGCTTTTCGGCGAAGTTAGTGCCAACTTTTGCGGATAGAGAGTATCGCGTGTCAGCGCAACGGATTACCACGGCCGTTGATCTCGGTTTTCTATACCGGATTGTGGACATAATGCGTGTAAAAATGTTAATCGGGAAAGCTAAATAGAAGAGATGAATTTGGAAATTTAGACGTAGGTGGGAAAGTGGTACAAAAGTTGATGTTTGTGTCTGTGTGTACTGGAAGTTTGCTGGCTATGTATAGATTCCTGTAGTAGGTTCTTACGAAACTCCTACTACTACTACTACTACTACTACTACTACTACTACTACTACTACTAATACTCTTCACTTTCTATGAAAGGCAACATCATTGTCTCAAGAAGGGCTTTATTCTTTGGAGTTAGAAGTGTAAACAGACCACGCCATAGTTCAGGGGGATAGTCGTTGGCTTCCCACAGCGGCAACCCGCGTTCGAGCCCAGGTCAAATAATTTGGGATTTGTGGCGGACAAAATATCACTGGGGCAGGTTTCTCCCTAGTGCTTCCGTTTCCCCTTCCAATTCTCATTCCACCGACTGCTCCACACACACACCATCCGTCATCCGGGGCTGGTACAGTAGGCCAGTTAGTGGCCGACTTACCAAGTGGACTCGTCTCACCCCAACCCAAGAAACAAAACAAAACAAAACTAGACGGGTAAACAAGTGTTTGAACTCTGTGTTATATCATCTGACATATGATACTCAGGAACGGCTGGAATTGAATGTCTTAAATAAAGCAGGCTATTCATTCACGCCGAAAATAATAATTTTTAGGGTGGAAATACAGACATTCGTGTGTCACAGTAACGTGCCAACGACACGCGTTTTGTTCTTATCATTTATTACCATGTATGGGGCAGAGTAGCTTGATATGAGAACGAAAGAAGAGTCTTTCAGTAAGTCGTGAGGCAGGCCCAGGAGTCAGAAGCAAGATGTGTAACGTGGTTAAGCTTTGTTATACAATAATAAATAAAAGCGCTTGCTTATACAAGTGTACTTCCTCCGGATCCTCTGTGAGACGCAACCGGAACCTGCACCCACTGACGAGCAACATCGGTTTCATATTGAGCGCAGGAAAAGGGAATAGAATCGGACCTCGAGTTGCATTTCTGAACGTTAAACCGCGTAACTCATGACTTTAACCCGTAGGCATACTTTGACGTCTATGAGTCGTCTGTCTTTTCGGGATACATTAGCCAGTTTGACGGTTGCGAAGCGTGACCGGATGAAAGTGGAATTAGTTTACTAATCGGACAACAGATGTAGATAACCTATAGTAGTTCGATTCAGGATTTATTATGCGCAGATGTTTGAATAATTTTAATCAAAACGAAGAGCTTGAGTCAAGGATAAACGTGGGAATATAGACGTGGGATAAGATATTGTCAGCTTATTTTATAATTAGAGCCATAAGATTAAGCAATTAATGTAAACGGCTAAGTGGACACGCGGCTTTGTGTGAGAGTGGGCGGCTGAGTGGCCCCCGGTTTCTGTTATCTCATAGCTGTCTGTTTATATAGTGTACGCATTCATCTAACGCTATCTTGCGATCTACAGGCCTTAAAGTGACGTTCTAAGTGGTATTACATTCCTGAATGCATGAAGATAATGGTGTTAATAAATGGTTCTAGAAAAGTATGGATTCCAATTTAGAGGCATGTAAGGAGTAATAATATTAACGTAAATAATTAAGTAAGTAATGACCTTTCAATATCATAAACGTAAAGTAAAACTGAAAGGGCTTTGCATATAGTAATAAGCTTGGGCCTTGTTTACACCAGGTATTTCCACAATTATTTGTTAGAGTGTAAGCCAGAGAGTGTTGCCGGAGTAAGGAGAAAAAGGAAATACGTACAGTGATCTCCAGCATTTAGCTAAGCATTACTCATTCTATAAGCCAGGCTCGCCCAATTAAGTTGCACTGGCGTCCATCCATGTGAATCAGGTTCGTTTCAAGAAACATATGACGATTAAAATATTTGGCATTGATTACGTTTTCAACGGTTCCATAAGAGTGTAATTTTGTTGTGGACATTGATAACTGTTTCAAAGAATACAGATATCATTTTGGAAGTTTACTACATTTCGAGTTCACTTCCTCTCCTTGCTGATTTTTTTTCTTTTCCTTGGCACTACAGCCCCAGTGGGCCTAGGCCTACCTCCATGAACTTCTCCGTTCACTTCGGTTTTTCTAGATCTTACACATTCGGTAGGACTCCTTGGGCGGGTGATCAGCTCGTCGCAAGGCCTCTACCTGTACACAAACACAGAAAAACGCACACACACAAACTAAATATCCATGCCCTGAGTGGGATTCGAACACACGATCCCGGCTTCCGAGCGAGCGAAGACAGTGCACGCCTTAGACCGCTCGGCTACCGTGACCGGCCTCCTTGCTGATTATATCCCAAAAAATAACGTAGCAGTGGATGCAGCAGGCTTTATTATTTTGTAGTACAGTAGGCTACGGCTGTTTCCCTCTTTCCGGTTAATAACCGTCTCCTACTAACACCGCTAATACTAAAACGAACCTTTAGATACCATCCTAGTGAGTTCCATTCTCCCTCACAGCCTTATTTCCTAAAGATCATCTTAACCTTTTCACCCGAGCTCCTTGGTCTTCCAACGGTTGCTTTCCTCAAAGATGATTTACACCTTCTTCGTCTCTCTGTTACAGTCTCGGTGATTTCACTAAGCAGAAAATATTAGATGACCGAATAAATTTCAGAATTCCCCGGTCTGCAGAATATACATTGCTCTTTTGGTGGAGGCTTGTCAGGGGCTGCTGTGCCATCAGGCTTCCTCTGACAGGCGCTGGTAGCATTTTTAAGGACCGGCCTATGCTTCAAGTAGACAGTCTGAAGCTCAGATCCTTCTCAAGCCCCTTCAAACATTAAACATTAACGTCGAAGTTCCGCATGTTTCTACAAAAGCGCAAAGATCAACGAAATAAAAACGTGTTCTACTTAAACGAAGGTATTTGACAAACAATGTAACACGCATGTGCTGATGTGCAACTCGAAGGACTGTGCTATAGTTCAGGCTGTTGTAAACTACCTTACCGCCGCTGCGGCTCGAGTTCGAGCCCAGGTCAATTCATGTGGGACGGACAAAATGGCACTGGGGCAAGTTTTCCCAGAGTACTTCCGTCCCCCCCCCGACAATTTTCATTCCACTTACTCCTCCACAATCATCATCAACTATCACCCGGGGATGGTCTAATAGGCTAATTAGCGACCGACGTACCAAGTGGACCACCGAGAAAACTAAACAAGAAAAAGTGCAACTTAAATACTGATTGTAAATGGGGAGCTGCAAATTCAGAAGAGGCTTACGATGCTTCTATTGCACATGTTTGGTACCTGCAAGGCTAGTATGATGACTGGAGGGCTTCTTTTGCCAGAACAAATACTCGATTCCTCATCCAAAAATATATTGTGCTCTCAACAGGAATCTGACTGAACTTTCACTCGAGTTGCACCATGTTTCGTGTTCAGGAATTCTTTGTTCGAGTCCGTAGTTTCGACCCACTACACTCATGTCTATCGTGACTTACCAGTATTTTCAGGCAAATTCTCGGACATCAGGTTAGAGTAATGTAATGTGTTTGGAGTAGATAATTCCATGGTAAAGCAATAACAGTGGGCCGTTGCATAGGAATTGCAGAATCAACGAAGCAGCGTTTCTCCGGTGATTTACAACAGAAGGTTCACTGCGTTGCAACGGCCGCGGATATACTCGTATAACAAGGTAATGCATTAGCCGAGACAGTCCTGGGATAGCCGCCGCTGAAGACAGTTGGGATCCAGCCACGGTCAGGGACAGTTGGAAGAAAGCCGCCTCAGAACACAGTTGAAGTGATAACAATTGTATGGTGTGTAAGAGAGAATGTTCAATAAAGCTTCACTAAATCCGAGACCCACGTGAAATTATTTGTCGCGTGACATACTCAACACGTGACAGTACTCTATGGCCGCTTCCAATTCTTCTAATAATTGTGGTTAAGTCGTGAATTAGGAGATACAGAAGATTTATAAAGGCCGATGTTATGTCGATAAATATATCACAAATGAGAATAATTATTCAATATAGGGTCTGCCATACTTTTTGTATGTATAGATGGAAGGTTATGGAAGCAAAGCCGATGGCCAGAAGATGTTTCCTATATTCCTCGATTCCTGCCAGGAAGGCAGAATAATCCGTTGTCTTCGTATTAGAAAGTTCTTGTATAGGCTTACTGGAGAGGGTCGCATACTTTCATGAAATGCCTCTTAATGTTCTGTGTAGATAAGTTGTTTTCATTATAACCCATCGGCTCTGTCGGTTAGACTTTAATTAGAGCTTTAAGGCACCGACAGCTCTTTACGTATGTTCACTTGGGGGGATGTACCATGTGAAAGTTCGCAAGTTCTGCCCAAAGTTTCTCAAAGTTATAACCCGCATCTTAGTTAACTGATTTTATTTACACGTTCCATGAAAACTGAGAAATCGGTTATTTGTGAACTGGGAACACGACAACGGCTGTATTTAAACATGTGACAGGCAAGCTGTATAAACGAAGTCCTCATACGTTTTGAAACATGAGCTCTGATAATTATGACACACGGACACTTTATAGGGTCTCAAACCCAGAACTATAGTTCTGGAATAATTATTCGTTTATTTAACGACGGTTCTCAAATGTGTTTATTTTGCGCAACTGAATGTTAGAATTGCGGATACTGACTTGAAAGATATTTGGAAGGAAGTGGTCGTTGCTTATTTTAAGATATTACTCCAGAATTTCTGAAAATAATATGGAAAATCACGAAACACTTAAAAGAGGATAGAAAGCCTCCATGCAGAAAATTGAAGTCGGGGTCTCCAGATTAAGAATCAATAGTCAGGCCTTTAGTTCAATATTTCACCTAATAAGAACTTCATTATATTTACCATCCGTCTGAGTAGGTAGAAGTGCAGATCGCTAAATTTCACAACGTTGACCCTATTTATTTACTATATTGTCACGTGTTATGGGGTATGCGTTGACTTATAGACGGGTTTTGGTTTGTATGATTGGAATTATTCACACCCTGTACACTCCACTCGGAACTACGGGTAATTACAGCTCTATCCCTATTCCCACAATTTACAGACCGCAGTTACACACACTAGTGTCATCAGTCTATTACACTTTCCACTAGTCGTTTCCTGACAAGGAATTCATAACGGTTTCCCTGTAACTTCAAATCACACATGAAGTATTATCTGCACAACCTAATTCCTTACTTGCCATTATTATCAATCACCTTCGACCGCCGAGTCTCTCACTTCTCTGATGCAACTGCCAACTCCGGAAGTCGATTCTATTTCAACTCTAGTCGGAGTCGGAGTCGGAGTCGGAGTCGGAGTCGGAGTCGGAGTTACTTTACGACTGGGCTCCTTGAGGCCCAAGACCAGAGTTTTTTTCAACTGAACTTTTGCGGTAATAGTCCTTATGTAACTTCCTCTCTGACGAGAAGATGGGTCTGTCATAAGCTTGACCACCGCCAAGTTTAAGCCTCTTATATTTTCTGTCTGGCTTTCTGTCCTATACCGCGAACATGTTCATTGTCATGATTTTGTATGACTTCTGCTTGTCGTCTGCAACAATTTTGTTGTATAATCGTATATATACGAAAGTTGAAAGCCGTGTGCAAGCTGCGTGATATCCTTGTTATATAGCCTCAAGGTGGGCCCACAGAAAACACCGCTTCTCCTATTGTTGCGTGTTGACACACTGCTGCATAAATGTCATTA
Source organism: Cryptotermes secundus (assembly GCF_002891405.2). Lineage (NCBI taxonomy): Eukaryota > Metazoa > Arthropoda > Insecta > Blattodea > Kalotermitidae > Cryptotermes > Cryptotermes secundus. Next base: position 241,660 of record NW_019721758.1, read on the forward strand.
CCGCAAAGTTTCGTAACAACGAGCTCTGCGCGGACCTTCAGAGAACGACGCTTGCAACCCCTCTTCCACTGTTGCATGACACCACAGGGTACGTGAAGCGTTCCTCTGCTGCATGTGCACGGGCCATTACATATCAACGGAGGTTTCTCTGCATCCACAGTTCTTGCTTTGAGCAAATGCGCCACAATATAATGAACTGATTTGGAAGGAATGTGGAAGGAAGCGTCTAATGTATGTATTGCTTGCCAGAGGGAACTGATGAAAACCACGAGACCCTTCAATTATGATAGCCAGTTTCCGGGCTAGGATTTAACCCCGCAATCTTCAGAACACGAAACAGTCACTCGAACTTGACGTTTTATGTAATTTGTTTAATGACGCTGTTTGAAGTACCAGAGCCAGTGTCAAGTGGTGTGGGATCGTGGTCATGAATGGTGAGAACGAGTAAACGTGTAACGAGGCGGGCGTGACGTACATGAAAATGTTACGGCGATAATCTTTTTTTTTGGGGGGGGGGAATGAGGATAACCACGAGGAACCCTGCGCGGATACACTGGTCTTCCAGCAGATACTCGAACCAGATATCTCTCGAATACGGCACTCTTTTTGTTCATTGCTCGGCCTATGCTCTGGCCCTGGCTCGCTAAACGTCTACCATACTGCTGGACGTCACTAATCAAGCTCTCTCAGGCAGTAATGCTTCGGATTATACTCAGCGTGTACCCACTTCTACTCTCTATCTCCAGGACAGTTTTCCTGAGTTTCTTAATTAGCAGCTGTGATTTAATAAATTTGAATTTAAAAATGTTCTTGAAAATAATAGAAACCACGGAATAAACTTCGTATATACGAGGATCAATTGCATACATTGATAATAACAAAGAAAATCACGCAGGTCCTGTATACAAGTTCGCTCAAATAACCGAAACCACGAAAATCAGTTCATACTGGTTTATTTGATTAATCTGGCTGTGTTGTGCGGGCAGAATACAGTTTCTGTATCTTTATTACTTGTCTGGTCAGATTTGGTTCTAGCCGGCGTATGTAGATGGCTTTTCCAGCAGGTAAACTGTCTCAGACGGAACATATTTTAATGAAATTACATAAAGACTGAAATGTTACTTCAGATCATCACTACTTCAGCTGAATTTATATGTATATTTGTGGTTTATTTCATGCAAAAATAAGGTGTTAATGTCAGCTTTCATGTCAGGTTCGACAAAGTCGACGTTAGCCTGAAGTGTTATAGGAATATTGTTGTAACGAGTATAGCTGTTGCTATGAAACAGATTAATTAGTAGAATCCATTGCTAGGCAACGGCAGAGTTTGAGGCGATCTCTTCCCCCGAAACGTTGCTTGACTTTCAACAGACAACACTGCGTTATATCTCAGAAGATAGTATTGTTCATAACCCCCGCTCTTAGAACCTCAAATTCTACAGATATTGTGGTTAATTGTAGGTAGCATTTAATGACCTCTTGTTATTTTTAAAATAAAAGGAGCACACACACATTTGATTGTCATTGTGGGATCTTTATGGTTACAGATTGCATGTGTTTTACATATATACTCGTATTCGCAGTTGCTGCAAAAGTTATATCTTGATTTATATGGTCTATTGCATCTGGAAATATAAATGCGGCAATTAGTATGAGTGTCTGTTGTCTATTCGTAATTATTTGCTGAGAATGTACGCATTGCTGACCTAGCATGCCATCAATGTTGTCTCTGCGGAGGTCCTTGTGGAAATGATGTTGTGTCTGTTGTTACGCGTGAGTATTTGAACGGGAGGCGTGGTGTTGTTTTTTGTGAGTTATGGTACATTTTGTGTATGCGCTAGAGTGTGGTGTTGCTGCCTTCATAGTAGTTGTATATTTTGCTCAATACAGGGTTGTTTTCGTATGTTTTTTCATTAATGTGTTTTTTATGTCTATAATTAGGCCGCGCCATAGCTGAAGTGGTTAGTCGCTGGCTTCCCAACGCGGCGGCCCGGGTCCGATCCCGGGTCTGGTCAAGTGGGATTTGTGGTGGACAAAGTGGCGCTGGAGCAGGTTTTCTCCGAGTACTTGGGCTTCCCCTGCCAATCTTCACTCCACCAATTGCTCCACACTCACCCTCACCTATCATCTGGGGCTGGTACAATAGGCCAGATGTGACCGCAATACAAGGGACTTAGTCCCACCCCACTTGCAAATAAAAAAATATAACGACTTCAAAGATATAAGACTCGTCAGGCTCGATTTCTGTGTTACTTGTGCGACACAGCCTGGTGGCAGACCGTCCAGCCATTCAGTCTCCATTCGTTGTCCTCTGAAGAGAACCATCCAAGGATTTACTTGCTCTGTGACACTGTCATATGGCTGAACTCTCACGTTTCAGCATGTTGAGGGACCACCAAGTGAATACTCTTTTCTCTTTTTAATCCCCCCTCCCACTAAAACGAATTGTTGATTCCGCAGTTTTAGCCTGCAACACTTCTCATGCATATAAATATTCGTCCCGTTTCATCTTTCACCCGAACAAGTCAATATTTAATCTAGTTCCTTAAAACAACCAGAAAAGCAGAAGAATTTATCTTCTGGTCTACTTGGTTCATAGGTTTTACTCTCCTGAGAAGGATATATTGATTCCGATAGAAGTAATCTTCAACAAAGTGATGATCGGTCCATCCATAGGTCTCAGAGAAAAATTTTAATTTTTTTTTTTTAATTCGCTTAGTTGGGTGTGGAACCCAACTGGGTCCACTCGACACGGCGGCCACTGATTGGCCTATTGTAGTCTTCCCCGGGTGGTTATGATGATGGAGAATTTGGTGGAATGAAGATTGGCAGGGGAAACCGAAGTACTCGGAGAAAATCCGCCCAAGCGCCACTTTGTCCACAACAAATCCCACTTGACCAGACACGGGATTGACCCCGGGTCGCCGAGGTGGGAAGCTAGCGACTAGCCGCTTGTGCTATAGCGCGGCCTAGGTCTCAGAGAAAGGATGAGTTATATTTTTCTCGTATGTACATATGTACATATTGTTTTGCCTAAGACAGGAAAACCTGTCTCTGTCAACAAGATAATTCTTTATAAATGCTGATTTTCCTGTATTCATTACGAGCCAATGGAACTTAAAAACGACTAGCGTTCTGTCATAGTACGGCATGGAATACCATTCCTCTCATATATATCCTTTAATTCTTTTAGAGCGTTTTCCAAAGTCATAGCAGATGACGCCCTTCTGGGCCAACAATTATATGTGATTTAGGTCTAGGAATGATTTAAAACAAAACAAAGTCTAGAAAAATTCTTCGGAATTTAGAAGACATGAATTTGGCATTTTTCGTATGTCTGCCATGTCGCTAGAACTGACAATTGTTTTCGTCCACAATATCATTAAGTTGGTACTGTGGTGACATAATAAAAATTTCAATTCCGTGCAATGAAAATACCCTATACGTCATGAGCACAAGTAAACAGGACATACTCTACGGAAGCTCAATTCCTGGGCTACATAATTGTGATAATATTTCATTACGAATGACAGTAGGCAATTAACAAAACTGCAGTTCCATACTTCCGGTAAATTACAGTATGCCAGCGACATGCAGCGCGCCATGAACAGTAGGTTTGCAGTCATGTCAATCATATCGCGTAATTCAGTGATAACCACAGGCGTATGATGTTGCTGCAATCTGCCGGCTGGCATCAGAAACACATTCACACGGACAAACTGGCCTTATTGCGTCTACCTACCTTCTACTGGTTTAATTTAATGCAAAGCAATTCACAATTACTCAACAAGCAAATCAGATCGCAAGTAAAAGGTTGAGCTGCACTGTCTACTTATCTTGCCTACTAATTTCACTAAGCTGTAGGATGCCCGCGGGAGCCATCCGATGTTGCACATTACACAATCAATGTAAATAATCATATAAATATATCATGCATAAACCCTACAAGGTACGTATATATGTGTTAGATAAATTCGAAAAGTTTTTCACCTATCCCACAAAACAGTTCTTAGAATTACAGTAATATTCACTGAAAAATATAAAAGAAAATTTCAAATCCTTACCCTCACTGGCCCAGTCCATCAGTACCCAGACAATGTAAGGGGAGAAATATATTTTCTAACAAATTGCACTGACACACCTTTTAAAAATTAATACAAATATGGTAAAGTAAACATATATGAAATAAGCATAAGAATAATAAAACGTCGGTTAACACCACATCCCAGAAAACTGATTTCTTCATAGTCACCGCCGTGAAAACCTCAAATCTTACATAAGAATAATACCGTATTTACGCATGTATAGGCCGCGTGCGTGTATAGGCCGCAGCACAATTTTCAGACAGAAATTATAGAAAAAATAATTTTCTTGGAATATTATTTCAGGAGTATTACACCCTGTATTACTAATTATGAATATAATTTTTTTAAAATGAGGTGTGATTTCGAATATTTCGAATATAAGCCGCTCCCCAGTTTTCCTCTTGAATTTTTGGCAAAAAATGTGCGGCCTATACATGCGTAAATACGGTAATTTAAGAATTGATAAGCATTAGTTTAGAGGATACTAAACAAGGACACAAGATGCAATAGCCCGCTGCATGAGGTCACAATTCGTGCACCACTCGCCACGTATTCCACTTTTCCACTATCTGATCATGTCATGACTTCAATGCAGTGTATGAATATATTTGCTCAAATTATGCTAAGTATGTTTTCATGAAGCCGATCACAATAGCCACGCGGTCTAAAACATGAACTGTCTTCGCCCGCTCAAACATTGGGGTTGTGAATTCAAATTCCACACAAGGCATATACTTTTGTATTGTGTGCGTTTATTCTGTTTGTAGGTAGCGGCCTTGGTACGGGCTGATCCCCGCTCAAGGGGTCCTACAGACTGTGTAGAGTATCAAGAAACTGTAAAAGCGGCCAAGGTCCACATGGGCTATAGAGCCAGAGACGGATTCTAGCTTCAGATATAATTATTTTATGAAATGAGTTTTGTAAGTGCCGACAGATCAACTGAAGACAGTAATACTCTACCACAGAAATGTTCTGTACATTAAACACATTTTAAAAATGGACAATGTCCAACATGAATATAATGTAATGAATAAAACGGGGGGGGGAATATTTATACAGTTACCTTACTTTTATCATTCAATGAAACACTGGTAGTTGTCGAAGTGTCGTTAAACAAACCAAACTGAACACTTAATGATGATGGACGTATCCGCTAGTAAAATTCAGCACAGCACAGAGTTCCGTAATTTGGAAGCAAAAGCAAACTTGGCTTGCTAATTCCTCGCTGGCAGACAAGCAGGTGTTGACAGCCACGAGAGCTCAGTCATGATGCCGCCCTAGACGAACTGGCTCGACATTTGGCTTTGAACCCGCGGCTTTGTCACTGGTGGGTCCTCTTTATTAGTGGGATAGACACACACATAAATAGCCGTGTCAGCGCCTCCGAATACAGGACCTGCCAAAAATTTGTTACCCAAAGCAGTTTCTTAGTAGCAGTTGTGATTCGTTTGTGGAAAGCTGGAATATGAAAGTGCTGGTGCTTCTGGTACTCCACACCAGGGGACAGGAGTGGCCGATTTTGTATTAGATAAGATAACACTTTTCCCGGGTTCGATGAAGAGTTAAAACATTAACTGCCACGAAAGACAATTGACTTTCAAGCGAGTTATCGCGACGGTGTTAACTCATTTGAAACTATGGATCTCTTCTCAGATTTATGTTGCCAAATTACCACATAGCCTTCATAAATTAGGGTAAGTCATCGGAAATTAAAATTGTAACGAGTTCACTTGCCGTAATGTATTTACATCTTCTTTATTTCATTTCTTTCTTTTACCACTTAATATTCATACACCAAGATACACTTCAAAAACTGAAAAATTGATTACTTTTCAAAACGTACATAAAATATACACTTGTTCTTCCGCGCTGAATGGCTTATATATACTTTATTTAGCCATCAGTCTCAAGCCTACAGTCTTAACTGGCGATTACATTAGTTTAGCTCATATCTACTACAGACCAAAACTGTGTTATTAACGAGTACGTCATGAAACTGAAATCTGTACTATAACGGTAGGTACGTAAATATTTGAAGATATTTCGAAATTTCATTTCCTTAGATGAATGGTAAGATAGTGAAGTTCACTATGAAAGTACAGGAAGGCTAAATTCAGAATATATGCTACTATTCCGCTAGGGCCGCGCCATAGCTCAAGCGGTTAGTCGCTGGCTTCCCACCGCGGCGGCCCGAGTTCGATCCCGGGACTTGTCAAGTGGGATTGTGGTTGACAAAGTGGCGCTGGTGCAGGTTTTCTACGAGTACTTCGGATTCCCCTGCCAATCTTCATTCCACCAATTGCTCCACAATCACCCTCACCTATCATCTGGGGTTGGTACAATAGGCCAGAAGTGGCCGCAGTACAAGGGACTTAGTCCCACCTAACTAGCAATAAAAAAAATACTATTCCGCTCAAGTAGGGATTACCCTGTCTGCTTTCTTAATTCTAAAAACTCAGTAAAAAAAGGTAAAGCTATTCCTGTAACGCCTTGGAGGTCGATAGGGTTGTGAGACGTCTAGGCTCCCGCATGTTTTAGGCAATCGGCTTACAAAAGGTGTTCAGGTTGTCAGCCTTACCTGACGGCCTCTCTTTAACCAAAGAAAATTACTAACATTTATTTCTGTTATAGGCTGAATCGATCCAAAAGCCATAACGCGGCAGAAAATATTTCAGTCAATTGAAAAAAATTAATGACCTCATCAGGAATTGAACCTACGACTTTCGGTTTTGTGGCTCAACCAACTACGCTATCAGACGCCGCCAAAATCTTTTTTACCAACTTTTACTGTTGCAGAACTTGGTCCCTTACTTATAATATCTCACTAAACTTCTGGAGTAGAGCCCTTCCTCAGAAATTAGAAGTTGCTCAACTAATCAAGAAATTTCCAACAAATTTCGATCCCGCGTGCTCATTGCTGCTTTCACAAGGGTTCGATAGTCATCCCTATTGTGAGCAAGACAAATCCAGTCATCCCTGTTCCAGCCTTTGTGGAAAGTTAGTCCACACACCACACATTAAGCAATGATTGACTACATCTCCATGTTTCGATCGCAGAGGCCATCTTCAGACTTCTTGTAGATTCATTACCGTCTCTTTACTGAAAGTGTATATCGATCAATGTTTATGTAGCTATTTCCGTTAAATTGTTTTCTTGAGATTACATTAGTCTCATATGTTAAATGGAATACAAGGCAGACGTAGAATGTGTAACAACAATGTAATTGTAAGAAAATAAAACGTAGACGGTAAATATTAGGTACATAATAGCGATACAAATTGGAAAACATGAAGATTGCAATGGTTGAAATGTCAAATGTTGAGCGTTGTGTTTTGATATAATTTCGTAGAACGAGACTACATGCAGTGGGTGTGTACAATTAGTAGTGTATATGTATATATTCGTTGTCACATGGTAATGGATGGTGTACTGTGTCGTAATTTGAGTCGTGGTATTTCTCGTTTCTGTTGGGCGTGCTATCCATGCTCTATGAACCTGATGATTTTCTTCCTAGGCTGTAGAGATATCTCTGCAATTATGGTCCGAAATGCAAAGGTAATTTGTAATATGTAGATGTGACTGCCAATTGTGCCGGTCACGGTAGCCGAGCGAGCTGAGGCATGTACTGTCTTCGCTCGCTCGGAAGGCGGGATCGTGGGTTGAAATCCCACAGAAGGCATGGATGTTTGGTGTGTGTATGCGTTGATTCTGTGTTTGTGTTGGATAAGCATGTGTTCAGAATCTTCCTACATTATTGTGACAAAAAATTTTTAATTGCTGATCTAGAAATCAACAGCGAAAATGTGGCGGAAATTTGATTTTGGGAAATTTCTCCTTTGTGTGGAATAAAGCTATGACGCATTCGAATATGAACGAAAAATTTCATGCGACAGGGAACTTTCTATGTGGTCCGGATATCTCGCCACCTCAATCTTATCACTCAAGTACAGTGTCTGAGGTGCACGCGGCAGCGTAGTTGGTTGAGGCACTATGCTACAAGGGGGTAGGTCGCGGTTTTGATTTCTGATGAGGTCATTCGACCTTTCTCTTTGCCTAATCTTTCCATTTGTACTATAAACCTGGGGCCTACTCAGCGTCTAACAAAAATAAGTATCAGGAATCTTCCTGGGGATAAGCGCGGTCGGTGCGTAAGGCTGACAACCTCACAGCTATTTGTGAGCCGATTGTCTAGAAAATATGGGCGCCTCGACATTCCCACAACCCTATGAGCCTCCAAGACCTGTTACAGGGATAGCTGAAATTTCAACTGTGTCCACTGTTGCACATCCAGAGAATTACGAAATATGCCGCTGTCTCCTGTATCCACACTTAATGAACAAGGATCAGCCAGAGAGCGCTGGCTCTTGACATCGCAAGGAAATGCAGGCCTATGCATAGTGAGGCAGGGCAGTGAGATACGTGCGGAAATCTTGTATCCCCAGCTCTCAGCTTTACGTCTGCTGATAGCGATGCGGTCACTCATTTCAGGACGTGCTACAGACGCCCAAGAAGACTCATGAAGATTGCCCAGGAACACACTGAATTTTAAAGCCATCGTTTTCAAAGAATTATTTTAAAAGTGGGCAAAAAAGGAAATGGAAAGAAGGGAAGAAAGAAGAAAGAAAATCTGAGAGAACCTTATGGGAACTGGGTTTCCCCGTTTGCCAGCAGGGTACATCAAACCGCGTGCGTCTGTGTTCCGTTAGCGGTGAGAATATATACGAACGTTTCGTGCTTAGTTCTTCAGATAAGGTGGTTTCGGCTTCAATCTTCTGCTCCTGATGTTACTTCAGGCCTTCTATTCCGAATTTATTATTTTCATTAGTCCCTACGTTTTAAAATATTCACCAAGAATTTAAGGCTCTTACTGCTAAGAAAGAGCACATTTCTATTTTCCAATTTGCTTTTTAGTACCAAATATGTTCGTGTTAGTGATGTGATTACCATTGTTCAAGTTGCATATTCATCAAAAGATGTATTTATTGCTGCAGAAAAGCGTGCTTTGATATGAATAATGTTTTTTTACTAATGAACTTTCAAGTATTACTGGCTTCCCATTAATTAAATAATGTAAATTCCCACTATGTTTTTCTCATATTCATTGACCATATTTTGACAGTATTCTGCGCACTAGATGGCGCCACCCTTCACAATACCCCGCAATGTCGCCAGAGTGCATTTCCCAGTGGAACTGAAACTCCATCTTCTGCTAAATTCAGGATTTTCAGACAATATTTTTATGCACTGATATTATGATCGTATGCTCTTCTTTCATTTTCGGATTGTAAACGAGTTCAAACTTGAATGTGACTTCATTTGGTACACTTACTGTACCTTATTTAATATTGCCACTTGTAGGGGGGGATACGTGACAAATAATTACGGATTACGGATTTGACGAAACTGTTTTATTGGATAAGTACGCCAGGCGGAACTACAGACAATTATCACACACTGTAATCATAACAGCGAACAATGGACACACTTGATTTTCCTTGTAACTACTCCACACGAAGACTTCTGTCGGTTCTCCTCTTCCTGATCACTGATCTGATCTCCGCCCTGGTCTTCTCCCGTATCGACGTCTTCCTGTCGAAACTCTCGAACAGTCTTCACTGTTTTCTATATAGGATCGGCACGGACCACCCATAAAAGAAACATCGCTGCTTAGCAACGGATATCATGTATTGTTGTCAGGCGTGTCCACCCATGCATTGCCTAGCAACGGACGCCCTCTTTTGTTGGATGCTCGTTGGTTGGAACATGATTACGTATTCGTCTCTAGAAACAGCCCCATCTGTCACAATATTATATTGCTGAATTTCGAACCATATTTGTGCATGTGTGTTCACTGACCCTTGAGCTCCCTGGCTGTTTGACTTCTCTTTTTTTACTGCTGCTACTGTACTATATATATACGTACCATAAGAACAAGAGTGAATCATCGTCAGTTAGTGATGTAGATGGTTAAGTCACCGTTAGAAATTTTATATATTTTATTTTCAACATATTTCCGTTGATTACACGCCGGTAGGTAATTCAGACATTAACGCACATGACTTCTCTTCCATATGATTGCCTACACGTGGTATGACATAGATTCTTTCGTATGGTAGATTGATTTTATCCTATCCTACTTCTGTTCTTGCGGAATGCGCATTACAGTGTATAGTTCTTCTAAGAACTTCATACTTGTACGCCTTACAAGAGCATTAGTCACTCTTCCTTAATGTACACTTCATTGCACCGCTGTTCCACGTAAATATTAAAGTTGTTTACATCGTTTTTACCGTAATAGATTGACCACACGTGAAAGCTGGGTAAAACTAAGGAATGCTATTACGTTTAAGAAGCAGTGTTCTAACGATTCAAAGACGCGAAACCGTTAAATTTGAAACTTCCGCCCAAACGAGTAAGCTGTTGATTTGTTTCGCGGTCATGTAACCAACGAAAAGCTTTAGGTTACACTTCAGTTTGGGAGGAAATGGAAACGAAACTTTGACTACTTACGAGCGGCACGGGCTGAAGGAACGAGCCTGCAGTTATTGTCTGTGTGAAGTGAGAGTTGTGCAATAGCCACAGGAACATTCCGACACCTCCGCCAAGCAAAGTGTATAGAGCTATTATGTATGTCAACAAAACGTATGATACGTACAGCAAAATAGCTTGACCACCCCAAAGTTAAACATATTTTTATCTTCGCTACGCTGTCTGAAAAACTTGCAGACGCTGAACCTACCAGGTGCGAGGGCCACTCCAAAGTTCTCACAGACAGAACTGCACGTACAGCCAAATCCAGCCAAAACTTTAAATTGCATATATGTCAGGGGTGCCAAAGTTTGTGTCGTCAGTATCAGTTTTCCGTTTTCCAGCTGAACTAATCGAGAACCAGTGCTTATTGTTCGCCCAGGGTCTACTTACCGACGCAAGGAAAAGAAAGCTTAGATTTGTTGTAGTTGAGGTGTTGTTTTTTAGTTGTTAAGCGATAATATTATCCCAGGTGACACAGTTTCGTCCCTCTTCCTCTTTCACTTCCATTTTCTCTTCCTCCTCCTCCTTCTCTTCCTCCAAGCTTAAGTCCGGGAGATCCAAGAATTTGAAGTAAGGAGACAACCAGCCAGCGCCATAGCTCAAGCGGTTAGTCGTTGGCTTAGCGGCCTCAGTAGTCTAGGGGTAACCCACCTCATGACTCAAGGTACTCCGGTTCAAACCCGGCAGAGGTCGTGGAATTTTTAAGGGCGGAAAAATTTAGGGAACAAGTCCTCCGGGAGGGACTTTAAGCCGTGGGTCTCGTGTCGTAGATTTACGGCACGTAAAAGATCCTCATGTCTCTAGGAGACCTCTGAGCTATATGAGGCAAAAAGTTTCCGGCCCAAGCAGTTTCCAGTGCCCCTGGTAGATGGGCGAAGCATTAGGTACCGAAGGCCGACCTCGTTGGCTGAAGGGGGCTAATAGCACGCACCAGTACCGNAGATTTGTGGTGGACAATGTGGCGCTGGGGCAGGTTTTATCCGAGTACTTCAGATCCCCCTGCCAATCTTCAGTCCAACAATTGCTCCACAATCACCCTCACCTATCATCTGGGGCTGGTACAATAGGCCAGAATTGGCCGCAGTACAAGGGACTTAGTCCCACACCAATAGCAATAAAAAACTTCATTTAGCAGTGTTTCACTGGTTCACCCTTATCTTTATTTGTTAACTCGGCAAAATGCATTCTTTATTCTATCGTTTTAGTACTCGATCTTCGTCCAAGATATTATTACAACAAAATTTAATGAAATAATAAAATGGCGTATTTATAACAGTATTGTATTCAGTATGTATACTTGACATGTGTTGCACTTTCAGTAACATTGTTAATAAACTGAAATCATGAGATTGAAAAATAAACTCATTTTATTAAGCAATATATTCAAGCTTATAATTCATCCCACTTGAGTGTCCAAATGTTACCACCACAAGTGCCTCACTTACTGATATGGAATGGCTCTCAATTAGAACAGACTGAATTTGTGGTGTGGTTTCATGAGTTTAGGCCTGCGGTTTTAGTGAAAAGAGATTTCGTGCTGTATACACCAGTCAAAGGAGCACCGACAAGAATGTCGATTCAAAATTGACATGTATTGTTTGATCAAACTGAATACAGTTTTAAAGGAAAAGCTCCCGGAAGAAACCACTCACTGAAACTCAAGTGGATGAAGTTCGAGCTGCTTTCGTTTGCAGCCGGAGCAGATCAATCAGGCATGCAACAGCGGCAGAATGCTGCGGAAATGTTTGGAATATGAAAGTTAGGGGTACCATCTGTAACAGTGTGTAACTCCCTAAAATAAAGAAATTTGTACAGTTATTATGTTTTTGACATTATCTATCGTCTTGCTTATTTTTCAAAATACAACTTTCGGAGACTGGATTCTGTCTCCTTCTTCATGTAAAACCTACTCTGTTGAGCCAAATCGATAGAGCTAGTCCAAATCCCCGGACCTGTCGACTGGGCCCAAATAAGTAGGTTTTACCTGAAGACGGAGACAGAATGCAGTCTCATAAGTTGTGTTTTAAAAAATAAACAGGACAATGCTTGTAGATAAAGACAGGACCATTTATAATGTCCAAGAACATAATACTTGTACTAATGTACAAACTTTTAAGTTTTAAGAAGTTTGCTACACACTTTGTTGTGATTTGATTTCGATTCTTTGAAATGAACATTTTGCAGCAAAATTGTCGTATTGGTGAAAACATATTCCACCTATCGGGAAATGTTAATCGATATTTGCTGAGAATTTGTGTGTACAAAAATCCTCAAGAATTATTAAGCATACTAGAGAGAGAGAGAGAGAGAGAGAGACAGAGAGAGTTATAAGTTATATTGTCCATACAAAATATATTCTGGTCTGTTTTCTTTGCCGAAATACTGTGACTAGCATAGTGTAACTAGATATGATAGAGAAATTACGCCAACCTATTTTTGAGGAGGACCCCGTTAACATACCCTTTCAAAATGGTGCACCTCCTCCAAGTTCTCAAAAGGAAGTGACCGATTTCTTAAATCGGAAGCTTCCAGATAAATGGAATGGCAAGGGCGGTCTATCAATTGGCGGACTCTTTCGTCTCGCTTTACTTGCCTTGATGATTTCCTTCGAGAGTTCATCAGGGGTTCTGTGCACGTATCAGAGTTTGCTGCCACTTCCCGGAGAGTTCTTGGAGTACGAGAGTTCTAGTGGCTAAGTTACCGTCGGCTGCTGTGGACTGAAACTGAATGTAGATATGAAGCCTGTCGGGCCACTAACGGTGCCCCCGTCGAATATCTCAAACATAGGTCACGCATTCTACCTACCCAAATGCGTTTGGTTTTCATTCCTGCGCCTTCAGCTTCATAAGCAATATTACAGTGAAATGATTTACACTTCATGTGTACACTCTGTATATTTCTTTTCTTCACAAAACAAATTACCACGACGGGACTGGAATTTTTAAAATTATCACTTATAAGATAAAACCGTCTACTTATTTTAATTATATTCATGCCTTCTCTTGTGGTTGCTATGTTACCCTAACTGAATATTCCGGAATCGATTGGACTTCAAGGGACTAGTTTCTATACAAAAAAATATATAATTTATGACTCTGGAAATATTCTGTAGTCTGTCATGAGTTTGGTTCAGTTCATTTATATATCAAATGGACATTATGGTGTTGAAATATGGTATTTTTTTCACTGGCTCTACTGCACCCTTGGGCTCTAGCCTCTGATTTTCACTTTCATGATCATATTAGAGACAGTAGGACTCCTTGAACAAGTGGTCAGCTAGTCGCAAGGCCTCTACCTAAACACAGGGCAACACAAACACAGAAACAACACACATAACAAACATCTATGCATTATGTGGGATTCGAACCCACGACCGAGCGACAGAGCGACCTAGCCGAGCCTTAGACCGCTCGACTACCGTAACCGGCAATATGGTAAATAGTATAGTATATTGCTTAAAGTAAGGGCATAGCTATATGATTGTCGTAACAAATAAACGATGTAATTATTTAACAAGCTTTATATAAGTCTCGTTTAGTTTACATTTGTTTACCCGGAAGAGCTGTTTACTTGAAGATAGGCTCCTTTGATGCAATGGGCAANCCAACTTTATATGTGGAAATTACTGCAGCGTAAGAAAGACACACACACACACAGGCACGACCATAAACCGTCTCATATTGTGGATAGAGTTGAAACATATGCAGGCTGGAAAAGTCAACACAGAGTTGTAGCGTATTACGTATTCTGGCGCCTCTGTAGAACTATCTTCTTCAGTGTCTCAAAATGGTGTCCAGGACAGAAGCAACTTTTTGTGTCTTAGCTTGTAGTGAAAATAAATTTGGCGTGACAGCGCAACAATAATTTCGGCGCAAGTACGAGAGGGATCCGTCAAGTAAACCATTGATCGATACAAACGTTTTGTGAAAGATAGTTCAGCATGAAAACGAAAACCAACTGACAGACCAGATCTCTCACTCACGTACTTTTTTCTGTGGTTTTGTAGGGTAGTGTCTATGGCACTTTGTTGCCAACGGCAAGAGAAGAACTCAAGATACGGATTGCAGAATCCTGTGAAAATCTCCCCACGATGTTCTCCTAGAAGTGTTCAGGAGGTTGAGTCACATGTGGTGTCCAGTTTCAGCTTGATCTTCCACAGCGATGAACTGAACTGTGAGAAATTTGTATTTCTGAGCTGTACCTTAAGCGTGCTCTGAGCAATAGCAGGTTAAATACTGTAGAGGGCAGCAGTCTTCGAAGAGAATGCAAATTTATGAAACTCTATTAACGAAGAGGCAGTTTAATTGCTTCTGTATGCTTTATTTTAAGAGAGAAAGCGAGAGAAGGAGGGTCGGTTCTGCTAGTTGCTTGAGCAATTTGTCATCGGAGCCGTACGAAGGGATGTGATGTCACAGCTAAGTCTATATGGTCTTAAGATGTGGACCTAATAACTTTGGTTTGGATGAGCAGATTGGTTAAGAAGTAACGCTAGTGATTTATGTGCCGGAGGTTCTGCTTTCGAAACTCAGTCCAGGATATCGGCTATCATGACTGGGAATTTTCATGGTTTTCCTCAACCCTTTCAGGGATATTCCGGGATAGTACCGCGTTTAGATCACGACTTCTTCCTTCCAAATCCCTTGTAATTCAATCATTCTATTTTTCGATACTGTATAATCCACTTTCGAAGATCGTTGTTAAATAAACCACATAAAAAGGAAAATGTTTCCACTAAATTAAGAGGCAGTCGGTCACGGTAGCCGAGCGGTCTAAAGAATGCACTCTCTTCCCTCGTTCGGAAGCCTGGATAGTGGGTTCTAATCCCACTCAGGGCATGGATGTTTAGTGTTAGTGTGTATGTGTTCTTCTGTGTTTGTGTGCAGATAGAGGCCTTGCGACGAGCTGATCACCCGTCCAAGGAGTCCTACCGAATGTCTTAAGTTCTAGTAAAACCGAAGTGAAACGGAGTGTTTCATGGAGTTTGGGTGAGGCCCAAATTTGGAATGTAACGCCGAAGAAGATCAAATTTAAGAGGCCTAAGTTGATATAGTTTTTTACTCTACGCAGAGATATGTGACTTTATAAAGATGGATTTTTTGTTGACAATAAAATATTTGTGTCCGAAATACATGATCAGGAAATCAAGAAACGTTGCCTGTGCAATCGCAAAGAAGGAATCCGTAGTATGACTGTAGCAAGCCTACATCTCTACACAGTTTTAAAGAGGAAATTGAATGATTGAATATTAGGATGAATTCTGACAGATCCGGAAGCGAGGATCCAGTTGTAAGATCGCCCACGTGTGACACGTGGACATCCCTGTTATATCAGAGCCTATATTGAAACTCGACAATTTGGCGGTGGTACAGATACGTTAAACATTTTGACTGGGTGCGAGGGGATGTTTATGAGAGGTTAAAAGTAGAAACGCTTTTGTGATTGTATGTTGAGTGGAGGGAAATTTTATGGTGATGAGCTTTATTTGACTCCTCAAGTTAAGCCAAGTGTTAGCCTCTTTTCCGTACTGGGGCTCCTAGAATACAAGAAGTAGGTTCTATAATTGTGTGTATGCTTTGGCAGAGGATGGACAGGAATAGTATTTGGTCTGGCAGTCTCGAATGTTGATTCTTTTATGAAATTATGGTTACAGTTCACAATTCAAGTCGCTGGGTTTTCGTAAATAAATGCATAAACTATTTAAAAAGAAATCTTCTTAGGTGGTCTCTGTACTGGGGGTTCCCGGAGATATGTTCGCACAGAATAGAAACTGCATCAGTGCTGCCATCCTTCGGAACACTTGTTTGCTTCTTTGCAAGGACTGTACCAAGAGAACGCATGCGGAGGAGGTCGCGTCTTTTATTCCCTCCACATTTATAATATGAATTTGGATTTCCATGAATGTGTAATTTCGGATTTCGGGGTATAGCCACGTCTTCTATTGAAGTCATTCCAAATTTCAGGCGTACATTTCAGACACAACATTCGTGGTGGATGGGGCGGAAGGAGGGTACTTCTAAGTATAAATATCGGCCGCGCCATAGCTCAAGCGGTTAGTCGCTGGCTTCCCACCGCGGCGGCCAAGGTTTGATCCCGGGTCTGGTAAAGTGGGATTTGTGGTGGACAAAGTGGCGCTGGGGCAGGTTTCTTTCGAGTACTTCGGTCTCCCCTGCCAATTTTCATTCCACCAATTGCTCCACAATCACCCTCACCTATCATCTGGGGCTGGTAAAATAGGCCAGAAGTGGCCGCAGTACAAGGGACTTAGTCCCACTCCACTAGCAGTAAAAAACATAAATATCAAGAGAGGTAATTTTGGGAAGGGGGTGGAATGAAAACTAGAATATACGATGATTTTTAATCCCGAAATCCCAAATTATATAGCAGATAAAGGTCACCAAAACCGCTGCCTCAGCGGTTTGTTCTACGTCAGTTTTTGCAACAAAACAGTTGACACAGTTAACACAGTAATATTTTTATGTGATAAATGCAGTTACCAGAAGTTCGGGTAAGTTTGTTCGGGTTTTGTCAGTTTGCTCTGTTTATTACATTGCTATTGATGAGTAATCAAAACAACTGTCTCTTTAAACCCATTAATCTACTGATATATTTCAATAAATTATCCTGTAATTCACCTGAAGTGACCAAGAAACACTACGAAAATTTTAAAATTTATCAGTGCTCTGGTACGACTTGAACCTGGATTTTCTTAAGTACGCTAGCATTAACGTGGCCGCTGGTACTATGCTGATGGGACGGAGAAACCTCTTGAAAAGAATAACAAGATATTTGGCAATGGAATTCCACTGGATATAAGGAGGTGTTCAGTTTCGTGACATTTTTTAATTTCAGTTTTTCTTGGGTTTCAAATCTGTAAAATTGTTTTCAGTGTCCTCGCTTTATATTTTTTCCCTACAAATAATTTATGTGATTTGTGTGCTGTTGTCCTTCCTGTTTATTTCTGTTACATAACTCGTATAGTTTGTAAATTTCCTCTCTTCACAACGGGCTTAGAGTTGCTGAAAAATTCTATAGTCTTGGTTCTGTTAAAGACAATGAAATAGGAGAAGTGCATAGACTCAACTCGCGCAGTGCTAGGCCTGTACTGCCCTTGCAGAATGTACATAACCGACCAGTGTTCTGCAATTTGGTGTTCCTCTCACTGTGTGTTCTTATGTGAAATCATATCGTAAATTATGCGTCTCTACTGCAGTGATACCATGATGAAGTTTTGCAGACATCAGCAGGTAATTTGACAAACTTCGTCTCCTCCTCAGTTGTAAATATTTTATGACGGTCGAATCTTCTAATGTTCAAAAATATTATACCTCCAGCTTTTCTACATTCAGGTACATGAAGCGCAGCAAAAGAATTGTCACATGATCTTACAGAATACTTGTTTTCCAAGGCCAAGTTCATTGCAGCTTCCCTGATTTCTTTGCAGGAGTTCGTCTCTTCTTTCCAGTTTTTCTACGACCCATTCAGTGGTAACTCAAAGTTGGGCTCTGGAAATTAATAACACAGTTCTCAAGATTAGAAAGAAGGAACATGAGCGCTCTAATCGTGAACATTCAACATTTTACAAAGCAGAATGCCGCATGGAATGAATGAACTATCTACCTAGTGCACGGGTGCAACATTACTATGTGTCGCTAGGTACATAAGGTAACAAGTTTAAACAAAATGAAGTATTGCAACTTTACACGAAGTCATCTAGTGAAATATAATGCATTTTCAGTAAGAATGATGAAAGTTAAAAAAAAAAATTCAAATCAAATTAACACAAAGTTGTGGAAAAAGCATGAAAATGTAGGATTTGAGGTTTATACGGCGGTGACTATGAAATACCATCTTAAGGGGTGTTGCGCCACGTAGATCTTGTGTGAAGAAGATCTACATGGCGCCTCATCTCACAAGACGACATTCTTCAAAGCATATGAAGTTTCCAAAGATACTAACACTGAGTAGATGAAAAAACATTGGTACACTGCCATACTGAGCTGAATCAGCTGCACATACATCTCATTGCTGTTGCCAGCATCCTTCAGCAGGAGAAGAACTTCTGTAGCTGAACAGAAAGATGATAATGAAGAGTGTTCCTAGGTCCACACTTCCTGTACATATACATTTGATGGAGGCGCGTTACTCAACTGTTCGTGAACCTTGAAGTTCGTGTTTCAGCTGCACCTCACCCTGGGTTGACTCACGGTCAACCAGCACGTGTCTCGTCCATTACCCCCATGTTATACAGTTTGACTTTGCACGTGACCATGTCCACTTCTACTCCTGTTATGGCGTGTTTTCAATTCTCCCCTAACTGATGGGATTGCGATAATCCTGGCCGATATATGTTGTATGTACCCTGTGCGGCACATTCCGTGGCAAACCCTGTCGAGGTCTGAAACCACAGCACAGCCACTAAGTCCGCAGTTGGATCCACTCCTACTAATTCAGACTGGTCCAGAAGCGCACAGATTTCTTGCCCAATTTCATTAAACGTTATCCTCTTTTCAAATCCCTGGTTTTTTAAATGGAATTTTTCAAGAGAAGTTTGATATCGAAATCTCATGTGGTTTTATTGCTCTTACATTTGAAACAAGCATCATTAATTTCACTATCCCAACACTGTAAGACGAGCATTACAAACTTCTGGTCTTTGTTCTAAAATATCTCGTATTCCGAGCCAACAAATGCCGCTTACACGCGGACATTTTCTGACCACTTTCCTGAAACAAATGTAATCATAACTATACACAGGCAGATGTGTGTTTCAGCTCCATTTCCTTTGCTGTTTTGCGAAGTCAGGACTTGTGTTTTAATAACATCGAAGTAAATTTATTCGTTTTCTGCCTTTATGGAATAGGCAATCTGGCCTGTTGAAATTTATAATTAATTTATAAAACTATGACTCTTCCTTATACAATTTTCAAGACTCCTTTTACAGGGCGTCTGTCCATCAAGGCCTCTACCCACACAGGACAACCAAACACAGAGAAGAGGTGCAGCTGTAATCCCCATGTCCCGAGGGGCGGAACTCACGATCCCCACGTTTGTGTAGCCCATAATAGCACAACATCCAAGGTTATTTGTAATAATATGAACTCTAAGTTGTAAGGTCATAAATGAAAGTTAATCAAGAAGACCACCGTAACTAATAACCAAAAATAAATAATTATTAGGGAACAAAATTTAATTTGTGGCTGTAGAATTGCTCGTCTTTTTGCTCATACTTATTTACATACATATGCCTAAATATACATATCCTAACTGTTACAGTAATTACACATGTAGGCATACACATATACGTGTACATATTGCACGTACACGTGCAGACATATACAAGAAGAAACCCCAGAAAATATCGGTAGCTTCTATAGAACAACTAATTGAAACAGTGTGCCTTGAGAGTGATGTGTGAGTAAAGCAGAAGAAATGGAGACTAAGCAAAAATATTACTACGTCCAGTCCACTGAAATTCACCACAGACTCCAACAACAGTATGGGGAAGAGCGTCTCTCACAGACCCGTGTGTTTGAGTGGTGTAAGTGCTTCAGAGAGGGCAGAGAGCGCGTGGAGAATGAACCGCATGATCGTCGGCCGCGAACATCCGTCACCGAGCCTAACATTGATCGCGCAGACACACTCGTGAGAATAGGCACATCACTATCAAGGAACTTGGAGCAATGCTGCCCATCAGTGTTGGTAGTGTAGAAGACATCATGAAATACCACCTGCACTATTGCAAGGGGAATGCATGGTGGGTACCACACACTTTGACGGATGTGAACAAAATGGTGCGCTTGCAAGCTGCCAGTCGTCTCCTACAGCAGTTTGAAGATGAAGGTGATGCATTTTTGAAGTCTATAGTGACCACCGATGAAATGTGGGTGCACTACTTCATTCCCGAGTCCCAGCAATCATCACGCGAGTGGCGGCATACCAGTTCTCCCAAACCCAAGAGAGCGCGGAGGAGCCGTTCGGCAGGAAAAGTGATGGCAACGTTCTTCTGGGACTGGCAGGGGGTTATCCATGTAGACTTTGTGACAGATGACAGAACAGTCACTGCAGCTTATTACTCAGACCTCCTGGCAACAGATATGAAGGAAAAGATCCCATCCAAGCGGAAGAGAGGTGGAAAGCGGGTAGCCTTCCTTCAAGACAGTGCGTGCCCCCATACGGCCAAAACAACAATGGAAACCTTCCAGAAATTGAAATGGAACCTTCTGACACATCCGCCGTACAGTTCCGATATGGCACCAAGTGATTTCTACCTGTTCGGAAGGCTCAAATCAGACTTGCAAGGCATTCGGTTTGTGTATTATAGTTCTTGAGGGACATTATGAAATCAGAGCATCAATGAATATGCATACTATACGCTCGGCAAAGGTCTAGGCTATCATATCGACTGAAGCATAGGGGCCACTCACTGTCTTCTGTTGCTGCTATCTTCCGGTCCTCTTCTGACTGCTCCTAATCCATATCCAACCATAATATGCAAACATGTTTTGTCTCTTTTGTGGGTTATTTAACATAACTGTCAGTATTCAGAATCTGTAACGTCGGAACAATATACCATAAACCTATTGTGGAATATATTGCGATGCACATGTCAATTGTTAAGCAACGGCTCGGAAACATATTCCCGAAGCTACGCCCTCAATAGAACATCCATTGCTAGGTAACGGACCAGTAAGCACTCATTATTGACAACAGAAGACGGTTTTCCGTGGAGTCCGTGCCAAGGAATAATAAGAGGGCACAGTCACAGGAACTAGGAGAGAATTGAAGCGGTACAACAGAATATAACGGGGTAGTTCAGTTGGAAGTCAGAAGAGTTCCAGTGGAGTGTCCAGCCGGAAGAAAATGAGAGAACGTCAAGACAGTGATTTGTGAACTGCTGTAACCAGTCGCATGAAAGTTCAGTAAATTCGATCATCAAATTCAAAAACCCGTCTTATTAGTCACGCAAACCTCGGATATGCGACAAATATTTTGCCACCCGACGATACATAAAGTATTCTGTTGAATAAACGCCGCTGCTATTTGTCCAGCCCTGGGGGGCCTAGCGTCTGGACAATAAATTGGGGTGATGTTATAATGGGCAGGTGGAGACACGCTTGGCGTAACATTGTGGTGCCGGTATCGATCGCGAACCACAGCCGTAGCACCACCAGTTACTGGATTAGTAAGGTTCAAGTGAGTTCACTGATTACTATCTCACTGCGGCTTTCTTCTTTTTTTCCAAGGGCAAAGATAATATTGATCTCCATTTCAAATAACGAAAGTAAAATATTGCCTTCAATTTTACGTTTGTTAATAGAGAGAGACCGGATAAAGAATTTATATATTGAGGCATAAGAATTTTCACCATTTTTCAACGTTTCTGTATAATTTTCCATCAGAAAAGATTAAGGAATTAGAGGGGAATGAAATTGAATGGAATATAGCATGTGGTCTGATCTGAAAATATTAAATTACAAATCCAAACATAGTTTATCGTTTTGAGAAACGCACAAATTGTAGCACACTAATGGTGTACCTCTGCATAAATACGTAATTAGCACTACGCCATGAAGACGTATGGAGTGGATGTATAGATCCACGTTTTCTTGACCTCGGCACTAACTGGAGGTGAGTTGTCAACTTCACGCCCCGGTCGCTTTAACCTCGGGGAAAGAACCGCGCTAGGCATGGGGTAGGAGATTTGGTGCACCCTAGAGCCGGTCTCGACTACGTGAAGGAGAGAAAATTCTTGAATCTACAGGGACTCGAACTCCGACCCCTCGGTCATGCAGCCCGCAGCCAGTCTCTATACCGACTACGCTATCCTGGCTCCTGTGTACCAGATTAATAACGGGCTAAAATACAACTAAACACAGAAGAAACTAAATTTTTTTCTAATTCGCTTAGTGGGGGTGAAGTCCAACTGGGTCAACTCGGCACGGCGGCCACTGATTGGCCTATTGTAGCCTGCCTCGGATGATTATGATGATGGAGAATTTGGTGGAATGAAGATTGGCAGGGGAAACGGAAGTACTCGGAGAGAACCCGCTCCAGCTTCACTTTGTCCACAAATCCCACCTGACCAGACCCGAGATCGAACCCGGGTCACCGCGGTGGGAAGCCAGCGACTAACCGCTTGAGCTATGGCGCGACCAGCAGAGCATATTTTGGAGCATACCTAAGAGTAATGTGTACTTCCGGACTGCAGGACCCATTCTCTATGCGGGGTCTTCACTAAAGGACTGTGAAGTTGTTTTATTTTACAACTTTATTTTTCCGTCACAACACAACAACTAAGGAGTTGCCTCACTACATGTTTCGGCCGTTAACGGCAATCATCAGGTGAATACAAATCAACAAACATATAATATTGAACTGTAGTAAAATTAGATAAAATGACAAAAGAGTTAATTCTTATGTGTAAAAATACAGCGGTCATTTATGTATAAAACTGAAGGTTATAATATAAAACAAGCTTACAATTGATGTTACATAACATCTGATCAGTCGTATGTTTACTTTATACGTTCCGCGGACAAAATAAAAATTTAAGATGGTATTGGAGGCCCATGCCGGTCACGGTAGCCGAGCGGTCTAAGGCATGCACTGTGTTCGCTCGCCTGGAAACCGGGATCGTGGGTTCGAATCCCAATCAGGGCATGGATGTTTGTGTGCGTTTTTCTGTGTTTGTCTACAGGTAGAGGCCTTGCGACGAGCTGATCACTCGCCCAAGGATTCCTACCGTATGTGTAAGATCTAGAAAAACCGAAGTGAACGGAGAAGTTCATGGAGGTAGGCCTAGGCCCACTGGGGCTGCAGTGCCATTAAAAAAAAATTGGAGGCCCATGACGTAAGTTAATTAATAGAGTAGAGGTGCCTCATCATACGAAAGAAAATGTCCGTACTGCAAGAGGAGTCGATGTTAAGCTCAAGCGTAAGTAATGCTGCGAGCCAGTTTCACTGCATTACTTCTGAATTTGACGTCCTGTGCTACAGATGAAATTCGTTCATGTGAATGGAAATTTTAATAAACGTAATAGTAGAACACGAGGAACGGAAATTAAAAAATCTCCATAAAGATTGTACGCTTCATTCAGTTATTTTTCAACAAAATGCATCACAGACAAACACTATAAATATTGTTCTGGACAATTTAAACACTTTAAACAATCGATTTCGTACAGCAACCTTAGTCGATGTGGAGCCGTACCGCCCTCTCGTGGCATCAATCATTGAAGTTATTTTATGTAGGGTTCTCTTAAGATCATACCTAATAACAGTCGTCCCCAAAATTTCGTAGATCTGAAAAATTAAACGTACACGGACACTGAAAATTATCGAGTTTTAATGGGGTCCTCGCAGAATTTCTTTGAGAATGTTTGTACTGTGTTATATGTGACGATAGGTGTGTTGAGCGCGTTCTGTAATACAGTCAATGTTAATGGTGGAATTATTGAACACTTGTGGTAGAACTTCTTTAAGGGCAGAAGGAGGACTTCCTGGAAAAATAAATGTATTTTGGGAACTGTTGATACATAGAATATATGGCATGTATCAGCGTTAGAATGACAGTGATGTTACTCTGTTGCAGGTAAGCTAGAGCACCTGCAGCCAGCCAATCGACTCGTTGCGATTGTACATTACATAATGAAGTGGAAGAAGATTCGTATAGAGCGAAGAATGAAGATGGAAGACAGACGCCTGACGTGAGTTCACTGAAATCCAAAATGTACTGTTAATTACTCTGTACTTCTTCTTCGGATGTGAGGGGGGGGTTGTGTACTGAGGTGATCATTGTTGTGAATTTGAATATCAACTTTTGTATGGTATTAATAACTGGGGGTCTAAGTGGAATACCTGTAGATGAAGACGGCTTTGGAGGAAGTCCTGCTCTTCAGCCCCTCTTTCTACATATTTAAACTAAAAACCACTCTCTATTTTTAAAGATATAGGTCTACGAATCTGCAGTGAAATGCATGTGTTAATTTATTCTTTGTTTATTTAACAACACTTTCAGTATCACACCAGGTAGCGTCGAAGGATAGGATAGTAGTGGATAATGAATTGGAGAGACTGTGGAAGGAGTCCATCGTGACTAGATATAAGGCACTGTTCTCATACCGACACTTGACTTGAAATAATTAGGGGAAACAAGGAAACGTCAGTCAGGATAATCCGTTTCCTGGACCATATCTGAACCCGGGACCTTCCTAATACGAAACATGAGTAGGCTAATAACTCGAAGGCAACATTCGGCAAGAATTCGTTCTCTGACGTTTAAGAGAATTGTTAATTCATTATACCACATTTATGTTAAAAACTGCCCTTTGTCTGAAGCACATTTGATATTCACATTATATATACACTGTATGTGTACATGTATATAAATACGAGTATATACTGTGACGAAATATGACCATTTGCTAGGCAACGCTTCTGTAAGCACCGCCTGAAAGCCGAAATAGTGGAAAGAGAGAGGACGTCCATTACTGAATAGTGGCTCGGTAATCATGTTCCGGCTGCAACGGAAGCAACAAACTAGTCGTTGCTAGGTCGCGAATCACTAAACATAAATTCCCGTGACAACTGACAGAATAATAATTAACGGTTCGAGGTAGTGCTTTCTTGTCGGTTCATTCGAATTTATAAAAAGGAGTTTATTCGTAAATCAAGAGATTCTTCGTACGTCATTTGTAAGGGAGTTCAGTGTGTGAGAAGTGATTTGTCGTTCGTCATTCGTCCCAGTGGAAGAGAAGACACTCGAATTCCAGTAAGGAATGGAGCGAGTCTTAGAGAGTCATTGGGTGTGAGCTGTCATAACTGACTGTAATTGTAAAAAAGTTCCAATAAACCCAATCACCAAACCCAGAACCCATTATTATCAGTCAGGCCAACCCAGAACACGTGACAATACATTGTACATCACATAAGCTTCTGACTTTAGACCGTCTCAGTGTAAACGTGGTGCAATTCCTGTACATAGCTACATTAGTCCTGTAATCCCCACAGCAGATATGAGCTTAAACGATGCTATCTTATTCCGTTAATATGAATAAAGGAAGATTTCATTAATACCTAACAGTTAAGTAGTGGCGTGAATGTAACCACTGACCTCTGTCTACTACCGAGCTTCAGAATAGATGGAATATACCTCAACTTTCCTCTACTTCTTCATGGCTTAGTGCTTAATTAATTACTTAATTACTTAGAAGTTAGAAAATAAAGCAAGTAAATGTATCCCTGTAACAGACCGTGAGGGCCCATAGGCTTGTGAGATGTTGAGGTTCCCACATTTTCTAGACGATTAGCTCACAGATGGCGGCAAGGTTGTCAGCCCTACGCGCCAGCCGCCCTTAACCCCCAAGAATATTCTTGGTACTCATTTCTGTTAGAGGCTGAGTCGACCCCAGGACCATAGTGCGGCTGGAAGGATTAGGTAAATTGAAAAATCCACCTCAATGGGATTCGGTCCCACGACCTTCAGGCTTGTAGCATAGTGCCTCAACGAACTACGCTACCGCATGCCCCCTACTTAACAGTTAAATATCTCTCTTTTGGTATATGTTTCACATTACACAAAAATTTTTTGGAAGGACAAATCGTTGAAACACATTTTAACGTTTTCACTATAAACATTATTTCAATTTTGGCATGAACAAATTAATTTGCTGGTTTCTGTTTCCTAATATTTTCATTAGGTCGTGAGAGTAAATAATGTTTAAGACAAAATTTCAATCAATTAACTCTGTCCCGTTTTAAATCGTTGTTAAATTATTCTAGTAAATGTTACATTTAAATAACATCCACCACACTTCCATATACCCGTTCGAATTACCTATGTTTCACTTGCTTAAGTTTGGATATACTCAACTGTTTGTGGCAGACGTCTGTATAATACTCATCAGTTAGGAGAGAAGCGTGTTTTAATGTGATGTAAAACGTTTCTCAAGCCTTCTCTGTGGTGACATGCGAATCTAGTGCTGACATTTTGTGAGGAAGTATCGTTTACCTAACCTTTCTCCATTTTGAAGACATGAGTCCGATGCTACGAAATGTCAGGAAAGCAATAAATGTTTTAATGGACAGAGAAATGGGTGTAGAGAGTAACCATGCTTCTCACGCATGTGCGTGTCTGCTCTTTAATTCGTCTATCTGCAAGAAAGATGCATGTGCACAACGGAAGCAAAATGCAAATAAATTTTTTTATAAACGCCTTCATTGTTCGATTTAATTCATACACAGTTCTACTTGACTCTTGTTAATAAGAGTGAAAAGAATGGAATGGAACTGTTTTCCACGTTAGTTCCTTGAGACATTTCATGCGTCATATGTTCATATCAGTATATTGCTAAGACAAATAAATGAAGCTATGACTTATAACCGATCAGGTCTGTATATTATGCAACACAACAGCTTCTTTGTACAGTACAGCCCAGCCGCATTTGTGAATATTCATAAGCATGTAGACCTTAATAAGTTCTGTCATTCGTGTAAAGCAGTTTTCTGAATGTTGACACGTTTAAAAAATATATTAAATTTGGTTTAAACTTCATGTAAAGTAGGCGTTATTTTTGTCTGATTCGAACCAGAATTATATTATTGTGTTCCCGGACATTAACCATCGTCACGGTTTTACTTAAAACACACGTTTCGTAGACTGGATGCTGTCTCAGTCTTCAGATGGAACCTACTGAGTTGGACCCAATCGACAGAACTAGTCTCGTATCCTTATATTCGCCTGGCAGTTTCGGTGGACTTTCAATACTAGATTTTGTATTAATTGGGCACACAAACGCACGCACACAATATCTCGGTTATTATGCTTTTATCTTGAGAACTTCTCCAGAAACTAATAAAGTATATACTGTGTGTGCATGTGTGCATGCACGTGCGTGCGGGTGGCGAGGCTATGATACCAGTTGTACAACCTGTAATATACGAGTACTAATCATGTTAGCCTCTTTATTCAGTTTGACACATTTTAGCGTTATTATGAGTAGGTGTCGTAATTTCTTCCTTAAACGTCTTCATTTTAGAAATATTTTAAAATTGCTAAGCCCACTCGAAATTCTGAAATATGACCTATAGGACATTCGACAGTACTTATTGAACATGAGATTGCTCCATCTAACTTAGTCCGCATAACACAACAGATCGAAACCAATGCAGATATTCTTAGGTACTTTGAATGAGATTCGAACCCGCTGAAACAATCACGAGACCGTATGCTTACTGGACTACATCTTAGTCATGATAAATACTGCGTTCTTTAAGATAGATAATACAAAGTATTATATTGATCTGGTCATTGGCTCCAATGTGATAGTTTCAGAGCACTTCCAGCACGAAAACCACGAGTATAGCATAACGCTACGTATTGGAGTTACTGCAGAAGGAATTAGCTTAAATTTTGCACATGAATTCAGAGAACAAATTGCATTAGACACATGTGAAAGAAGCTTATAAAAGCTCTTGTAGTAAAGGACGTTTTACACACAAGGGTTAGTGTACGATACGTTGTTGAACGTCTACTGTGACATCACTAGCTGTGGGTGAACCTGAGGTAAGGAAACAGCTTTCACAAGGCCCGAGTTGAACAAGAATAGAAATATGTACTACATTTTGGGCAACACTTGGTTCCCGATTGTGTATTTTGCGATTTGTAATGCCTCACTTGCATTGATATTCGTTTATCAAAGACTAGATAGAGATAATTGAAGTTGCAACGGGAAATTATTGCGGTTGTCGACATCGTACTTGGTCACACTGTGCTTGCGTCATTGTTATTCAAGATGCACTGGATGAATGAGGAAGCGGTTATTTTCCCAGCAGGGGAAACAGACTTCCCCTTTCTCCACAGCTACTGGACGGTCTTTGTGGCCTGCCCAGCCTCTTGACCGGTGGCTACTGAGGACTCTATAACCGAGAGTGATGTGTGGAGACTAGAAACTGACTGTTCAACTCGATCTAGTGCCAGGAGTAAGAACGCTTGGAAATTTACTCTCGCTTATGTTGTCATGGCATGGCGTGTGAATATGCTCATGGAAAGATTCACTTTTACTTTATATAAATAGTATAGAAGCAATGTGTTTGTATGCAGATATGAGCGGAATCACAAGGACTGCATTTAAAAATTATGTTATGCTCTATTTTTGTAAAGCAATCTAGAATTAAGTCTGTGTTACGTCAAAATTATGGAAATGATATTCCTCAAATATGTGAAAATATAGACCTGTGTGTTCTGTTTCTTTCTTGTCATGACTGTTTTCTTGAATTGATTGATTTATTGATGATTTGATAGAATATTCGATTACTTTGTAAATCCATTAACTACCCACCATGTCGAAATTTTTTTTCGTGGCCTTTTTAAAATAGTTTAACATTTTCTTGAAGTCATAGAGAAGAAACAACAACA
Organism: Cryptotermes secundus; assembly: GCF_002891405.2. Taxonomy (NCBI): domain Eukaryota; kingdom Metazoa; phylum Arthropoda; class Insecta; order Blattodea; family Kalotermitidae; genus Cryptotermes; species Cryptotermes secundus. Next base: position 270,692 of record NW_019721758.1, read on the forward strand.
ATGCTTCCATAGGATAACTGGTTTACTATTAGAGATTTGAACACGAGACCTTTTGAGTATGAAGCTGGTATGCAGCAATTCGACCGCGACACTATGTTCTTCTCTTATTAAATCGGTTTAAACCTTAAACCAGCAAGTTGTGTGTTTTTTTAACTGGGGTGTGCTATACTCGTATGGCCTAAATTATCAGAATGACGTCCCACTGGACCCAAATTAATACTGCATTTCACACTCCTTCAGTCACTAAATAAAGTGAGAAACAAGGAATTATCTTGGTATAAGCAGCAGAACTGCCGTTTAGCTCTCACCCCTACATTTCAAATCTGTTTAAGCAAGAAATGCAAGAGAGGAAATAGAGTCAGATGAAATACATCAAAATGCAAAAGAAGAGGATAAAACGACAATTAAGAAGAGAAAACATCTGGAATAAAATCATTGAGTAAGTAGAAAACGTGATCAGGATAGTTCGATGCTGCGAATTCGGAAGTTAAGGTTCTATGGAAAAAGAGCACATCAGTTTAAGTCGTTCCAGTGTTTATGTATCGTAGAGCAGAGTCGAATTCTCAGGAGTAAACTAGGAGTTGCGAGTGCTCATATTTCAATAGTAACATAATTAATTTTGAAAAGTAGTCCAAAGTATAGTTACAAGAAACTCTTCTAAACTTCATTTTTTTCAGGAAAATTACGTCAGCCGACGACAGAGAATTATTGTTGGCAGATCCACCTACCTACAGAATTAGCAGTACTACCTGCTGCAGAAGCGCAGAGCACTCTATCAGTGCGTTCTGTTACTATAGTCTAAAGTAATGTCATTGCTAGGGCCCGGAACTTTATGCTCTAAACACACTTAAAATATGCGCCAAAAAGCCGGAAAATATGCACCAAAAATAAAACAATATGCACTTAAGAAACAGGTCACTTCATTCAGACTAACCTATTTACATGTATCATTCACTGCAGAAAGTAGCATCACAATAGGCAACTGGAAGTCTTTCAGTGTTTTTTGGAGACAAACTTCGTCTATTGTCCGTCAAAATGAGATTATAGGCTGAGAATGATCTTTCTACATAAACTGGCTTGATTGGACAGTATTTATACACTGGCGCCGAAGGTTAGGAACATTCATCTGGCAAAGATACCCCAATTCCACTCAAGTACTGACTAATTGACTGAAACTTTTTTAGTCCTGGGTTCGAATTCAACACCATTTCTAACTTACATTTAATCTTGTCTCCAATTTCGCCAAGTGCGAAATTCAGTGAACAGGTTGCTTTCTGAACGAGTTCAAGTGAGTCGTGAAGGAGTGCACCACAAGATTCTAAGCTCTCAATGGCTTTTGAAACTGTAGAAAAATGTGCATGGGTAAAATTCACATCTTGATAAACAGTATCACTTCCAAACACCACTTTTGCTTCATGGACACATGCATACTCATCTTCAAGTTTTGTAACCACTTCTATTACTTGATTGAAATTCTCCTGATAAGATGAAACTGCGGATAGCCATGTCTTCCACCTAGTTAGGACAGGTTCAGGTGGCAGAGGAACCTGAGATAGGCAATCTCTGTAGAACTGGACACGAGCTGGTGCTTTCAGAGACAGTTATTTCTCCGCTTGCAATTAAATCGTTAACAGCTGGAAACTGTGCGCGTATTTTTTATGCAATACGGTGCAATCCGTGCGCTAAACAGGTTACGTGTATAAGATCTGGATAAAACACTTGTGAGGCCTTTGCTGCTTTCAACATATAGGAAGCTGCATCTGTGAGTAACACAAGCACCTTACAACAATTATTCTCAATTTCAGATGGCCATAGTAGTCGCAGAGAATCATTTACAAATCTTGCTATTGTCCTATGGTTGGTTTTCTCTAGTACTTTGCAAGCATGAAGATCAGGTTTGCCGGGTTCGTCTGGATGTAGCTTAACAACTACGAAATTTGCTATGCATCGGCCACATAAATTAGTTGTCTCATCCTTAATTATCCTTAATTTCAAACATATATGCAGAAATATGCTCTTACTTTTAGAATATGCAATAATGACTAAAAACCCTAAAAATATGTATTTGCATATGCATTTTCAAAAAATTCGGGCCCTAGTCATTACTGCTTATTGTACAAAGGGCTTGTGTGGATTAGGCGTGTTATATGTGGCATGATGAAATGCAATGACACAACCATTCACATTTTAGCTTCTGGTTGGAAGACTTACAACTATTTTTATATATTGGAGACAGGCATCATGTTACGAATGAGTCGACTGTGTATCGCAATGCTTGACCACGGTAAATGTGTTATTGTAGCCTCCCTGTACCGTTTATGTACATGGATGCTTTCAAACTTTCCCGTGTTTATCTTGGATTTACTTATCCCCGTGCTGTAAATGAGGGAAGAATTCAATCCAAGATAAACACGGAAAACCTGTACAAACCCAAATATTAATAGCAGTCGCTATAGCTCAGGTGGTATAGAGACTAAGCTACGGGAATGACGACTGAGATTCAAGCCCCGACCAGACCGCCTCTGGGGACCATCGAGCCTCTTATTGATTCGGTACCTGAAGATCCTTCCGTGGGGGTGAAACGGCCAGATCTCGAAATTAATAATTCTCCTCCATCTAGCTTCAAGGATAAGAATAGTGGAACTGTTCTTCCATTCCTCCATATGACTTCATAGTATGCAGTGTAATTAAGCACAGGATTTTACCTTTTTAGTATACGTGCCTAATTTTTAAAAAGTAAAGGTAAGTTTATGAGATCACCGTGCTGTTTGTGTGTCTGTTAATCCCCCTCACTAGTCAACGTTTGAATGCCTGAACCAGTCTTTATGAAACTTGGTATATATATCACGACAGCTTAGCCCAACTCAACGACGTACTTCAAAAATCCCTGCCATCAGTCTGTATCTACATTTGTATCACCGTAACGTTGTCAGATAACGGCTCGGTAAAAATGTTACGGTGGTAACGAATGCATAAACAATGATAGAAGAATTTTTGGACCCATCGTCCTCTATGCGGTACGTGTCGATAGCATCACTGGTCCTTTTTGAAGGAAAAAATACAACCGGAGTGGATGTAGTAATGACATGCCCCAAGGATCACCCATCTAAATGACCTTTAATGGGTGACTTGCCATATTCTTATTTGGATAAATTCAGAACTGCAGGTAAACAACTGCTGAACTTCAATGGCGCCAGATTTCATCACGATGCTAATACTGTAGACGAAGTTGGTGATACTGTACTTTCGTTTTCCTACCTAACAGTGGCACACATGGTACCTGGAACAGTCGGTTTTCAAACCTCTTGAGCCGTACTAAGCTACTGGAAGACCAAAGAGGAGGGAATAAAACGAAAGAAAATTTTGGGAAAATCTCTCCCGAATTTCGGCTGATACCACTTACCATCTAGTCTGGTTTTAGGGGCGCAGATATTGTCACTTGTTTGGGTGACTAAAGACGGGGTTCGGATTGGTAATTGGATTTATTAACCACCTACAGTTCGTAAATACAAATAATTATTACACTATTACTGATTTTTACACCATAAATCACTCCACTCTAATCTCTTCAAACTATCTCCACTAGTCTTCACGAAGTATTGTATTCGGAATATACCCGTTTTTTTGTACTCTGTACTGAATGTCGTGTATTTGCATACACAGCTGTAAACTGACATTTTTGTAATGCAGTTAACGGCTTTGTTTACCCAATAGAGTAGTATGGTTTTCCCGACTTGCAGAAGGAGACAATAGTTAACGTTACGTAGGTATTGGAAGAACCTAAGACACGTTTTATAAGAGAAAATTTATTGACACTTGACAGTCTCTGCCATTTTGTGTTCTGACCTTAGTGCTTGGTGAGTCAATGATATTATATCTTGATGTGATACAAGAGTTGTGTTACGTAATTTATTTTTTTAAGTTCGAGAAACCATTACCGTTGGAATGGAACCAGCTCAGAAGCTCGCCCGGCAGTAATTGCACTGTTGGATGAGATCCAGCTAGTTGCTCCAGTTAGGAAGTGAATAAAATCAATTAAATGATTAATAAGTTTCTATTAATCAGTAGGAAAGCCGTCGTTCCCATATCTTGATCCTGCATTAAGAAATTTTCTTTTTTTCTTTCTATCTTTTTATTCTTTCCTCTTTCTCTCTCTCTCTCTGTCTGTCTTTCTTTTGTACCTTCTTTCTTTCTTTATTCTTTAATATCTGACCTAATCTGTTTTGTGGTGTTGTACGTTTCCTCTCTCACAGCGTATGCTATTCTCAACAGCCATATTCCTCTACCACGAATCCAGACCTGTTGGGAAAACGCTTTGCACTTTCATTTTACTTTCGCTCTCGTACTTAATCCAAAATATTTTCCAATGTACCATTTAATACATTACACTTTGCATATTTTCTTCTCAACCCATATTCTTTTTATGTACTTAGATATTTAAAGATTTCTGTGCTCTGTCGTTCTTACCTTAACTCTTTGTTTTCCAATCGTTTAACTACAGTTAACTCTTGGAGGAAGCAGGCTTCCTTGCTACTGCATAGAACGGATTCTGAGGTCTGCTTGTAAGGCAGCTGGCTTTGGCGACAAGATATTTTGGAAAGATGAATACGCGTCAACGATGATCATAAATAAATATCATCACAACTACGGGACAGAAGTAGAGGAAAACGGGAATACACAAAAAGTACTTTATGTTCGTATGTTGCTTCCTATATATTTTTGTTTATTACAGTTTATAATATTGAGCTTTTCACACTTACATTTTCTCTTCGAAGTCACTAGGAAATATGACATTTGATGTGAGTCTAAAATAAGTTATGCATTTGTCTATTCAGAATTCCCCATTTTCCCCAGTAATTTTTACCCTGTCATCCGGTTATTCGTTCAAGTCATTGCATTGCATTAGTCGCAAAATCTTAAGGGATTAGACCAACTGGGAAACTTAAACATTTATAATAAGATAATAATAAAATTTATTTGAATAAATAACATGTGAAATTATGGACTTGATTCAGCTGGTTCCGGATAGGGTCCAGTGGTGAACGTTTGATGATGGACTATTTGTTTCAACAAAAACAGATAATTTCTTGATAAACTAAGCAACTAGCGACGTTTCGTGGAAATGCCCAATACCATCGAATCAGTCAGTATAGGCTCTAGTTCTGTTTGCCCTTCCTCTTCAAATGTTTTATTTCTGGCACACTGGCCTTTGCAATCACTACACACCGTTCCGTTTTGTAACAATAAAGTTTCCGGCGATCAACAAACATCCATGATTGATTTTCCAACGAAGATGGTTCTGTTCTTTGCCATGTTTTGTCTAAAAAATTTCGTTCACTTGATGAGAGTAACATGAACATCTTGTTGACGCTACTGCAGTAACCTGTGAACATCGATCGTAGCCTCACTAAAATTCTACCTGTAGTAACTGAAATGTATTTAAAGTAAACCAGCTCAGATTATAATAAAACGGATTATAACAAGATTATAGAACAAAGTTCGGACAATCTGTTTTCTTATAGCACAGACTTCCAAGGTCTACAATCCTCGTGTTGGTAACGTTATATTTGGATAGTGTAAGTTTTATAATAATCCTGTAGCAAAATGCGGTTTAATTTATAGCATGCTAGAATTTCGCACAAAAATGGATATACAACCGAATCTTACTCATGTCTTACTTTCATTTATTGCTTGGGACCGCGCCATAGCTCAAGCGGTTAGTCGCTGGCTTCTCACCGCTGTGGCCTGGGTTCGATCCCGGGTCTGGTCAAGTAGGCTTTGTGGTGGACAAAGTGGCGCTGGGGCGGGTTTTCATCGACTTCGGTTTCCCCTGTTAATCTTCATTCCACCAAATTCTCCATCATCATAATCACCCGAGGCAGGCTACAATAGGCCAATCAGTGGCCGCCGTTCCGACTGGACCCCACACTATGCGAATTAAAAGAAATAATTAATTTGTAAGATTTGAGGCTTTCACGGCGGTGACTATGAAGAAAGCAGTCTTCTGGGATTTTGCACCACATATACACGGTGCCAAATCCCAGAAGACTGCTTTCTTCAAATAATTAATTTATTGCTTGAAGTTTTATAAGAGTTACAGATTGTCATTATTATATTTATAAATAGAAGTACTAATACATTGTACGTGTATTATCATGCGTAGGAAGGTACACGCGACGAAATTAACGGGCTCTAGTTCGGTTGACTGGATTTATTGGCACCTTGGTTACAAGTTCTCCTAATCACACTTAAATACAACGGTATCTCTGATTTACACACTTTCCAATTCACCGTTGCACACCCATTAGGATTATCCGCCTTTAGTAGTCGTTTCCTGACAAAGGATCTCATCACAGAAACTATCACTTCAAATCACTATGACGTTTTCTTATCTTCAAACACTTTTTACTCCTCTATCCTAAACTGTACTCAATTAATCTTCAAATTTCACTAAGGACATGCTTCATTCTCGTCGTTGTATTCTCCAGCCCGACTTTTCACTCCTTCAGTATGATTGACTCGTAACTGCCCTGAACTGAACTTGCTTGTGAATTAATTTCCCTTACACGCACTCCGCATAGACCCCAAGGAAAACACCGTCTCTACTGTTGATGACGTCAGTGCGTTCCGATTTCCGATACGCCGAAACGTGTTTACCGAGCCGTTTCCTAGAAACGAATTGCATAACTCCATTGCTCTACTATTGCTTGGCGCAAACCACACAGAAAACACGTGTCACATGTCAGTCTGCGAGTTCATTGGTTCGTTACCAACACTGGGAGTGGTGTGGAGGACATAGAAAACATAGCCTCCTCTACTGTTGCGTAACCCAGGAACGGACCCTTTGACAAGAACCAGTCTTCGCTGGAACTTGTTTATCGACCTGTTGCCTAGAAATTGGTATATATGTACGAATACTATTTTGCAAATAAATTTAAATTTAAGTAGAGATTCTCTCTACGAGAGATCTGTGACATAACCGCAACATTTCGCAATGTTGTCTTGTATTTAATTGCTAATTTCAAACGGTATTTGCTATATAAATTGTAGGAATATTTATAGCATATTTTTATGCAACTTCTTACTCTTATTGTGATATTTTTACCTACTTATCAGGAATCTGTGTGAAAAGAGTGAAAATGCTTTCACCTCCGAAAACACGCAAGGAGACGGAATGATTTCAGCGTTATGAAAATTGTTGCCCTTACTTCTTGCCAGTTTTTCTGGACAACTTATATTCTCCTTCCGTTGCGTTGCTCCTAGAAAAAAGTTAATTATTTTTTTTTAGAATGATTGAGATTGTAGAGGCAATTCTTTTCACACTTTACTTTTTACTAACTGCTTAAATTTCTCTTCTCATCTAGAACTCTGAACTCAATTTCTTCCTTCGTGTAGTACGAACAAATATTCCAGCTGTCACTAGGTATCTGTTAGAATTTGTGTTTGTACTGCATGCAGCTCTCAGATTACTTGGAAGTCTGTATACAGTGTAGAAATTCCCCTGCCTCGTACCGCCTGGGGTATAGGCAACTTCTTTCACTCTGAAGTGCTGCAGTTACGTATATGATGGAGGGTTTTCTCCCAATGCTGCAGTTGACGATTGATTAATAGTTCTATTCATCATAGAACTGGCGATGAAAGGTACTTGTGGTTAAGTGTAAGTTGTGTAAAGAATGTCCCAAAGAAATGTATTCAAAATGATTTCCAGACATTCTGATATCTAGCAGCTATAGCCTAGAATCTCGTAGAGAAATCATATTATTTACAGTATTCAATTTCCATTAAATTAAAATGTGTGTAGCCGAGGTATGCACAAAGCGCATGAAATTAATGCGTACTGGAGATATGCAGGGCCACGCCATAGCTCTAACGGTTAGTCACTGACTTCCCACCGCTGCGGCCTGGGTTCTAGCCCGGGTCTGGTCATGTAGGATTTGTGGTGGAATAATTGGCACTGATGCAGATTTTCTTCGAGTACATCTGTTTCTCCTGCAAGTCTTAATTATAAAAATTGCTTCACAATCACCGCGATCTATCATCCGGTGCTGGTACAACAGGCTAGTATTGGCCGCAGTACCAAGTGGATTGAAATCTCACCCCACTAAAAAAAAGTATATGTGCTATTTAAGTGGATTTCGATAAAATTTCGTGTTAGTAATTTGCACTAGCATTTGTAGTGTCATTTTTTAAATCCATGATGGTCTATATTAACCCTTCTGCACATGTAATTAAAACGTAACAGTATTCACTTCCATCAGTATAGTTTCGTAAGTAACTGGTACATGACAAAACAACGGATTGCATTAATTAGATCAATTAGTTTTTAAAAATATTTTTCTATATGCTGAATATCAAAATACAAACTGAATAATATGAGTATAAATTTTAATATTTTCCCCATTGGTTTGATTTTTCAGGAATATAATTTGTGCCTGGTTACAGTGTAGTGACCGCAGCATTAGATGCGATCTGTGAAGAGCAGATTTGCAACTGCGATAAATGAGCATCAAGCAGCATATTTGGTGTTGAATTCCAAAGAGTTTATTTCGAAAGAAATGTCCTGAACCGAAGTGCATATCGGTTAGTCTGTACTGTCGCCATACCCATCCGGCTTTCATTTGCAGACATTTAACCTCGGAGTGCAGTCCTTGGTTATTCGTCATGCACGACTAAAACATGTGGAGCCACATAGAAGCACAATTCAGTAGTGTATTATATTTTTTATTGCTAGTGGGGTCCCTTGTACTGCGGCCACTTCTGGCCTATTGTACCAGCCCCAGATGATAGTTGAGGGTGATTGTGAAGCAATTTGTGGAATGAAGCTTGGCAGGGGAAACCGAAGTGCTCAGAGAAAACCTGGCCCAGGGCCACTTTGTCCACTACAAATCACACTTGACCAGACCCGGGATCGAACCAGGGCAGCCGCGGTGGGAATGTTCAGTAATGTAAGACGATGGACGATGGGTGAAGTCCAAAATAAGCCAAAAGAAGTAATGTAAGACTTGTTTATGTATCGCCTGATGGCGGTTCTTTGAGCCGAAACATGTAGCGACGCTGTACAACCAAATAAACTCAGATATACACAGTGGAATGTGAGTTATTTGATGTTTGTTTTTATTGTGTTTGACAGGTAAAACGAAATTCACATATACAGAGTACTTAACATACACCAGGACGCATTCCTTAAGGATTGTAAAATATATACCACATTCTCCCATCCTATTTCTTTACGGCCCATTTTAAGTTGTTCTCCCATCTAATCCAGGGTCTTCCAAATGGTTCATGATCTCCCACCAAAACTATGCGTAACACAGTGTTTCTACTGTTTCCTGGAATTTTTGTGTAATTATTTCTTTCTGAACTGTTTACTTCATAGATGAACACATAAGGTGACACGATGTATTTTTACAACTTCTGAAAACCGCTCATACCAGCAAAATCACCAAGCAGTTATGTAATTAACTTAAGTGGAGCATATTGGGGGACGCTGTATTACTAACTTCGTTCGTTTACTGAACACTGCCATTTTATCCCAGTTTAAAGCAACATATCTCAGTAAGGCAACGTTCCTAAAACACAAATGCCATATATGAGCAGATTCCAGGAAATGAACCTTCCAGAACCAATTCAGTTTTAGTGGAGTAATGTTTTTCGGGGTCTACTACATGTATGCAATAAACACAATGAAACTTTAATCGTGTTCCTTTCTCTCATTCTCCTTGTCTTCAATTTTATTTCCCTCGTCGTTCTCACTTCATCTTGCTTTATTTTTGTTCTTCTTTTCTCAAACTATCTTTACTTCAATTTTTGCATTACTCCTCCATTTCTTCCTCTCTTCGTCTGCTACTTCCTGCCCTTACCTTCTCCTACTGCCGGTTGCTATCTTAAATATTTCCCCCATCTTTTCCCTTTTTACTTTTTATCTTTTTTACTTCACCTTCTCCCTTCTCTGCTGTCTCCTTTCTCACGCCCTCTATTCCCGAAATTACTAGAAACAGTAAAAAATGTACAGTGTGACTCAAACTGTAGGAGTTTGTAAATTCTGTGTACTCGCCTTTATATTACTACGTATTTAATGTAGTCAATGTCTAAAGAACATAAATTCTCTTGGATCCAAAGATCTCTAAGTATACGACAAATTTAAGGAATTCTGTCTTCTGGGATATAACGACTTGCAGCCCGGCGAAAGTCAACCGACATTCCAGAGGAACATGTCGCCTCAATATTCAGGGTAGAAGCACAAGCCTAGCAAGAGGCCATCATGAAGCAAACAGTAAGCAGCCATCTGTTTGCGACATATTCCTTTGAAGTGTCTTTTGACTTTTACTGGAAAATATGGCGTTGTATACCAAAGAATAGAACTCTTCGCAGCCACCAAGATGAAAACCTCAAATCCATCGTATAGTAAACAATCTCTGCAACTGTGAACAGTGTCACTCTGTATACGATTTAATCTGGTAGTTCGAGAGTTGAGAATGTTTTGCTTCTGCATTTCTTCCGAATGCAATATATTGTACTTATCTAGCGCCCTATTGTCTAGAATCTGTGACATGCATACGGAATACTTAACAGGAAAAGGTTTTCTGTAATAAAGATCGGAAGACGAGAGGGTTATACAGAATGTCCCAGGAGAAATGTGCCAGACTTCGGGAGGGTGTTCCTTATGCTAAAGTATGCCGATATAACCCAAAACACCTATGTCCAAAGTTGAACGGTTACGGAGATAATGGCCCGAGAAAAGTGTGGTCTTCTGGCGGGTCCACGCACTGTACCTGTCAGCTGACAAGTCTTATCTATGTTTGTCCTTGAGTGTTGTGATTCACACGAGCCGTAAACTTATGTGCTACCTGCAGGGTACGTTCCGGCCGCGTTGTGAATGGTTGGTAAATTAGTTGTGCGGAGTTGCTTAAATGCCTTTTGTGTTTTCCCAGTGGAATATTGTGATATGCATTTTGTGTATGGATTTTGCGCTGGCAATGCACGTGCATCTGTTGAAGAATACCAAGGTCGTTTTCCCAATCGAAGGATCCCATCTCGAAGTGTATTTACGCGAATTCACCAGACATTGCGTGATACTGGTTCGAATGAGAATGAGAAACACACGAGAGAACATTCTTGAGATGGTTCAGAGAAGTCCGCGTCTGTCAGCTCGTAGAATTGCCTCTCGCATCGGCGTATCACGTATGCAGGTGTGGCGAACTTTACATGATGAAGAGTTGTATCCTTACCATGATCAAAGGGTACAACATCTGGAACCAGGCGACCATGCTCAGCGTATGGATTTCTGCCACTGGATAAAAGCTCATCCCGAATTGTTAAGCGTCATTTTATTCAGTGATGAGGCGTCTTTTACCCGGGATGGTTTAAATAATTTACGAAATGTGCATACGTGGTCCCATAATAATTCACATGAGATAATGGTAACAAAATTCCAAAAGAGATTTTCTGTGAATGTATGGTGTGGTGTGCTTGGGAACAGGTTGATCGGACCTTTTATGTTTCACAACAATTTAACTGGAAACTCGTATTAAGCCTTCCTGAGGAATGAGTTACCATGTCTGTTGGAAGAAATTCCTTTAACGATAAGGAGCCAAATGTACTTCCAACATGATGAGGCTCCCCCACTATACAATCAGCATGTGAGACACTACTTAGATGAATCCTTCCCTAACCGCTGGTTAGGTCGTAGTGGGCCCGTTGCATGGCCACCGAGGTCGCCAAATCTTACGCCTCTGGACTATTACCTCTGGGGCCACATGAAGACGTTAGTCTTCGAAATTAAGGTCGACTCACGAGAAGCACCGCGGGCAGCGGCAGAACACATACGTCACCATCGAGGCAACATTGCTTCTGCTACACAGTCCCTCATGATGCGTGCCGAAAACTGCATTGCAGCTGGCGGAGGACACTTTGAACAATTACTATAAAGCAGGTACTGTATTTTAGGAGTTATGTAGTCGGCTTATACCAGAATGCGCAGACAGCCATGTTACGTGAGCGCTTGCCATTCATGTGTCATATATAGTGCTTGGAAACCTAAAGACAGCTATGACATGGCTTGCGAGTTTTCTTGTAGTTCAATTTAATGCCTTCATGTCACCCACAAGTTAGTTTGATGTTGCGTACATTATTAACATTACAGAAACCACATATTTCTGTCAGTTTTAATATGTATTTGGTAATCAACAAATGTGTTAACACCTGTCAAAGTTTCTCAATTCTCAGGCCATTATCTCTGTAACCGTTCAACTTTGGACATAGGTGTTTTGGGTTATATCGGCATACTTTCACATAAGGAACACCCTCCCGAAGTTTGGCACATTCTTCCTGGGACACCCTGTATACGACGTCATTGTTGGAGTTCGGTACAACAGACAAGACTAAAACAAATGTATAACCCCTTAAACAGTTTTATTAATCAAATTTAATTACCGTTAGGATGGCATTAACTATCTCAGTGTTCACTGCTGAACATGCCGTCTCTCTAGCATTGTATTACCGAGGGAATGGTTGCAGAGGGCATGCGAGAATTCCCCCCCCCCTTCTAAACCAGCTCTACACATTGTGGCCAGATAATTCATTTCTCTCCAGAACCATGCATTGCAATCTCACTAATTACAAACAGCGTCATAATAGCGTATTTGAGAGGGAATGTGGCTAATTTTGCAGGATGCACGTAAATGTTGCTCATCAACTGTGGAATGTGCCATATCTGGACGTCTGTTTATCCTGTGTTGAGTTATCGTAGTAATGAAATGAGAGCTATTTATCTCGTCCAAATACTAAAGACACGCTTGTACAATCAAATTTATACAGAGAATTCGAACAGCTCATGTCCTTAAAATCTTCAAAGCTGAATTTATTTTAGGTAATATATAAAAATTTAGTTAGTACCCCACATGAAACACATGAAGCCTCCGCTGCAAAGACAAACTGGTGAATTTCGTTTAGTGAAACACTTGCTGTTCCTTGTGAGAACAATACGAAGCGCACAATTATATTCTGTGGGTAGAATGCGGAGTTTTAGTGTGTTAAAGTATGTGGTACTTATTGTCACATATGTATGACTATAGACGTGGTGTGGATTGGTGAATAAATCTATAGACTATTTACAGGTGGCAACTACAAATAACTATAACTTTACTCCACACTACAAATCATTCCACCCTAAATCTTCTCAGTCTGCTTTCACTAGTCATTCCTCGCTAATGGCTATCAACAATGACTATTCCTCTGCAATGTTTTATTAGACGATTCCTGGTAATAAATATTAACAACTGAAATTCTTCAGCTTCCGTGGTCACGACGTAGCACGCTGGTTAACATTCTACACCTGAACTCCCAACTAACTGGGTCCCAGCCTGGCAGACATTTCACGCCAAACCGAGTAGTCTTCTCTTAACAGGCTGACTTCCAACTGAACTCAACTGCAGCTGAACTCGCTCATCAACCAACTACTTCACGTCTCTTCACTCAACTGAACTCCTGCCAACTGACTACTACGGAACTCGACTGACCTTGCGTATAACATTTCGGCACGAACCACGTAGAAAACACCGTTTCCATTTTTATAGTCCAATAATACCTCGACCGTTGCATGCGAATCCACTGCCGTGGGAATCTGTTTACCGAGCAGTTACCTAGCGATAGCTCGACCATTTTTGACGTGTTATTGGCCTTTGCCAAGCAGTGCATGTTCCCGCTAGTGAACGCTGAATGACAATGGTACTACCCTTTACAGTACTATACCCACTGGAGTTAAATGAGAATTGAATGGTAAGGTCAGCGACATCCTTTGCCTGCTTCCTTTAAAATTCTTCCATATTCTGCCTGAATTAGTAAAGACGTAAAGTTAAATAGGTAAGTAAGTTTGTTATTCGCTATTGATTATTGCAGAACCAATGAAAAAATGTTGTCATTTGTGATTGCTAAATGGTTAAAAAATCTCGTGTATTTGGTACACAATGATTCAATCCCTTATCCACAAAAGCCGGACATTGAACCCTTAATCCAGAAAATTTTAAAAATTGTGTCTGTTGTCCATTTTAAAAATTGTATTGTTATCTTCAGGGTTGAATTATATGTAAATTAGTAACTTATTTAACGACTGTTGTCTAGAAGTAGTCTATAAATCTGTCAATATAGAAAAATTAGCAACGCATACCAAATAGCTTATAAATTTGGACGCATGTGGAGTTCATGTACATTCTCTGTGACTTGAAATTTTGTGTATATTCAAGAGCCTTATGACAGAAAAGTCAATAATGCAAGTAGACAAAAGAAAAGAGTCTCGATTTGTTTAACTATGCTTTCTTGGAGTACAGATTTTATGGCATCAAATTTCAAGGCGAGTAGGACTGATAATTAAAGAACTTGGCTTTGGCGTCCTTTATGTTACCATCTGACTATTTAAATGAAGGAACTCATGAAAACCCTTGATTTAAGAGAGGGTTTCCGAAGTCACATTCGAACCTGAGGACTTACTAGTTCGTTAGTTAGTTATTAGAGAGGGTGGGTTTCCCCATGCACTTAGATCTGTAGTGGTCCATTGTGCTTCCCTCTATGATTTCTACCAGTTTCTATATCCTACCGGTATTGGTGCTTACCATCAGTCCCGCCCAGCTAGCGAGACCGGCTCTACTGGCTGAGAAGTATCTATAATGCTCTCCCCATCTACCGGAGGTATTAGTGACTGCTGCTGGGCGGGAAACGTCCGCAATTTTGGCTCAGTGACCTCCTTTGGAGGTATGAGGTTCTTTTACGTGCCCTAAAGTTACGACAAGGGACCCACGGCTTAAAGTCCCTCCCGGAGGACTTGTTCCCTGAATTTTTCCGCCCTTAAAAATTCAACGACCTCCGCCGGGTATTTGAACCCGCGTACTACGGGTCATAAGGTGGGAACGTTACCTCTAGACTACGGAGGCCGCTTGAGGACTTCCTAAATAGAGCAGGCTTGTTGACCACTACTACGCTACGTTCTGCTGCCTCTTACACGTACAAGTCTGGCTCGCGAGTCCGACTCGGCTCGGATTCAAATGAGCCGAACTCGTCCGTCTGTGGGTCGCCACGCTCATACGTGTGTGGTGAAATTAATCCTAGCCCTGCTCCTCGCCGAGCTGAATTCGCGAGCCAGACTCGCACGTGTATGGGTCGCCTTATACTCTTCAGGTTCTGATCGAGATTAGAGAGGTCCTTACAAGACATTGCACACAATATGGCTTCGACGGATTGCTCTGCAGCGAATGACAGACGATGGGCTGGGCAACAGAAGTCAGATTCCTATTATGGTCACGTTCTCTTTCTTGCTCTTCATATTAATTCTCCTCTGTGGTCCTTCATACCTCCTACCGAATGGGTACCAGCGACCTGTCCCCGGGAACGAATAGGGTAGATTGTGAAGCTGATAATCGCCTCTATCTTCTTCCGATTTAGGAATACACGAGGCTTCATCTCCGTTTTGTCCAGATGTCAAATCGAAGCCCGTAATGATTTATTGGGGTAGGCCAGTAGATAGAGTGGCAGACTGGACGACTTCATTTCGATTCCTGGTATTGTCGAAAAAGTAATGAAAATTTCGAGACAACCAACCCCAGTCACAATAAAGATAGAACAAAAACAACTGGAGAATGTGAAATGTTTAAAATATTTGAGTAGCTTGTTAACAGATGATTGAAGGTGTACTAGTGAAATTAAATCCAGGATTGCCATGGCAAAAGCTGCATTTAGCATGAAGAAGAATCTTACTACCAGCAAATTGAGGAAGAAACTAGTGAAATGCTGCATTTGGAGCATAGCTCTGTATGGGGCTGAAACATGGATACTTAGGGCAGTAGATCAGAAACATCTGGAAAGTTTCGAAATGTGGTGTTGGAGAAGGATGGATAAGATCAGTTGGACCGATTATGTGAGAAATGAAGAAGTGTTAATTAGAGTCAGTGAGCAGAGGAATATCCTACACGAAATAAGAAAACGGAAGGCTAATTGGATTGGTCATGTTTTACGCAGAAACTGCCTTCTAAAAGAAGTTATCGAAGGAAAGATAGAGGGACGGATAGAAGTGACAAGACGAGAAAGAAGACGTAAGAAGATGCTGGATGACCTTGGGGACAGAAGAGGATACTGTCATTTGAAGGAGAAAGCTCTAGATCGCATTAAGTGTAGGAATTGTTTTGGAAGAGACTGTAGACCTGTCGTCTGACAGATTACTGATGATGATGATGATGTATTGTCGAAATTTCATTTTTCAACAGATTCAGCTGATTTTTACGTCCAGGTTTTTTCCACGAACTGTCCAATTTCTTGATTTTGTATTTCAGGAGCCTGCTGCACCAATTTAATTTGTTTATATATATATACAAACAGTATAGTCTTCAGTGCAGCTTCACCGGACTTGATCGTTGTCACGACTTGGCCTCTATAACATGTTTCGGCCGCTCTGGATATCCGTCACATATATATGACCTACGCAAAATATTACGCTGTAGTCTGGTATTATATGTCCCGTGACGATTGTAAGTTAAAATTGTTATTTAACAAATTTTAGTGCCTGTTAAATTTTTTATTATTTATGTTATGTTTATGTCTATAAAACCTTTAAAATAATGTAATAAGATTACGTATGCCGAGGCTCTCATCTTTATATTTACCATGGAGGTGTGTGTTTCCTGGATGGTGTGTCCAATTTCTTTTTCTGAGGAAATGAGTCGTCGGATATTTTGAAGTGGGATACATGGTCAGAAGGACCTAAATCATTGAACCCTTAATTTACAAAATCTGAGATGTTATTCTGGATGTTCTAGCAGTAAGAAGCAAATGTGAAGGATGCCGCCGTCACAATATATTTATTTTAGATGAACAAATGTGTTATGCTTCACAGTCCCGTTCTTAAGCCGAGTGATTTTTAAATAGAAGAATTGTTTTCTGTATAAAAAGTAGTATAGCTTAAAGACAACCTGAAATCATACATAATAAAGCAAAATTAGTAGTTGGTTGAATATGCATGCTGGTGAACTAGGCCTACGAATATTAACCTAAGGAATTTTATGCCGAGTACATGTAAACCAATACTTAAGAACATATACACATCCACAGACAAGTAAATGAGAAAACTAAGTGAATTAGAATGTAAACGAACAGCTATTAGACGTTCAAGCTGAGCGTCCATATGCCGAGAACCAACGTTTTGTCAGGAGCCTCATTTTGCACGCATCAACTCATAAATAACATAATGAATACCAGTCTCTTACTTTTTTTCCTTGGCACTACAGCTCCAGTGGGCCTAGGCCTACCTTCATGAACTTCTCCGTTCACTTCAGTTTTTCTAGATCTTAGAAATTTGGTAGGACTCCTTGGGCGGGTGATCAGCTCGTCGCAAGGCCTCTACCTGTACACAAACACAGAAAAACGCGCACACACAAACTAAACATCCATGCCCTGAGCGGGATTCGAACCCACGATCCCCGTTTCCGTGATCGGCTTTAATTATCCTTTTTTTTTCCTTGGCACTACAGCTCCAGTGGGCCTAGGCCAACCTTCATAAACTTCTCCGTTCACTTCGGTTGTTCTAGATCTTACAAATTTGGTAGGACTCCTTGCTCGAGTGATCAGCTCGTCAGAAGGCCTCTACCTGTACACAAACAGAGAAAAACGCACACACACAAACTAAACATCCATGTCCTGAGTGGAATTCGAACCCACGATCCCGGTTTCCAGGCGAACGAAAACAGTACATGCCTTAAACCGCTCGGCTACCGTGACCGTCAGTCTCTTACTTACTCATTATTAAAATGAAGTAGAAGCTTACTAAGACAAATGAAAATGCAAAAGGACAGTTATAATACCACAGTCAATAAGTTCGTGGTCTGGCCGCAAAGCGTCGTTGTAGTGGACTATAGTGGATAGGTTGAGGCACGATATGATGAACTGTCAGTTCATGTCTCGTCACAGCAAGAGGTAGTTGTGTGCAAACAGTGTTAGCAGAACTAAGGCCTCTATTGATATATTGGGTTTCTGGACTTTATCCATCGTCCTGGTTTTTAAGATAACAAAAACACGACGTTTCGGAAACTGGATCTGTTTCCGTCCTCAGGTGAAGGAAAAGGGAAACACCTATTCTGTTGGGTCCGTTGGGTCAATCACTCCAGTGATTGAGGCTAGCTCTTTCTAACGGACCCAACAGAATAGGTGTTTCCCTTTTCCTTCACCTGAGGACGGAAACAGATCCAGTTTCCGAAACGTCGTGTTTTTGTTATCTTAAAAACCAGGACGATGGATAAAGTCCAGAAACCCAATATATCAGTGTGTTATACACCATCGTCAGAATCCTATTGTAACTAATTAAGGCCTCTATTGTGAGCTGCAGTTAAATGCAAGTGGCGGAAATTGAAAATGTATCAGTTTGAGCAACGGGCAAACATCAAGTTCTGCCAGAAACTAGGCAAATTCCCTCACGATGGCGTATGAAGAATTGGCTGTTGCTACACGACAACGCCCCTGCACATCACTCTGTTCTTGTCCAAGAGGAACTGGCAAGACAACAGGTCATCATTTTGCCACACCCTCCGTACTCACCTGATCTCGTACCATGGGATTTCTTTCTGTAGCAAAGCTACGTGGTCGTAGATTTCAGTCGTCCGAGGAGGTCATCAATGCCACAAGAGACGCCGTACGGGAAGTTCCTGCCAATATGTTTCATGAAAGTTGGCAGACTTGCATAGCGGCCAACGGCAACTATTTTGAGGGCAGATGTGGATCTGTTAAAGTGTATGTGAATACCTTGTAATATGATGGGATAAAACCACAGTCCACGAACTTAAAGATTATAACACGTATTTACGTAAATACATCTTCTGTGTCATGTAGCCGTGTAGTTTGGTAGATATTTACCAACTTCTCAAAGTACCGTTCCACTCATTTTTCAGGGTAGAATAGTTTGCAAATATCTACCAGACTGCACGGCCTTATATCTCAGTCGTGATAACGTCAGATCTTATAGTCTACGCAAAATTTATTAGTTCCTTATTTTAATTTCATTCTTATTTTGTTTTTGTTAGCGCACGGAACATTTGCTCTCGTTATGAATTGTGTACGCTTCCTTACTACGGGGGGTTGGCGTCGTCACCAGATTTATAGCGGCGCTGTTTGAAGGCGTCCCGGCGCCTTTGCTACCATCTGCAACAGGCATCCAGCATGACATACGTCGTATAAGAATATGAGAAGCAGACACTGTGTTTCTCACACGTGGGCTGCTTCTAGTCGAACTGGCACGTGTACCACTAGCGTTCTAGCTTTTTGTAGATACCCTATTCGAATCCCGACATAATTTCCGCTTCCCTGTTCGAAATGCTCCGTGATCTCAATCCTTCAGACAAGGCCCGTGGTAGTATCTACAAATACGCTACAACCACTTCCGTAGACTCCTTCCCCACCTACCCACCTGCCTCATCATCGCGGCCATTCTACCTACATTGCCTCAGATCCCACACAGTATGTAAATCTCTACTCAGTTTTACTGTCTACTTCTTTCTAAAGTATTATTTCTCTAGTTCGTTTTTGGAATCACATGTCCTGTAATGACAGATTTATATTCTCATTTATGCTGCTTATATTCTTCTGTTTCTGCCACTTCATACATATGCTACTGATTACTATGTTTCGCCATATATTTAACTAATATTTCGTATAATTTAACCATGTTACCCTGCACACAGTTTTATCAATTTATGTACAATTTTTTTTCATTAATAAACGTAAATATTTATAAGCAGACTCTAAAGGGTTCTGACAATGGTGTATAAATATTTATCTCTTATTTTCCAAATCTATCTCGTTCAAGAGGTCTTACTTTTTCCCTGGATGCTTACATTGTCGTATTTGTTCTATTAATTTATCATCATCATTGCCATTATCATTCTCGTCCTTATTATGTGGCACTGTATTACCGATGTTTAGCCTTTAAATGCTGTTGTTTCCCTTTCAGTAACTGGAATATCTGTATCAAACCTGTAACTGGAAAGGTAACAATAAATGAAAAGTTTACTATGTGCACTTAACAGGCGCCTAGGACAGAAGGATATAAATAAAATACTGATATCAGTGCTCAAGTGTTCATTGCAATAAGGTTACATATTTTTGTTATTTAATCTTGCGAACAAAATTAATTTTTACATTCTTGTATAAATATATATATTTTAAGCAAACATATACTTACGTATATGTATAAATATAATCCTCTACATATGAATATGAGGGGTGGGCCATAAAACTGGCCCTCGCACTGCGACCTTCAATGATCTATTGTGCTTCCCCTTTGGATTAACACTTTATCAATCCTACACTTTGATTGAAATGTAGGACTTTGTTTACGGGGGCGCCATAAAATTCACTTGGTTCCATGAAGAATTGACCCAGGTGGCGATACCTTAGGTAAGCAATAGCCTCACAATCACATAAGATGCGTGTGGCTGATTCATTTTCTTGTAGGAACCTCTGACACGTTGGGTCGTCTGTCAGTCCGAGTCCTCTACTTATACTAAAATAGCACATCATTCTACATACATAAAACATTATTCTCTCTATCCACGTCGATATGTTTCCCCATTAAACGTAATGGGAAATAATTAGATTCGTTGTGTAAGATTAATTTATTTCATACTCCAATGTTTATACGTATTATATGATTACATTATAGTCTTTATTGCGTTTATTACATTTTTTTATAAACAGTGAAATTTTATATATCATTCACAGCTCGTCCTGAATTCCGTTAAAGCCCTTTAGAATCAATTCACAGCCAAACTCAGCGTAACACGAAGGAAATTTTATTCACCTAATCAGCATGCACGAAGTGAAACATTTTACTTGAGTGTAAAATGCATTATGTATTTAATTAATGGACTCACATGTATTCCTGTTACATTTTGTATTTAATACCGTTCGTTCTATGGAGGGTAAGCACTCCCAGCAGAATATGCGTGATCGTGCATTGGTGCAAATATAGTGTTTTGTTGTAGCTGCTATTTTCTTATCTTTATGTGTTCATCTAAGGCATCTTGATTTAATTTCTCTGTCGAATCCGAAGACAATCGATTTGGAAGTTTCGGAATGATTTTATTATGTATAATGAAATTTTCAACGTATCCAGATTTGAAATCTCATTTGCTATAAAATTGTATCTGATGACACTTCGGGAACTATCGACTTTGCCTTTCTGAAAACGTAATATCTTTATTTAGTCTTAGTTCAGATTGGTATTGTCCTAGTCGTTTTCTGTTTTCGTGATCTGAGTGACAAAACAGAATTTGGGAAAGATGATTGTAAATATCCTATGATGTCATCTTAGGAAAAGCGGCGTTTTACACTTCTCATTCTGGAATTATTTAAATTTGTTTAATTAAAATGTTGAAATTTCATGTGACTTAGGAACTTCTTGCCGTCCAAGAGTCACGTCATTCACTGTCTTTTCTTCGTGTTCCGTTACTGAACACTACATATTTCGGCCTAACTGGCCATCTTCAGCCGTACTGTTCTTGTGGACAAGGACTCTGCTCTTCACTGTAATGAGGTTCGCTTTCCTTCTATTGTAGTTGCCTCTGGTTATTTTGATTTTATGTGGGTTACTATCAGTTTATTTAGGTGTCCTTGAGTTGCATGTGGTTGCCTTCCTGTAATGTGTTGGAATTAAAACATTAAAATCAGAAAGAAAATTTATAGTTCTGAGGTAAGGACTTAAATTGTATGTCTTCGACACCCACGTGATCAGGACATGAAAGCGGATTGGACAGTACTACATAAGCCCGTTGTGCAAGAATTACATATCGCACTTAGAACTCCTTGGGCAATTAGACCAATTCATACAGTGTAAAATTAACAACAGACGATGAGTGGAGAAAAAAAATGGGAGATATATCCAGTGTTTTGATGAGAAAATATCTCTTTGTGGTTTGCTTAACGACGCTCTTTTTATCTCAAATTCATAATATCGGACGATAGAATGATTGAATTAAAAATAAATTAGGAATAATGTGTATGGATGCGATAGCAGTCGAATTTGATGTACAACACCAGAAGGTCCCTGGAGAAATTGAGTAAAAAGATAAAAGGAAAAGCTATCCTTGTAACAGACTGTGGAGGCCCATAGGATTATAAGGAGTCGAGTCTTCCACATTTTCTACACTATAACTAGTGTTCCAGGCGTAATTCTAGCCGTCCGCCCCTAGAATACAACGAGAAATATGTCTAAAATCAAACAATTGTAATGTCGATAATTAAATAATAATTATAATAATAATAAAATGGCGTCTGTAAATATCCATAAGCTACATTGTGAGAATTTCAGTGATACAGTATTTGACTGGCTCAGGATCATATCAACCGGTGTGATTTTGTTATGAGATGTGTTGACTCTTGGAGTAATGTTGCCAAGAGGAAGAGCTGTTCGTTTAGTAGAAGTTAAATATCACTTATTCTTCATCATGACAGCACAACATATTTGGCGTGTTATATTGTCACTCTAAATAACATGCATATCATACACAACAGCATGACTGGTAATGTGAAATATTAAAACTTATTTCGTAAGCTTTAGACTTCAATTGATTTTATTATATTGTGACATGCTGAGCTATGAGCCCTCCCCCACCCCCACAGTTGTCGCGTCTCGGGCGTATATCGCGACAAATAAATTCTCGATGTATTCGATGTAGCGAATTTTATTTCACATTCGCACTTACAATCACCCAAATTACAGATTTACGGTTACTGCTATCTGCAGTATCACAATTAGTACACTCCAAATGCCAGAATACAACTGACTAGTTGCTGGCTAACTCGGCGGTAGCTCCAGGACTCACTGACTGACTCAGTACAACTGACTGTGAATAGCCTTCGCTGCTCCCCATGTAGCCTNTGGGGGAGGGCTCATAGCTCAGCATGTCACAATATCATTTATATATTTCTGTTTTTAAAACCCAGTTAGAAAACCTTGAGATATTCCGCTAGAATCAAGAACACGAGCAAAAATTTTACTTGTAATTTACAAAGAGCGGATATAATATTTTGGGTTGTGAAACATCTCACAAATTTACACGTCTACCAGAGTCACGAGAGTAAAAATGGTCATGAGTCCCGTGGGATGAGGAACCAAGAATGAGCGTGCTGTCTTGGACCACCAGCAGTTTACCCGACCGACCTTCTCATAGATGAAAAATATTTGCGCAGACATCCGAAATTTGTAACATTGAATAACTCTGAAACTTTGTGCCTAACTTTTGCATTATAAACATACATCGCATGAAGGTACGGCGTGTGTTTGTTGAGTTATTGGTTTAGTATTCCGTGTAATGTTCCTTTCTTTCATAATTGTTTTATAATATTGTGTCATGCGTGCTGAAAGCCAGAATTGCGAAGCCAGCAGAGGGGCTTTTCTGAGGAACGGCTCTGAAAAACACTCCCATTATTAGGCAATGGCACAACAAACGTGTCTTCACAGCAACGCAAGAATGGAACCGGTGAAAGCAGTGTCTGTGTTGTCGGTGCCGAGATTATACACCGAGGCGCAGGCTATAGTGAGATGGCCGCCAGCCTGCGAGGACGTGAGCCCAGGAGCAGAGGAACGTCCACTCTTGGAAGGTGTTGCAAAACAACGCAGAGTCGACCGTGTTATAGCGATTTGTGAGGTGTAGTAAGGAGTATTATAAATGTGCAGTAAATTCGATTGCCAATCCAAAACCCGTCTATAGTCACCACGTGACAACTGGTGTCAGAAACGGGGGATTGAATTGTAGCCCAAGTCAGACAATCATGGCAGTATCAGAACTCCTGGTAGCCATTGCAGAAAGGATGGAGACAAAGATGGTTGTCGAGCAAGAAAATCTTAAAAGCCTATCGGGAAGCGACGGAGGCCTGTGTAAAAAAGGAGGGCCTTGATCAAGGCCTACCAGGAACCAGTGAGATTCGGAACTGAGGCTGACTTGGAAGAAATGAACGTCACAGAATCGGAGACTAATCCCGAAGAACTAGAGACCGCAGTATGAGCGTGGCTGTTGAAGAGTGGTGTTGACAGCTACAGATTTCTCGCCACTCCCAAGCGAGTAGCGCTTCCTTTCACACCCAATTCAATATTCAATATTCTAGTCTGTATAGCCTGAACTACTGATAGAGTCGTTGAATAAATAATACATTTTCTGAAACGTTTTCCTCCCTGCTTATCATTGCAACATCGCCTGTTTATGAGTTACTGAATGGACGGCTCCACGCAGAGATGCAAAATAAGTTGAGTTGGGAAATAAAAAATTTGGAGGTCCTTCTTTCGCGTTTTTTCATTAGTTCTGTGTCGTTTAGTTATTTTTCCAGTTCGTCTTTTCTTTGTTTATTCCCTTCTATTTCCTATTTTTATTTCTCCCGTTCATTTCCTTATTTTTTCTTCTGTATCTGTGTATTTGTTTCGCGTTTCTTTCCTACGCTTTCAAGGTTTGTTTGCAGACTTTTTTACCTCGGAATGAGTACTGAATTGATACACCCATGAATTCTTAGAACTTAGAATTCAGGGATTGCTCCTAAACCACCGAATGATATCTGATGCCCTAAACTTCGCGTGCCACAATCATCCTTCATGCACGAACTTTCGCAGCGTGGTGCCGTATGCAAGTCCCGAGTCCACAACCCGCCTTGCGTGCCGCACCTCACCTCACGATATTTCAGTAACGGTTAAGAAATTAAATAACGTCTATGTCTTGTTTCAGAATTATGGATTTCTGCAGTTGATATGTGGATTGTGAGTTCACATGTCTAATATTTCGGTAGATCTCAGATCGGGTCTCCTTCTTAACTTTCATGGGTTAGATTCTGAGATGTCTTGTTTTCCGAATTTTGCAAACACTCTGTTTGCACCTGCTCACGCTGGTTCGCTCACGGATTTTTTCTTTTTCTTTTCTCCTACCCTGAAGACGGAGGCAATACGTTCCTCCGAAACGTCAGTTAGTACAATATCTACACGGCGCCATATCCTAGAAGGCTGCTTCTTCATAGTTACCGCCGTGAAAACCTCAAATCTTACAAAAGCATAGTTGTCCCTGTTTTTAATTAAGCACCACGCGATGAAGATGTATGGGGAATGGAGGTACAGCTCCACTGTTCTCGACCTCGACACTAGATTGAGGTGATAGGTCAGTTTCAAGCGCAGACCGTTTTCTCCTAGGGTGTGGGCACGGCGGAGAAAAGAAAAATCCGTTGCCGTTGCTGGAAACTGAACCCTGACCGTCCAGCACATAGTCCGTCGCTATACCGAGTGAGCTATCCCGGCTTCTGGGCGGTCGGATAACGAGAAAAAGATTGCATGCAAATTTTCGGTGATGACATGGGTAAAATTTCGACCGAGAGGTGATGGGACAGTAAGTCAGTATTTTATAACATGTCTTACGGTAATGAACTAGTATTCTGGATTGATGTGAACCAGTTTGTTCAAATATTCTTTACACAACATATATACAGGGCATGCAAAAATATAATGGCTTCTCTCCCAGTTCGCATGTTTCGTATACGATACTGAGCAGTATATTTCAAATATGAATATATATATATATATATATATGATTTTAGAACTAAAATCTGTCGAGCGAATCTAATTTTGATTCGTCTCTGTCAATTACAAGCAAAAAATTATATGAAGCCTCATCGTACAAAAATTTGCACATCACCACATCACGGGATATAGAGTGTTTAATTGAAATGTTTTCAGATATAGGGAAATGAACAAATGACAACGGAAAATATTTTTACTGTAACATAAGCCTATATATCCTGCACAATTATTTGCTTTCCAAACAATTAGTAGGTTTGTATCTACATCAGATGAACATGAAAGCCAATGGACTATGCAAACCCACAAAGAAAGAATTTGGAGAATGTGAACCCACTCCACGCTGATCTTCAAGTTATAAAATCACGTACTCAGTGTTAAAATGTCGATTCCAGATGTTCAGTACATCAGATTAATTCGCTGAATTCTGAAATCCTTCTAAGTGATGTTTATTTATACATTCTCCACCTCACAGCAGACGCTGCACCTCCGTTATAAAGATCACTTCGTTAATACTGTTCAGGGATCTAGTCGCTGTGTTTATGAGAATGGTGTGAACATATGAGTACACTCCGCGGGAAAAAATCAGTCTTTTAATGTAAAAGCAGTTTTTAATATTTAAGCAGGTCGTGCGTATGAAATATTGTGCTTTAACTAAAATACAAAAGAGAATATTACAAGAAATATACTAGTTATGGTCTAGCAATATGAAAACAAATGCCGATTTCCATCTAAATACTCGAAAACCAATATAAGAATACGTGTACCTGTATATTACCTGAGTGAAGTTAGCTAAGGACATAGTCACTCCACTTCTATTTCACGATAAAATATTCAGGACATGAATAATCCATGGTACGTAAATATGAACCTCGTAAACTTTACTTCCCCCCTCTCATGTATATTGATCGTTTTCCCCCATTTATAGTTTCATGAAACTTGGGTTGAGGAAGTCGCTGCAAAGGGTTTCACTTCGTCTCCCAGACTTCTCACCTAATGGAATACGATTGTTCTGCATTTCTTAGGCTTGACACAGACAGACGAAGTGTAACGTGGACGATATTATTTTTCAAAGAGAAAAAAAAACTTACTGAAAAGATAAATATTTGTGCATATAAAAACATTAAGGAAGACAAAACATGTTAGAAAATATAGGAACAGCACTAAAGTTATTGCCCTTAGATCATCAACTCATGAATTTTAACTCGTGAGTTGCTTCAAAATTGCTTGAGGCAAGCATATTGTACCAGCAGTACAGACTCAGTTCAAAGATTCTTGAGTTATAAGAAGACAGGCAATACTTATTACTTTGTTAATTTTCTCTATACCCGCGACACTTCGCTTTTCTCTACAAATTATGTGCTAAATATTTGGTGAGTTACATTCAATATCGTTGCAGAAACGAAGCAGATGGTCGTCCGAGAGTAAAAGGGATAGGAATACATGATTTTCTTGAGAACTCCCCACTATTAAATTTTTTGGATGCTCGGGTGTTCTACAGATGTAGACACATAGGTAGGGAGACAAACATTGTGAAGCCAACATTCGCATATTTGGAATTTATCTCTGTTGAACACCGAAACCTACCGTGTAGAAGTAACACATATGGGCTAACGTTGAATTTCATAATGTTGTGCTGAGGTAGTTTTGAACTGCGTGTGTGTGGGGGGGGGGATGCTTATAACGTACGATGGTTGGAGAACATTATGCAAACTCCAATTTCTGTGGCTGACATTTGAATAGAGACAACTTTTATTGCCTGAAATGAAATCATCGCTAGTAGACGTTAAAGGATTCTGATGATGGTGTATGCTGTACAGAACTATAAGGTTTATTTTTGGACTCTATCCATCGTCTGGTATATATAAGACAAGAAACCACAACGTTTCGGAGACTGGATCTGTCTCCGTCCTCAGGTGGATGGTGCAAGATAGACTGGATTGAGACTAGCTCTTTCTAACGGGCCAAACTGTGTAGGTCTCTCTTGTCCCATCCACTTGAGGACGGAGACAGATCCAGTCTCCGAAACGTTGTGGTTTTTTGTCTTATATATACCAGACGATGGATAGAGTCCAAAATAAACTTTATAGTTCTATATTGGAATCATCGCGTTTATGAGCCGTTTGCTCAAAATCCATAGAAAGAATGCTTAACGGAGAGGCATGCATGTCCATCCGTACGTTTTTCTCTGAAACTGCTTAAATAATTGAAGTGAAATTTGATATATGGAAGTGTCCATTAAGAGTTTTTTGTAGAGTGTAATTGCAGATAATTTTTCCTGCAGTTTCCTTAGGTGCGGAACACGGTATCTGGTATTAAGGGAATAGCATAGACTGAGGGCCGTTTCAGTGGGGCGTCTTGTTGTGTTACAGTATAATTGTGGGCAGATCCGTCGGCACAGCGCATATATAATATTAATTGTTTTATATAAATTTAGCTACAGGTCATTTTCAGGCATTTAGTACATTCGTCGTTTGATTTCTGCTGAATGTACATTTTCTGATGTTTACATAGAAATTCTTGTCAAATTATTTTTCTGGATTACATTAGCATCAAGCGGTAAAACTGAGAACAAGGTATTTTTATATTGCTAGTGGGGTGAGACTAAGTCCCCTGTACTGCGGCCACTTCTGGCCTATTATACCAGCCCCAGATGATAGGTGAGGGTGATTGTGGAGCAATTGGTGGAATGAAGATTGGCATCGGAAACCGAAGTACTCGGAGAAAACCCGTCCCAGCGCCACTTTGTCCACCACAAATCCCACTTGACCAGACCCGGGATCGAACCCGGGCCGCCGCGGTGGGAAGCCAGCGACTAACCGCTTCAGCTATGGCGCGGCCTGAGAGCAAGGTAAGCGCGGGAAGCGGAATAGCAATGTATTTGCGGAAATAGGTTATAAATATAATAATTTATAGAAAGGTAAGCCCTGGACACGCAACAGCCATATAAATAGCAAAATGTAAAGGTTAGCTGATGAGAATCATCAAATTGAGCGCTGTCGGCGTAGTGGCCTGCTTATTGTGGGTCTGTGCGCTGTTAAGTGTACAAGTATGTATGCATATATGGTCGCTCCTCATGTTATGATGGAAGGTTGAGTGCATGCAGAATTTTCTCGCCTGACTGAATTCAATGTACGCTTTATGTTCTAGGAATCTGTTGATTTTCCCTTACGCCGTAGATGTGCTTGTCGTGATTATGATTATGACCAGCTCGCTACATACATAGTCGTTCTGGAGGTTTATATGAAGTCTGTAGTTAGTATTTTATGTCTCTAGTATGCTCTAAATGTTGTCTGTACGGAGGTTTGTATAGAATTGATCAAAATTAGAATGATCAAGTCAATGAGGATGAGATAGGCAGGGAATGTAGCACTGCGATTGGTAAGGGAACCCGAAGGTCACTCGAAAATTCTATCGGCATGTAGATGGTAAGATAATGTTATAATGGATCCTAAGAGAAAACGGGGGGGAGGCAAGGACTGGACTATTCTGGCTCTGGACACATACCGGTGGTTGGCTCTTCTGAACTCGGTAATGAATCATAGTGTTCTATGATATGCAGGGAAATTCTTGAGAAGCAGAGCAACTGTTGTATTCTCAAGGATTCTACCCCATGGAGTTGGTTAAGACCGAAATATAGAGAAGCCCAAAGTGTATATACACTTTAACGTCCAAAATATCTGCTTACATAATGTGCTGGTTTATCTTTGGTTCATCTTCGAAAATGTCCTCAGACAACCCCTATAACAGACTTTAATAGCGGTTACCTATGGACATTTTCATAGTTGAACTCAAGGTATAACAATGAATTATTTAAGCATATATTATTTATGTTGAATTGTGTATACAGTTTTTGTGCCTTTATCTATATGACCTAATATACAGAAGGTTCACAACAAATTGTATGTATACGGCCAGAAATGGCTCACTGTAAAATATTCTGCACATTATAAATATTGCTGGAAATACTGACAGCAGTAAGACATACATAATTTGCTCGAAATATTTTTGTTTCATCAGATATTTAACGAAAATTATTTACGCACAGTGTGGTACCTACAACACAGCTTCACTGAAATTTAATTTCATAGGCAGTGAATGTTCATCAAAGCCATTGCGATGTGCAGAATAACAGAGAATACATTTGAATAGTACTGTACATGTGAGGTATAAACATTTCTATTCTTCTTGCACTTGCTTCCAAACTTTTCAATAATGAAAGAAGCTGCATACACTCTGCAGAGAGAACAGCGCATCCACTGCAAATTAAAATAATATGCTTTTATTGAAATTGGCGGTCATGGAACTGTGAAATGCTCCGAGGCAGCGAGTAAATCTGGCATAGTTCTTATTGGGAAACAGAACAGAGTGGAGATTAATTCTTCTGCCTCACTCTCCACCAGATCCTGACACTCGGGTCGCACCATTTCTGAAGTGCTGGAGATCGAGCACAGCCCCTTTCTTTGCCTGTTCATATCCGGCACGCCTCTTATGTGTTCCTGAAGGATCCCAGGAACTCTCCGTCACAGAGTGCGACGTAACTTAAGGGCCTGTAGCCTGGTACTTCAAGGGACTTCTGGAAACTTCAAGGCCACATGAAAGCGGCCCTTCTTATGGGCTTCTTCCATTTTCCTTCCCTTCGACCTGCTCTTTCTCCCCCCCCCCAAACTTACATTTAAGATATTTCTCTTAAGTTCATCATTTATAACGTATATTTTATTTTTGCCCCTCTTCTATTTCCTTATTTCTATTGTCATTTTTATCTTATTTCTAATTTTAGTATTTTCTTCTCACCCCATTTACACTCACCTAATTTCATTCTGTATTTTATATTTTTAAGTACCTTTTTTATTTTCTAATCATATTTTTCTTGTATTCTTTTCTTGACCATATTTATATTTAGCTTTTACCTTTCTTCCTGCCTACAAGTCCGGCCCTATGAAGCTCCGCATGTTCCCAGTCTGTTAACATTGCTCCCATTGTTCTTTTCATAGCCCCAGTTTTTGCCCTAAATTCCCAAGATCACTGCCCGGCTCTCTCTCCTGTCCCGTATATGGAGACCGCAATTTGCTCCTGAGGAAGGTAAACATCTACCAGTGCATCACTTTCGAATTCGCCTCTTTTAAAATTTCCAGGTTTCTTATTCTTAGAAACTTGTGAGGTCATTCGTACAGCAACTCCTTCTATCACTATTAGCGTAAGAGAGAAGTAACTGGACACTAGAACTGCAACAGCCATCGTCACCGAACGGACTGCTGAAGTAAGAAATGCTCTAGAGATGCATTCCGTAAATAACCTATTTCAGGTTAGGTCGGAGCAGCGACTGACTAGAGATTTTCCTCTGCCTCGAAGAGAAAATCCACACGGTCAAATAAACCACGGCCATCTTTTTCTGGAGCCTGGCATAATCAGGCCCATGAACACCGTCCTCTCTCATTCGATGTTACACAGAACGTGTCATGAGTAAACTTAATGATTATTCACGTTCAAGAATTAACATGGTTCCCAGTTTCCTCTTCGATGCGACTGGTTGTTAGGGTGTTTGACAAAACTGTTTCATTGGAAGAGGTTGTATAATATTTGGGAAATGCTAATTTAGTCATTGATATTATGAACTTTAAATAGTCTATATGTATACGTTTATTTTCCTTGTCGAAGTTCAATTACAGTTCAATAGTTCTACAGGAATATATTTTCTGTCGTTCATCCATAATTCACATGTAAGTAGCACCCTCAAACACGCTACTCAAATCAATGTTCTCTTCGAAGAGACTAGTGGACACATTTTATACAGCGCTACGCTTCCTTACATTTCATGCAATTCGGTGATTTGGCAGGTTTCGGTGAATATATTTAGCATGAAATATCTAAGCAAACCAACGGGAACACGTGAAAGAATGAACGCTGTACAGTACTTACCTCTAACTCTACCTCCTGATTGGCTTTTGTCCGGTTGCCTTCTTACGAAGCACAGTGGTTTTATGCTTTGCACTATTAAAAGAACCAGTTCACCGTCGTCGTCATCATCATCATCATCATCATCATCATCAATGTAAGAGGCTTCATTGCCTTTTCCAGAATTCAAGGGAACTTCAGATATAGTACTAATAGTACTTTTCTCATATTAGTTAGCCTATATCCAGTTCCATGTATAATCACCTCTTTAAGAATAGATGGCAGCTCTGAATATGAATGAGAAGCAGTAATAAAAATTTACTAGTGGAGGGTTGTTTTCACAGTAATACACCCTTAGTTTTCGTAAAAGAGAGGAAAATCTTGACTTGCTGAGCGACTGCTAGCTTCTCAATAAGAACTCTGCTACATGTTGTTGTTGTTGTTGGTGGTGGTGGTGGTGGTGGTGGTGGTGGTGGTGGTGTTTGTGTTGTGCTTCTATTGGTTACGCTTAATCTGCTAATGTTTGTAGGACCGTTGATACATATGGAACGAAGAGTGTTTTTTCTTAATAATATTGACACCTGATGGGTGAGTATAGATTTTATTTTGATTGGTAATTTGATTCATTGAGCACTTACAGATCGTAACTACGTGTACAAGTAAATATAGCGCTGTCGTTCGTTTACACGCACTACAGTTCAACACAGCACGCATGAAGTCTCAGTTTGCTGTGTCTTTATCGGTCGTTGCCTGGTTACAGTTCCCGCCTCAGTCCTCCATTGTTGCATATTTCACAGCCGTTACCTAGTAATGGTTGTTTCTCTGGTTCCACAGCTCTTGCTGACGGCAGTGTGAAACAATATTTTACAACGGTACTTTTTTTATTAAAATGGTAATTGTATTCAAAATTAATATCTTTATAACATTTTTTCTCGCCACATAATTTTGGCGGGGTTGCATTAATTTTTATTGAGGTATAAATTATATGAGTTGTGTTTTGTTTTTGTTTGCATTTACAAGTATATGTTTGTTTTATTTGTCTCTTTGCTCGTAATTATTTCATAATCGGCTTTTGGACTATTGCGTAACCACGCAAATAAAGACAGAATTTAATTTAATTATCATCACCATCATCATTACTGTGAGTAGGCAATCACGGTACTGGCCAAATATCGTAAAGTTTTATCTGCAGTGAATCATTGAACTCAGCGATATGCTAGTACTAACACTTCAAAAAAGAATAGCTGAAAGAACACGTGTGTTGACTTTCACTGATTGAAAAATTGTCTCAAGCCGAATAGCCTGTGGACAGGGCGCAGCCCCTCCCATAATCTGTGTCCTTTATTTCCGGCAGAAAGGCAAACTGTGTTTTATTATCTCAGCAGGAGAAATTACTGCCTTTCTTCCTTCCCTTTTCCCCTCGCCGTCCCCAATTTCTTGTAACTTCATCATTATCGACTGCTTCTTTACTTCTCGAGCAGAAAGACATTAACCCACCCTACCATCCATTGGGCAACTCCAATTACATTAATTCAATTTGCCGGCTTTATTCCAGGGACCCCCCAGACGCAGCGCAGCGCGAAAACTGCGGGTCAGCTGCACATGTTATGTCATTCTCTCACTCAAATTCTTTACCTATCATGAAAGGTATTTGTTTAATGTTATCGGATTGCTGGCGGATGGATGAATTTTTCTCCAGATATCAAGGATAGCTGAGAATATATTAACTTTGTACGACAGCCGACAAGGGATGATCCTCCGTACTTTGATTGGGAACAGATCGGTATAGCGACTGGCTAGGGGATGGATGACGGAGGGTTCGGAGTTGAGTCCCGATAGGGTCAAGGATTTTCTCTTCTCCATGTCATCCAGACTGGCCCTGGGGTTCACTCAGCCTCCTATCCAAAGTTTACTGTGGGCTCTTTCCCCGGGGACAAAGCGGCCGGGACGTGAAGCTGACCACTCAACTCCGACTAGTGCCGAGGTCGAGAAAAGTTTAATCTATACATTCACTCTCCCCATACGTTTTCGTGGCGTAGTGCTTAATTATATAAACACAAGGGCCAGTTTACTTTTACCTTACAGATCTATAGAACCTAACTTTGAACAAACTCCAGGAATGGAATGGGTTCTTTGGAAGAATCCATGTATGTTCTAAAGGACATGGTAATTCGTTCTTCGAAAGTTTGAGTAGCAAAACATTCAAGTCCGGGTATTCACTGCGTAAACAATTATGAAATAATGAAGCTTCCTATTTGACGTGGGTCTTGTAAACATATTTCTCCGTTGACTAATTACATGTTATGCACTTACCGTGGTACCGCACTGATCGCTACATGAATTAAACGGTTGTCAAACAATTAAACATGTTTTTGCCACTGTAAAGTATTGTCACGGTAGCTGAGCAACCGCACCAGAGGTGGAGAGAAAGGGATGGAGAAACTAATACTCTGCGAAAGGACTTAAATAAGTAACGGCAGTTACTTATTGCAGAGGTAAATACGTAAGCTGCCAGCGGATACTAAGGAGCCGGCAGTACATCTGTCCGATTTTTGTAGTTTTTCATTTCACCACGAATGCAGCACCTTACAGTTGCATCTTCCTGTTACTTTCTGCTGGTACATGCTGGATCTGCGATTCAGTTTCATAACGTTTCTTTGCTTTCTGCACATATCCAGATGATTCATGAAAGATCGCATATGGATTAAACCGTGTTCCTTCTACATATAACACTTCCATAGGTATGAACACTTAAAATTTCCTTATTTGAGTCTTCTTAACAACTGGTATGTCAATTTGGATATAAAACATACATACATACTCAGCGGCCTCCGTAGTCTAGAGGTAACGTTCGCACCTCATGACTCGTAGTACGCGGGTTCAAATACCCGGCGGAGGTCGTCGAATTTTTAAGGGCGGAAAAATTCAGGGAACAAGTCCTCCGGGAGGGACTTTAAGCCATGGGTCCCGTGTCGTAGCTTTACGGCACGTAAAAGAACCTCATACCTCCAAAGGAGGTCACTGAGCAAAATTGCGGACGTTTGCCGCCCAACAGCAGTCACTAATACCTCCGGTAGATGGGGTAAGCATTATAGATACTTCTCAGCCAGTAGAGCCGGTCTCGCTGGCTGGGCGGGACTGATGGTAAGCCCCAATACCGGCAGGATATAGAGGCTGGTAGAAATCATAGAGGGAAGCACAATGGACCACTACAGGTCTAAGTGCATGGGGAAACCCACCCTCTCTAATATCTAACTAACTAACTACATACATACTCTGTGGCTTTAGCCCGCAAGCGAACAATACTGACCTAGCGACCGCCGCTTGTTGGCGAAGTTAGTGCCAAATTTAGCGGATAGAGGGTGTCGTATGTTCAGCGCAACGAATCTGCAAGGCCGTTAATTTCGGTTTTCTAGACCGGAGCCGCTACTTTTCCATTCAAGTAGCTCCTCGATTATCCTCACCAGGCAGGATGGGCCCCATTCCAGAGCCACTATTAATCAGAAAATGCGAAAGCGCCGGGAATTGAATCCGGGACCTCTGGATCTGTAACCAGGAACTCTGACCACTATACCACAGAGGCGGTCATGTCAATTTGGATATGATACGAAAATGAATACCTTCAGGGACCTTACAACTTTAGTATATTATATATTACACATATTTCGGAGAAATCTTCTACATACATCTCCAGGACAGAAGATTCATCCGAAATGATAAATAACCAGACTATGCGGCGTTCGTCCCAGACCACAGTAGTCAGTGACTGCCGTGAAACCCTCATATCTCTGATTTGAAATAATACGTCTTGTACTTCAACGGTAGACCTGGATAGAAGCCATTTGAAGAAGTAGACTGGGGATGTGTTTTGGAATCCTGGGAACACCTTGGTTTGCTCATGATTTGGTCTTGTTTTGTGATGCTAAAAGTTATATAAGCCGGTCACGGTAGCCGAGCTGTCTGAGGCATGCACTGTCTTCGCTCGCTCGGAAGCCGGGATCGTGGGTTCGAATCCCACTCAAAGCATGGATGTTTGTGTGCGTTTTTCTGTGTTTGTCTACAGGTAGAGGCCTTGCGACGAGCTTATCACTCGCCCAAGGAGTCCTACCGTATGTGTAAGATCTAGAAAAACCGAAGTGAACGGAGTTCATGGAGGTAGCCCTAGGCCCACTGGGGCTGTAGTGCCTGTTTTTCCTGTTTTTGTCGAAAAGACTTACTGCCTCAAAATTAGACTAATTCTGAGGAGTATATGTAGGAGTGTCTAACGCATAAAACCGGAACAGCTTCAGTAGAATCCGACCTCGTCAAAGGTTTTATACCTCACAACAACAGACGTAGCGCATGTGGGTTCTGCCTCTACAGGCATTCAACCGAAAGCGAGTGTTTGTCTGTTTGCTGTGTAAATACAGAAGTCTATGCTTTGTGCCTTACACATTCTGCGAACTGTTCTATGAGAACAAATGTAGATACGAATTATTATAATGGAACTGTTTTACACAGTGTTTCAAGAACCACGGAAGCGATTCAAGGAATGCTGGAGTTATGCAGTTAGGAAATTCTACTTTTTATAACAGCTCAAAACCTCTCTCATTGCGCGTGTAATCGTTAGTTAGTTATTTAGAGAGGGTGGGTTTCCCCATGCACCGCGACAAGTTTGATCTGTTGTGCTTCCCTCTATGATATTCTACCAGTCTCTATACCCTACCGATAAATGGTGCGTACCATCAGTCCCGCCGAGCAGGCGAGTTCGGCCACTTGCTTAGGGGTATCTATAATGCTTCCCCCATCTATCAGAGGCCTTAGAGACTATTGTTGGGCGGGAAACGTCCTGTAATTTGGCTCAGTGTTCCCCTTTGGGGATATGAGGTTCTTTTACGTGCCATAAGTTACGGCACGGGACACACAGCTTAAAGTCCCTTCCGGAGGACTTGTTCCCTGAATTTTGCCGCCCTTAAAAATTCGACGACCTCCGCCTGGTATTTGAACCCGCGTACCACGAGTCATGAGGTGGGAACGTTACCTCTAGACTACGAAGGCCGCTGTGTGTAATCGTTACTGAGAAAACCAGCTAATGCCTGATAGGTCTGAATACATTTCTTCACAAAGGACCGATGGAGCACGTGACACAACAGCAGGCACCCTGAAGAGTGTTAACAACAGGGTTTTGCAGAGGAGTTCATAACTTTCACTCTTCGCTAGATAAAATCAAGGGGGATGACATAGACGTTGCACGTACCATCTAAAGGATGACAGAAACTCGTACAATATTTTAATCAAGAATATCGTCTTCTTCGTCTACCCTTCGTAATAGACCAGCTTGTCTCTTTCCGTCATAATTAATCTGGAACTATGAATCTTGTAGAGTGTAGGTAGGACTCCTTGGACGGGTGATCAGCCCTGTCGCAAGGCCGCTACGTCCACGGGGCAACACAAACACAGAAGAAAGACGGACAGACATCCATGCCTCAAGTGTTATTCGAACCTACGATCCTAGTGTTTGAGCGGGCGAAGACATTTCATGACGAAGACCGCGCGGGGCTGCTCTGTTGTGCAATCAGAATATCTGAAAGAAATACATCACTTGGAAGACCTAGGAGGATATTGTTGAAAAAATAGAATAAACAGGTTCATATGACGTGGACTGGATCTTCAAGCTCAGGGCGGGCTTTTGCGTACACAGTAATGAACCTCAGAATCGCTTAAAAGGACCAGAATTCCGGACACGCTGAGCGAATATTAGCTTCTCAAGGACACTACTCCTTGGAGTTAATAATTCTTTTCCAGACAAGCAGAATCTAAAGGGTTCAGACGATGGTGTGTAACACTCAGAATTACTGAGTTTTTCGGGCTTTGTTCATTGTCCGGTGTTATAAAAACTAGAAAACATAAGGTTTACGAAGCTGGATCTGTTTCCGTCCTCAGGTGAGAGAGGAGACATATTCTATTGGGTCCC
This sequence comes from Cryptotermes secundus, assembly GCF_002891405.2. Taxonomy (NCBI): domain Eukaryota; kingdom Metazoa; phylum Arthropoda; class Insecta; order Blattodea; family Kalotermitidae; genus Cryptotermes; species Cryptotermes secundus. Next base: position 308,116 of record NW_019721758.1, read on the forward strand.
TTAGAGAAAGCTAACCTCAGTCACTGCACCCAGCAGAGTAAGTGAGGAGAGAAACAGACCCACCTTTCGAAACTTTGTGTTTTCAATTTTTTAGAATACCGGATGATGGGCATATTCCGAAAACCCAGTAATTCCTATCAAGACGCTTATTTCCGTGGTGTTCGGAGTAAAAATATGTTTGTACTAAAATGTAATATATACAGAGTTCACAAATGTTGAATCTGGCTGTACTTATATATTTACATGTACAGTATGTACGAATGCATGAAGGAAATCTGTTTGTACGAGATTTCTCTTACTCCTGACGCCGTACCTGGCTTCACGCATCCGATTGTCCCAGTCTGCAGTTGCGACGCCTTTTCTTATTATTGGTTCTCCTGAACACGCCGCATTTTCATATACATAAATAGAAGAGTACATTTCGATATTCATTTGCCAATTTTATTTACAAATCGTCCTATTCTAAATAACTACAACAGCAAGAATAATTATAGGAATCATTCCAGACTTTTGGAGGCGGTGTTGGTTCCCGCCCCCGTTTCCCATAAATCACCCCTTAGTTTCAATATGGTGTTTTGAAAGAACAGACAAATCGCTGTATGACCATTTTTAATTAGCTTTCCCTTGAAACTGCTGGAAATATTGATATTACATTTCTGTTAGTTTAAGAGAATATTTATATTTCAGTTCCGTCAACAATGCAAACACTTTAGTCCTTATAATTTTCACATTTTACAATATGTTTCTTCCCCAACATGCCATCATCAGATATTTTATTTCTCCAAAACTGTTACCCTCACTGAATATCCGCCATATATTTCACGTGCAAATGCATTGTTCCATATTAATGTTCTGGTTACGATCCAGCTAACATTAGTCAATCCACCAATCATTGTGACTCACTTTCTATTGCAATTATTTTTTACTGCCAGTGGGGTGGGACTAAGTCCCTTGTACTGCGGCCACTTCTGGCCTATTGTACCAGTCCCAGATGATAGGTGAGGGTGATTGGGGAGTAATTGGTAGAATGAGGATTGGCAGGGGAAACGGAAGTACTCGGAGGAAACCTGCCGAGCGCCACTTTGTCCACCACAAATCCCACTTGACCAGACCCGGGATCGAATCCGGGCCGCCGCGGTGGGAAGTCAGCGACTAACCGCTTGAGCTATAGCGCGGTCTTTCAATTGTTATTAACTACAATTTTTAAAATTCAATTTAAATTTTAAATTTTTTAAATTTACAATGCAGTTACACGTGAAACGCATAACCGATATTCAGTGCAGGTAAGAGTTTTGGTGAATATATGTACCTGATAATGGCCGGTTGGGGCCGAAACATGTTGTAAAAAGTGAAAATTCTAAGGAAAAAGTGGTTGTATTGTTGACGGAATTGTAACATAAATATTCTATGCGAATGTTATAGAAATGCAACAGGATGCTTAAATACAATATTGTAACAGTTCAAGCTCTCCAGAATGAATCTGTGAAAACTAAAGTGAATATAATGACAAACGCCATAGAAATGGATTTAGATCTGTCCATTGTTTAATTGATACGCAAGAATACAGCATCTTCTCTCTCAGTTGCCTTCTAAGTAAGAGAAACACATTCTGACGTAATCCTAATTCAATATTTTAGTCCCCTTCTTAACTTTCATTACAGCGATTGGGTCCTGCTATCTACCGCGGGAGACACGGTTTAAATCTCAGCTCAGTTAATGTGGGATTTATTCTGAACAAAGCAGAACTGAGAAGGATTCCCCCCATTAGTCGTCATCATCAACATCATCCATATATTCGTCCACCTCTGTTGACACAGGCCTGACCAGCCAGCCCGTTATCACAGTGTCGGTCCTGGTTTGTGGTTCATCTTCACCGTACTCTCCTCTGGATTCAGACTACAGAAGTCCACTTCGGCTAGAATTTAAATCTATTGATCTACTTTTAATATAAAAAGAATTTTTATGTTTGTACGTTGGTTACCGTAGCAACGAGTTCCGGAACGTTGACATGTACCATCAAGTTATGACATTTTTCTTGTAGATGACATCTTGAAGGTAAAAGGTAAAGGTGTCCCCGTGTTTACTTAATTCCATGAAGATTTAAGGGGGAGTGGAGGTTTAACCACGAGGAAAACCCCCGGTATCCATTAGCTAGGAAGCTGCGAGAGCTCTCTGGAGTAGAGAATATTCTAACGAACGGTTACCTGTTTCCATACAGTGTTGGTTTCTATAAGTGCTGATAATACATATTTGGATATGTGAAATGTGTTTAGTATTGATAACAATACTCGAATTAGTTAATAAACATCTGGAGGATTTCAATCGAAATAGGGAATAATAGACTTTGTTTTCCCATGAAAAGTTAAACAGTTCGTCTAGTGCAACTGGTGAAGATTTTCTTATTTCAATTATTTATGCCCTCACATCTTTCGGTCTTCGAAGACCATCATCAGAGGGACAACTTCACATCAATACAGTTGGATTACAAGATATGTTCTGAACGTTAAAATATACACATATAATATTAATAATATATAATTGGGTATAAAATCTTAAGTTTTTATAACTACAGCGGCTGTTCCAATACATTAAAATATTTGTAATTGGTTTGTTAAAATTTTATTTGAATTTATAAACCAAGTAGATTCATGTCGTCTTTCATATTATTTCTCTTGGCGGGGGCCGAACGTAAGTCGCCATGTTCTCGAGAAGAGGGTTCTTTGATGTTGTCCTGTACGTGTTTCTGGCGCACTGTGTTGTTTTAAAGGTGTCCCTCTGATGATGGTCTCTGAAGACCGAAACACGTAAGGGCATAAATAATTGAAATAAGAAAAATCTTCACCAGTCACACTAGACGGAACTGTTTAATTTCTCATGATATTGTTAGTGTGACGGACCAGAATGAAATAAATCAAAGACTTTGTTTTGCTAGTTATTATCCGTTATTATATTCTCTTCGGTGAACGAAATATTGAATGGTTACTTCAAGTTAGTACGGAAGGAATTATGAAATATATAATTCATAAATTTCAACCTCTTGCATGTTTTTATGGACCGATTCTGTGAAATCCTGTGTGAGACCTCTAGTCTGAAACCAGGGCAGTGATGCAATTTGAACACATTACGATGACAGGGCCATTATACGCACTCCCTGACCTCGACTGGCACACCGGCTAACCTGAATAAGATTTCTCACACTTTCCTCGGTCCCTTCGAGCAAATCCCAGTATAGAACTGCAAGTTAGGCCACGACCGCTTCCTTCCACATTATTTTCAATACATTATTTACTGATGATAACATTCAACGGTATATAATCTGAGCTATTAACATTGCTTACCGGTCACGATAACAGAGCGGTCTGAGGCATGTACTGTCTTCGCTTCCTAGAAATCCGGGATCGTGGGTTCAAATCCCACATAAAGCGTGGATCTTTTGTGAGTGTCTGCGTTTATTCTGTGTTTGTGTTGTCCTGTTTTTAGTTAGAGGCCTCGCGACGAGCTGATCACCCGTCTAAGGAGTCCTACCGTCTGTAAAATGTTCATGTAACTAAGAAATCAGCCTTGTGCCTCGAAGTGGGAGCGAGAGGGGAGAGAGAAAATTGATATTGGTTGAATTCAGATTTCAATTTTTGGAAACTGATATTCGCTCAGTTATTCAGGAAATTTCCTGCCTGTTTGGAGCCCTGAGAGTGATTGCCGTGTTCATAAGATTTCGCCACTCGTCTGTATCATCAGCCAGATGAACGCGGTCCACACCGCCATGTTTTCCTCCATTTTTATGGTCCATTTTGCGGCTTCTGCCAGCAGACATGCGGCAACTATATTGCACCGTAATTGGTTTAGCTTGCTTTCATTATTTTGAAAGAATAAAGTAGACGTATGTCTGTGTGTCCCTCGTAACATCTTCGGAACGCCCAAACCGATTCTCACGAAACTTGGTATGTATACCATGCAACCTGAAGCCAACCAAGCGGCATAATTTATAAAGCAGTCGCATTGGCAATATCCAAACTGCATCCTCTAAGTCTGTTAGGTTAATAACTTTAATAATACTTGAATGCTTCAACCGATTGTCATGAAACTTGGTATGTATACCATGCAACCTGAAGCCGTCCCATCTCAAAGTGTACTTTGTCTATTTGTGCCATAAATAGTATATAAGGCTGCAGCCTCTCAGACTCATTATACATTCTTACTGAAGTCTTGTTTGCTTGTATCAAATACTCAGATTGTTGTAAAACGAAAGTAGCCAATTAGCTTTTTTTTTCAGAAAAGTATTGTTATTATATAATCTTATCGAATAAATGTTATTTTCTTATAATTCATGGAATGGTTCTTTACTGATTCTGTAAAACAATGTACACGTCTTTTTATCGTTAATCGTCAGTTTCATAATGAAGCAGTTTTCCCGCTATTGAAATCCTTATAAATTAATTTCCTCCGTGATTATTACTTTGTACACTAATCATCTTAGTGTGAATATATCCCCTGTTCCAAAAACATGGGTTTTAATCTATGAGACTTAAATTTATTTTGTCTGGTTTCTCGTGTTTTTCAGACAGATATGCTACTCTTGCATATAAGCAGCTTTATGACTGTTTCGCAACAATAGTGACGGTTCAATTGCATCTTCGGCATTTATGAGAGCTGTGATTGGTTCAGCCTTTACAGTTAGGGGCTTAAGTTAATCTGTGTCCTTGGTACTGTCGTAAGTACAAAGGTCGTGAAGGGGAAGGAAGATCTGTAATCCTCTTGAATTATCTGCTAGTCACAGACTTGGAAAATTGGATGAACTTGGCGGGATGTGTTAAATCTTCTCTTTGACAATTCTGTCGAGCTTACAGAATTCCGTACTTCATCGCTTGTCCCGCTTATACGTAATGTTGTGACGCAGACATTACTCGTATTACCGAATGTGTATTTCTTTTTTGCATCCCCATTCACACGGGCTTGTGTGCCGAACATTAGGTGTGGGGAACTATTTTCACTAGCGAGCTGTATCACAATCTTGGGTAAGGTCTTAAATATTCATAGAGATATTTCTTCTTCTGGAGCTACAGCCCCAGTTTGGGCCCTGGCCTACTTCCATGAAACTCTCTGTTTCACTTCGTTTTACTAGATCTTACACATTCGGTAGGACTCCTTTGGCAGGTGATCAGACATTCGCAATGACTCTACCTGTACACGAGCACAGAAAAATCACATGCGCGCGCACACACACACACACACACACACACACACACACACACACTCAAACACCCACACCCTGAGTGGGATTCGAACCCACGGTCCCTGCTTCCGATCGAGCGAAGACAGTGCATGCCTTACGTAAACTGCTCTGCTACCGTGACCGGCCAGAGAGAAAATTATATGTACGTAATAAATATGAGTTAAGACTGGGCTGAAGAGACTAAATCACCCAGCATAAATTAACGAAGTACAAAGAAAGTGGAGCTGCTCATACAGAAATCTATACGATTCTTTTATTTCACATTCTTTGAAATGTTCAAATTGCTAATAAAAATATGTTAAATTAATTTCTTTAATGTTAATAATAATAATAATAGTACATTGAAATTTGCCCTTTTTCCATCGTTCCAACTTCCGGCATTGCCTCAGGGTTGTCATCGGCCAGTGTGACAAATCTGTTCTTTTAATTTCATCACAGAAAATGTCGGTTCACAGACATGTGTCGACCAAAAGTACAAACTTCTTTTGACCAAGAAACTTAATTATTTAAAGGTATAGTTAGGTATTAGAAGCCGGTCACGGTAGCCGAGCGGTCTAAGGCATGTACTGTCTTCACTCGCTTGGAAACCGGGATCGTGGGTTCGAATCCCAGTCAGGGCATGGATGTTTAGTTTGTGTGTGTGTGCGTTTTTCTGTGCTTGTGTACAGGTAGAGGCCTTGAGACGAGCTGATGACCCACACAAGGAGTCCTACCGAATGTGTAAGATCTAGAAAAACCGAAGTGAACGGAGAAGTTCATGGAGGTAGGCCTAGACCCACTGCGGCTCTAGTGCCAAGGAAAAAAGAAAGTTATTAGAAAGGAGTAAAATTGTTAAAATGTCACTCACTTCAGTTGCTCTACAAACAGTGAATCGCTTTGCAGATAAATAAGCTCGAGTTGTAAGTCAGTTTCTGTAACAGATGAAAGTGGCGAGGAAACGCTATTTCTAATTAATTTGAAAACTTGGAATCGCGGCGGTGTGCTTGAAAGTGTTGTCGGGCCTAGCAAGGCTTCCTAGCCACCTTTGACTCTCCTCTGTGCTAGCATATTAAAAGGAATTTTTGTTGCCAGTGATAAAATATCCACAATTAATACCAGCAAGAAGTTCCAGATGTAACTTCCTATGCTTTCTTTAATGAACCACATGAGTCCAGTTACTAGAAGATAAATAGTTTAGTGAGTTCCTGAATAATCCGGGGGAAGAATATTCCCGTGTTCAATGAGACGCCAGTAAGTCGATTTCGGTTCCCATTTTATAGTGAATCTAGCAAATTTCTAGTGTAATTTAATGGTCTCCCTCGCTATAGGACGATGACGTAGCTTCAGGGATATTTTAGAGACACTGTAGTACAGATACCAGCAACGTTAAATTTGAGATATACACCAAAATTTCACATCGCCTCAGCCTTTATAGTTGTTAGACTACAAAATATAACTATTTTATACTTAAGTTTTAGTTTTCTTTTGTTGCTAGTGGGGTGGGACTAAGTCCCTTGTACTGCAGCCACTTCTGGCCTATTGTACCAGCCCCAGATGATAGATGAAGGTGATTATGGAGCAATTGGTGGAATGAAGATTGGCAGGGGAAACCGAAGTACTATATACACAGGCATCCTCTGTATCACTCAACGCTATATAACCTGCGCAGTACTGATTCCGCCGAATTAGGTAACTCATGAAACTAAATGCATTCTATGTGTTACCGAGTTACCAGGGGTGGACTGTGTATAATGCTTCTTAGTATTCCATAGTCTATACCACAGCATTGAGCACTCGATGTTACAGTGGTTTCGCCATACAAAAATTAGATCACGGAAGGAGGTCCCATGGAAGTAGGAGACAAGGACCTTTGGTGTTTCTTCCTCTTTGCCTATGCTGTGTTTTCCTACGGCCCCCTGTAGCCTGTACTAGGTAGCCCAAGTGCTCGTTGCTAGCCAAGGTTTTCGTGGACAAACAGCTAGAAGAAATCGAAGCAAACAGGGAAGAAATTTGGACGTGGGAGGACAATAATTCGTATGATATATGAAGATGGTACGTCGATCCATCAACATAACTTAAAAACAAGACTGATGATTAGGGACAGTCTGTAGCACAGAGAGAGACAGAACTACGAAGTTGAGAGATTTTTCTCCAGATCTTTCTCTCGATCTTGCCTACCATAAGATGTGGCGAAACAGAGTGCGCTCTTGAGACTAGGCAGCTCCACGCATGGGTCCACTTCTAAGTTTCTCTCCGCAGAAAATAAAATCCCCGTCACAAACATGAAGCTCGGGTTCTTTGTTTGAAAACATTGCTAAGACGAAACGGCTGCTTCAGGCACTTTTTTAACAAACACAAAATTTCATGAAGCTCTAAATAAGGAACAGAGACCGGTTAGGGCGGATGTGGAAGAAGGTTGCAAATGGGCTTAATTCCTATCACGTGACAATCCTTGTAACTTTCAGCTAACAGTCTCTCGCCGCCATATTTTAACCTTAGTATATAAGTAAAATTGTGTATATGGAGCTGTCATCTGTCTAAAGAGACTTTGACAGAGCATTCAGTATTCAGTATTGAGGGGTTGGGCTTCCCCATGCATTGTTCCATTGTGCGTCCCCCTTTTAATTTCTACTGTCTCCATACCCTACCGGTACTGGTGCTTAATATCAGCCCCTTTCTGCCAGCGAGGTTCTAACTTTATACTGGCAGTGGTATCTAATAGTTAGTCCCTTTCTGTCAGAGAGGTCCGCCCTCCTCTGGCAGTGGTACCTAATACTTCCCCCATCTACCGGAGGCATTGGAAACTACTTTGGGCGGGAAACTTTCTGGCCAAATTTAGCTCAGAGGTCTCCTAGAGACATGAGGTTCTTTTACGTGCCGTAAATCTACGACACGGGACCCACGGCTTAAAGTCCCTCCCGGAGGACTTGTTCCTTGAATTTTTCCGCCCTTAAAAATTCCACGACCTCCGCCGGGTTTGAACCCGCGTACCTTGAGTCATGAGGTGGGAACGTTACCCCTAGACTACGGAGGCCGCTTTTGACAGAGCATTATGTCATTACTAGAATGTTTCTAGATTGTATTTTCAACATATCAAAATCGCCATGCCAAAGGCCTCGTTCAACACACATAAGGTTGCAGCTGAAGGTACCACGTGAATGCAGAGATGTCAAGCTACGTAGGCTGAGTATAAGGGTCTTTTGGTTTCACTTCTTTCACTTCTCTGCTTATTTTGGATTCTGTTAATACTGTGAAACTTCATACATTGATGTACTTTTATCTTTCCAGTATTGATTTAAATTTTAGAACTCTGCCGCGGCTGTTAAAGAGCACGGAATCACGCAATGCTACTAAGAATGCGACTTATCTGTTGGAATATTGTGACCTGAATGAAACATGAAGAAGGGCGGACTGTGTTCTTCGTAAGCCGCCCGCCCATTATCGGGTACTGTGGTGTCCTGTGGGGCAGTATAGATGTCTCGTCCATTCAGCTGCGTGCACAGTATTTGTCGCGATTTGCGTCGTGTAGGCAGATTTATGACGCCATGTCGTAGCAAATATCCATTTCAGTATATGATCCCGTCGTTTCGAGATGGAGGCGAGCCTATAAACTCTCTGCTTGAACTGCACGGAACAAATAGATTGACACAGCGGGTAACGCGTCAGTCTCCTCTCGGAAGGCTCGTTATTTCTTTCTTCACTTCAGTCTTCCTTTCTTTCTTTTTCTGTCTCTATCTTTTCCTTCCTGCGCGCTCGCTTTTCCCCGTCAAGGTGGCTGCTTTACCTATCTTTAAAGCTGTAGCTACAAACACTGTAAATAAATTGCAGCGTCCAGTGAGTGCTGGATGTTAGTGAATACTTAATTTGAAAGGATGTGCCCAGTTTCTCTGGAATTTGTATGTACTGACTTCTACCGACATTTAGGAGGATCGTACTGCTTCCATCTTCAGGTGGAAAAGTTTATAGCTTGAAGAGAGAGCCAGTAGGTTTCTCCGAAAAGTTTGTAAGTACCAGACTGCACGGTATCACATCCCAGAACACAATAGTTTTGAGGACTCTGTATCTCAGGAGTTTGCTTGAAATTTAATTTTTAGAGTTTCGATATGTGAGGTTTGTGGCTCCTACGGCGGTCACTATGAAGAACGCTGTGTAGCTGTGTGGTTTCATATAGTTTTCTAACACTTTGGAGGCACTTACTGCCTCCATCTTCAAGGTATCAGTTCCTACTCTCATTTAAGTCACAAGTGTTTGATATACACAGTATCCTGGCAACTGGATTTGCCTTGGTGATCCGCTGAAATGGTCACCGCAGTCACCGGCCCTCAGCCTCTTTCATTCCCATATGTGGGTATGGAATTCTACAGTCTATAAAGCCATGTACAAAAATTTATTGTAATTTCTTATTACAATAACTGCAAAAACCGTATTTAGATCATCTTAAATTTTTTCACATTGCTATGTATCCTTTGAGAACTGAACGGTAAATTGTGATTCTTCTTTTCTGTAGGGGTTACCTATATTGGAACAGTATTTACCAAAAATCAAACCCACCAGATAATTTCATTGAAATCCTAAGAGAAGTTTCGGGAGTAAATCATGCAGACCGACAGTTTTCTGCAAAGCAAATAGATCCATCATAACATACGCTTGATTTGACTTGGAAGGTATACTGTCGACTTCTATAAGAACCCTTGATTTAGAAGCTGTGCTAGTCATCTGGTGTGAAATTGATTATATCCCTGCAAGTTAAATTTGAACACGAGAATTTTACTTCAGAAATGGTATGAATATCTCACCTTTCTGCACTCAGTTCAAACTAAGTTAACTGCTCTGGTTGTCGCAGGTCATGAATAAGTCGAGACATTTAGGCGGAAGTGGGTGCAGAGAGAATGGCGTTCGGGAGATGCTGAAAACTTAGATTTAGAGGGGCAAGCAGTTCACGAGGACCTCTTAAGAGCGTAACACTATCTTGCTGACTCGCGTAAGGACGAGTTCATTTCTTTTCCTTTTCTGGGTAAAGGGTATGAGCGAATGTATAAAAGATTATAATTATTCATAAACTCAATGTGTTTTCACAGAGAACCTAAAAGAATGGCTTCAAAGCGTTCAGATATTGAATTTTACACTGCAGGAATTTCGTGCAGAAATAGAGTACATGCTGACCCCTATATTTAGAAGGGAATTATGGGAAGGAAAGTAGGATACATTTATTATAACAGGGTCTTCCTTTAGTTTCTACAAATATCTGAGATGCTAAAAATATCACATTCATGCGGTAGATACACCAAAGTGTGCTAAGTTATCTTCGTTCCAGGTAACATTTTGTACCACATATAGAGAGCCAGTAGCTTTCAATATTTATAGACTTGAGTTTATAACTCTCTATGTATAAACTCAGTTCCATACTTCTGTAATATGGCGGGATACATGATCAGTGCTGATGTAAATATGTTGGAAGATAACATAGGTAACTTAAAGAAAAACAGAGAAACTCTAATTTACAATATTAAGAAGGTTGGACTAGAAATAAGCACAAGGAAAACTAACCATATGTTGCTTTCTCATCACCAGAATGTAGCGCAGAATCATAACATACAGACAGTTAACGGAACCTTTGAAAATGTGTCGTAGACCAGATATTTAGGAACGACAGTAACTGGTCAAAATTATATTACTTACTTACTTACTTACTTACGCATGGAGCTGAGCCCTTCTTGAGGAGCCTCCAATTCTGCAGATACTCAAGAATTTCCCAGCATTTTATGAAACCCGAATGTTCAGTACCGTGTTCACAAGACCCCTCCATTGGTCCCTATCCTGAGCCAGATCTATCCAATCCATACCATCCCATCCTATATCTCTAAGATCCATTCTAATATTATCCACCCACTTACACCTCGGTCTTCCTTGTGGTCTCCTTCCTTCTGGCTTTCCCACCAATATCCTATACGCATTCGTCGTCTCCCCCATTCGTGCTACATGACCTGCCCACCTCGTCCTCCTTGACTTGATCATTCTAATTAAACTTGGAGAAGAGTACAGGTTATGAAGCTCCTCATTATGCAGTTTTCTCCAACCTCCTGTCACTTCATCTCTCTTCGGTCCAAATATTCTCCTCAACACCCTGTTCTCAAACACCCTCAGTCTATGTTCCTTCCTTAATGTCAGAGACCAAGTTTCACATCCATACAGAACCACAGGCAAAATTATAATTTTGTATATTCTAATTTTTATGTTTTTGGACAACAGACGAGAAGACAAAAGGTTCTGGACTGAATGGTAGCAAGCGTTACCCGAGTTCAGTCGTGTCTTAATTTCCTCCTGAATCAGGTTTCGATCTGTTATCGTTCCCAAATATCTGAACTGTGCTACATTTTCAAAACATCTGTTGCCTCTCTTTATGTCATTGCCCTGCATTTTGGTGACGAGACAGTAACATATACTTAGTTTTCTCTGTGTTTACTTCTAGACCAGCCTCTTTACTTGCGTCAATTAAGGCTTGTGTGTTCCTTTATGGTATCTACATTATCACCCAGTAGATTCACATCATCGGCGTAGACCAACAGCTGATGTGTCGCGTTTAGTTTCAGTCCCACCTGGTTTCCCTGAACCTTCCTAATTGCATATTCTAAGGCAAGGTTGAAAATTTTACCGCCCTTCTCTTGCTCCTCCTTCCTCCTCCTTCTTCTTCTCCTTTACACGCTGGGTCGCCTCTAGTAGGTTCTTCTCTCTTCTTGCTAAAATTTATCTCAGGGTTATTTTAAAGGAGGGGGTTTTGTTGATTCGGTAGAGCTGAGTACCTCTTATCTCAGAGCCTTGAACGGCCACAACTCCGAAAGGGAATAAATTAAACACAAATCACAAGCACATCTCAAGTTTGGACGAATTATATTGAACACTTGTTTAACCACTTTTGATACAGTTTCAATGTCAGTAACCTTTATGTCTAACTGCTTCGGAGCCC
>NW_019721758.1:320385-342040 GCF_002891405.2 Cryptotermes secundus
ATTATTATTGAACACTTGTTTAACCACTTCTTGATACACTTCAATATCAGTAACTTTTATGTCTAACTGCTTCGGAGCCCGGTGTGTAACTTTTTGCGGCTAATTCTACGAGTGCAGCTTTTCGACTTTTTGCGTCTGTTTGCTTCGGAGCCCGGTTTTCGAATTTACGTCTGTTTCTTTCAACCCCCGGTTTCCGAATTTACGTCTGTTTCTAACGACCCCCGGTTTCCGAATTCACGTCTGTTTCTAACGACCCCCGGTTTCCGAAATTACGTCTGTTTCTAACGACCCCCGGTTTCCGAAAGCCGCTAAACCATGACGCTTCCTCAAACCTTCAATTCCTGCTTTCACCAGCGTCACTGCCCTGTCACACCCTTAAATTTTAGTGATTGGCTAATTTTGAAAAATAGGAGTATCTTAATTAGATATTCCTCCACTCCGCTTAAAGCTTACAAACGTTTAAGGATTTTTGACTCCAACGTATTTCTGTCAGAAAGTGACAAATGTTTAAGCGTCGCTTGGGCCCTAAAAACTTCACTCTTTTTAAGTTATGCCATGCACAAACTGCCAAGTATTGAATTTACAAAAGATTTCTTTACCCTATTCTTTAACGCAGCTTTCCACTAATAAACCTTTGACGGGTTTCCTGTTTCTTGTTGTAAGCGTGAGAAGACGCTTACTCTTACATACAAGAATTGACCTATGTCTCACTACCCTTGTTCACTGCATTTCATTTTGAACAATTAAGCTTTCAAATTAATAAAGTTGATTACATTAAATAAGTTGCGTAGCAGTGGAACGGTTACAAAAAGGAGTAGTGATAAAGCGTCTCCTTGTTTTAGACCATTCTGGATAGGAAACTGTCAAAATTATATGCATGAGGAAATTAAGAGGAGACCGAATTCGGGCAATCCTTACCACCTTCCGTCCAGAAAATTTTATCTTCTCGTCTGCTGTCCAGAAACCTAAAAATTAGCATATACGAAATTATAATTTTGCCTGTGGTTCTGTAGGGTTGTGAAACTTGGTCTCTGACATTAAGGGTGGGAACATAGACTGAGGACGTTTGAGAACAGGGTGCTGAGGAGAATATTTGGATCGAAGAGGGATGAAGTGACAGGAGGTTCGAGGAAACTGCATACTGAGGAGCTCTATAACTTATACTCTTTGAAAAGAATAATTAGAATGAACAGGTCAAGGAAGATTAGATTGGCGGGTCATATAGCACAAATGAGGAGATGAGGAATTCATATAGGGTTTGGGCGGGAAACTTATAAGGAAGAAGATTACTGGGAAGAACTAGAAGTAGGTGGGAGGATAATATTAGGACGGATCTGCGAGAGATAGAATGGGGTGTATGAACTGGATTGATCTGGCTGAGCATAGGGACCAGTGGAGGGCTCTTGTGGACATGGCAATGAACTTTCGAGTTCCATAACGTGTTGAGAAATTCCCGAATAGCTGCTCAACTGGCGGTTTCTCAAGAAAGGCTCAGCTCCATGGGGTTAGCAAGATGCACTGTTATTGTAGCTACAAGAATATTTCAAAGTTGCTTCCTTTTGTAAGGTCGAAGAAGATCCATGTATCCAGAAGGGCCGATGGCTATTACATTTTTACTCGTGGTCTGAGTATGTTAAACATGTAATGTATGAATTATGAATGTCCACATATAGGCTACAGAAAACAATGTGAATTGTTGTATAATTATCACTTTTATTCCGTAAGCTTAATAGTTAACATTTAGTTCCTATTTAAATTTATATTGTTCCTTCCTGCTGTAAATTGTTTATTTCTAATTAATATTTATGGAATCAACACAAGATTAATAGTTGTTGTATTGACTATATTAATGAGCTGAGCTAGTCAAAATATCTCCGCCTTTTGTGGTTCCCGGAAGTTCATTATCGTGATTAGAAAAGCCTGTCGCGGGTCACATCCTGACCTACGTACTGACATGGCTAGAAACAATCGAAGCACGGAGCCTTGTGAAACATATCGTAACTGCTAGTGTGTTCTTGAGTGTCTGAGAGCTTTAAGTTACATTTTGTGGACTTTCAACGTTCTAACTGCTTATGGGAAGTGCAGGTGCCACAGATGGGCTGTGCCTTATCGTTGGCAGTACATTCCGTGATAAATGTAATTTCATTACTGCAACTAAAATTCATATATTTACATAATATAAGGCGAAACTGAAAATGCATATTTCCGCACATGAGAAGAGATCAAATGAGCTTGTTTAGTGGAAATGCCTGAATGAGCAAAGGCCCTAGAATGTCTTTCACAACCCCCCCTTCCCCACCTTAATCATGTTTTATTTCGTTTTAGTTCTTTTCATTTGCCAATGTTTTTCCAGTAATAGTCAACGGTTTCCTTCACATGTAAGAGTTCACTTTCCTCATTTCTTCATTTATTTTTCTAATCAGCTGAAGCTTACGAGGAGCATTTTGTGTGTGAAGCCAATTACACTAATATTACAGCGGTAGGGAAAAATGCTCGAAAGCTAGCGGTAGAAATATGAGTGCAGACTGTGAGACCCTCCCGTGCCTTTTTTACACATTAAAAAGCAAAACTATACAAAGAAAGCCTTCTCGAATTTCCGAGTACAAATGCAAAAGCGAAGTAGAATTCCATTCGCTTTGTGCTTCTTCTTTTTAAAAAACAACTTCCTTTGAAGTTTAGTATTTGACATTGACACACAAGTCAGTTCCTAAAGAAAGCCGCGAATAATTCAGCCGAGTCTAATCGGAAATCTGCTGTATTTTGGTGCCATTTGCTGACTGAAAAGACCAGTTGACCAATTTATCGAAAAGGATTTTCAATTTTCTCAGAGGAAGTTGTCACAGGAATTGTTTAAATATTTCTGGCCTCGAGAATGAATAGTGATATACATGTAATACGGGTGTTTTACACAGAAGCCTAGACATTACCATACAAAGATGAAAACGTTTCGTGGACCAGAACTTTGTTTACAGTCTAGGATGCGCTGATATTTAAACGTATTATATTACACGCTTTGTATTTTATTATTTTATATTAGGGAGTCGACATGACTCTATAAGTGTAATGTCTAAGCGACAGTGTGTATGACCGAAGGATCGGAGTTCGAGTCGGGGGGGCAGAGATATTTATCTTACCCGCCGTTTTCAGAACACCTGTGAGACCCACACAGACTTCCGTTCAGTCGGCGTGAAGTCGACGACTCACCTCCAGCTAGCGTAGAATGAAGGAATTCGTGGAACTTTTAATTTCATTCTTCCATACATCTTCATGGCCGGTCACGGTAGCCGAGCGGTCTAAGGCGTGCACTGTCTTCGCTCGCTCGGAAACCAGGATCGTGGGTTCGAATCTCACTCAGGGCGTGGATGTTTGTGTGCGTTTTTCTGTGTTTGTGTACAGGTAGAGGTCTTGCGACGAGCTGATCACTCGCCCAGGGAGTCCTACCGAATGTGTAAGATCTAGAAAAACCGAAGTGAACGGAGAAGTTCATGGAGGTACGCCTAGGCCAACTGGGGCTGTAGTGCCAAGGAAACAAAAAATACATCTTCATGGCATGGCGCTTATTTACGTTCAGGGACAATTTTATATTTTTACTTTATACGTATTATTCAGAGTTTCATCAGTGGATGACGTCTCTACTGAAGACACTTACTTAGAACAAATTTACTTATTACTTCATATTATCGAGAGTAGATTCTAAATATACAATTAATTAAATAAAAAACTTTTTATTATGTTATAATTTCTACTTCTTTTAAGCTGTAAAAGTACATGCGTTTATACTGTATAGGCCTATAAAAGGTTCTTCAATCCTTCTGAATAGCCTCTTTCATTCTTTCATAGAGGAGAGCGTATGGTTAGCAGTTTCTTCGTCCAGATCAGATAGCAGAGAAATGAAATCTCTAAACGTTAAAAGTCTTGATCAGATCTAGAAACATTTATGGTAGGTCAACAGAAAAACAGGTTCGAAAATGTTCCTTCTGGAAATAGCGCCTTAACTATTCGATTATTTTACGATTTTTTTCAACTGCCGTGATTAAGCTTTGTCGTATGGAATGCGGTAGAGGAATTATGGACGATGATAGGGAGTAGGAGAAAACTGCCGCTACTTAGCTTAAAGCACTGTTCTTGTACTGGGGAAAATTATTGAAGGATGAGGCACCGGAGCCGGTAGCTCTCAAATGAGGATAAGCCGTTTCCGCTGCTCCGTATAAAGTTTACATTTCCTGTGGTAATGTATTTTCATTTGTGATTGCAGCCACGGGTCAGGAACTCAGTATTGACCGTATCGATCTTCTGGAGTCCCTACACCTTCACAACACCAGCCACCAGGGAGTTACCGAGACGCCTGGCCCCCAACGCCTCAAACCTGCCTACAGTCTGCAGGGTGAGTACAGTTCTTGAGCAAGCCAGACATTCTTACAGGTCTGGCATGTTCCACGTTCTCATCGGCCAACCTTCCTATGTAACTTACTTTCCGTCTTAGTCCACGTCTACCTTAAGATGGAGGCAGTAGTTCACGCGAAACTGCCGTAACCACCTTCGAAACCATTCGCTGTTACAACCCAGTATACTACAATATTAATTTTCACCTTGCCCCCAGTGTATAGCTCAGATTTCATGGAGACAGGAAATCTTTGAGCCAGAGGTTCCTAACATTTTCTGGTTCATGGTCTGGCAACACTGATACCATGTCTGTCTCATATTGTACAGTGTAAGTTAGTCGCTGGCTTCCCACTGCGGCGGCCCGGGTTCGATCCCGGGTCTGGTCAAGTGGGATTTGTGGTGGACAACGTGGCGCTGGGGCAGGTTTCATCCGAGTATTTCGGTATCCCCTGCCAATCTTAATTCCACCAAAATTCTCTATAATCATAATCACCCGGGGCAGGTAAAATAAGCCAGTCAGAGACCGCCGTACCGAGTGGAACCAGCTGTACTCCACCCCCCAATAAGCTAATTTTTTGTACGGTGTAAATGACAGCTCACAAATTAAATTACTACTTCTATGTCTAAACATTTACTTGTAGTAGAAATAAATGTCGTTATATGTCAGTAAAATCGAAGAGAGGTCATTTCACAAAGGCCAATATTCTTTGAACACTTCATCATAAACTGTTTTAAATCAGTTACGTAGGAAGGGATGCGAGAAAACCTGCTTCGTCTCTCGCTATCCGTGAGGTGCTGGGCAATGCAGTGACTGGTCCCCCAAAACTCAGTGCCCTTTTCTTCGTAACACGACTAGTTTTATCGCTGGAAGACCGAAAAAGTAAAGGGACAATACTAATAGTAGTAATAGTAATAGTAATAGTAATAATAATAATAATAATAATAATAACAATAATAATAACTCGATTCATTTCGTGTTTATTTACGTGCAAACTTAACAGCATAGAGGCCAATAACAAAGTTGGCACGAATACACAGAAATACAGGAATACCTAAAACAAAATACAAATAAGACAGTCTACACGTATATAATGGCAATAAATCAATAATACTTCCAAGAAAAATTAAAGTTAGCATTAACAGGTGAGAAAAATAAAACAAGTATATTTCGAATGGTTATTCCATTATGTGTTGAGAGGACAATACACATTCATACACACATAATCGTTAATAATAATAACCCAATTCTTATTTATTCGTGTGGCAACTCAACATCCTAATTCAATTCAATTCAATTCAATTCATGTCTATTTACGTGCAACTTAACAGCACAGAGGCCTGTTAAAAGGTTAGCATGAGTACATAGAAATACATAAAAAGTAATTAAAAAACAAATACAAAATTTGAGAGTCTACATAATGACAATAGATTAAGAATAATTCCAAGAAAATTTAAAGTTAACATTAACAGGAGAGAACAATGAAATAAGACATAATAATAATAATAATAATAATAGTTCTAGTAGTATTGGTATGGATGATGGTGGTGGTGGTGGTAGTAGGAGGAGGAGGATGAGGAGGAGGAGGAGAAGGACGAAGAAGAAGAGGTGGAGGAGGAGGATGAAGAAGAAGAAGAGGAGGAAGAGGAGGAGGAAGAAGAAGAAGAAGAAGAAGAAGAAGAAGAGGAGGAGGAAGAGATGGAGGAGAAGGAGGAGAAGGAAGAAAAAGAAGAAGATGAGGAGGAGGAGGGGAAGTTATTTTCAGTACAAAGTAAGCAAGCCATAAAATGGAAAGAAACCCGAGAAAAGTCGAAAGCTAATCAATAGTAATTTGTAATTATCGGAATACAACGCCATGTTTGCTAGCAGGTATACATTAAGCGGCCTATCGGCAGCAGTCTGTGACAGTCGTTGAGGAAAACTGCTCTAAATTATATTTATTCGGTTTATTATCCGTGTTTCGCACAACGTACGAGTACTTCAAGTGAATGTACCTCGTATGTGGGGGCTTCTCTTCTTATCATCTCTTTGCATATTTCAAAGTGAAAACCGTTTAATGGTTTTTCATTAAATTTCGCATTGGAGAATTTTACTAAAATTATCGAAACGTTTAGGTTTTCATTTAAATCGGGCAAGTATAACAGTGGCTTTACATGCAGACTCACATGCGTGTCTATGCATGTCTCGCTAAATGTTCTTCGGCGATACAAGCGTTTCGAAGAAAAAGTTTGAGAGAAAAATAAAATGCACATTTTGTCCACCATACAGGTTTTCCTCCAAACTTATTAAGTTTTTCGAGATAATCAAACATATCAGATGTTATGAACATATTTTCGAAGTTATATTCAATATATTCAACAACCGTTGTTTCCAGAAAGCAATTGCCGAGAAGGGGGTGCGAAAGAAGAACCTTTTTATTGATTTCAGACTGCGCTGAAATCAGATTTGTTTTGTGCCTCTAATTGTAGTGTTTTAATACGTATTTAAAGCATACATGAAACAATATATACATATTTAATTTACATACATGGACATCTGCGCGTTAGTTGCAGAGAACGCCAATAAAACTCAGTTCAATCAGATTGGGATTTCAGCTTTCCAATATCTTTGTGATTCCTCTTCGTCCAGTAGTGACGGGATGGTTTGAAATAAGGACAGACATGTAACATTATGGTACAAATGGGAAATTCTTAAAAACATAGTCGGGAATTTTTATTCAAATAAACTGTTTAGGAGGACTAAGCGAAGATATGAAGATGATAATATTGAAATGAAACGCAGAATAAGGGCGTATTAACATATGGACTAGGCTGAGTTCGTTCAATCAACGGAATATCGTGAGCATGATTAATGAAACTCAGGATTTCATTAAATCAAGAATAATTTTGAGCAACCGAATAAAAAGAACTTTGCAATTTTCTCGGGCGAACAACAGCATCAAAACAGAATTAAAACCAACGTTTATGAGAGCGGATGTCTTCATCAAAGCAAACTAAAATTCGTCACCACGCCATGGAAGCGACGAGTGTGGATGTTAAGTTCCACTCATTCCTAATCTCTGCGCTGTATAGTACCCGTAGTCAGCTGAATGTTCCAGCTGATTCATCCCAGAAACTTTCAGCCCTGGGCGCAGTAGTGAACCGCTGCCTTTCGTTCAGTCATTTTATTGAACAGAACACGCCCTTCTCAGAATATCACTAGAGTGTGCTCAGTACAAGATTTTCCCAGGCAAAGACACAATGATTAATGATGAATTTGCAGATAAGTCGAAGAAGATTGCCTTTGCCTTTTTAATTGTACTGCCGTAGTACGAAAGAGAAACCGAGATTCGAGCCCCAGTTCGCTTTATATAGGTGCCTCAGCTGCCAAGGAGCAGATACTTCTCAAATTTTGGTTACATTTATTACCGCTCTATCAGGCCACTCTGCCTTTAAAATGATTTATCAGAATGTGCCCCGTGTTGTAAAACAAGTTTGCTTAGCGTTCACTTTGAGGGCGCGCTGTGAAAAAATAAACAGAGAAAAGGACCTTCATGAGAGTTCTCTGGCTAACTCTTGAGTATGAGCTGTATGCCTGTGAACTGTGCCTATAGAACTTGAAATTAAAATATAGGCGATTCTCTGAAGTTTTATGATAATGATTGATTCATTCTAACAATATTATGTTCAAGAAATGTAGCAACATGTAAGAATCGAACAAGCTATTTAAAGCAGTGATGCTTCTGCCTTTCCTTCTCAGCAGGTCCTCGCTTCGACTCATGATACTGATGATAATATGAACATATCCTTCCTCTGAAGTATTGTGACTTTTAGAGCCGTTGCTAAGCAAAGACCTCGAAACAAGAGACGAGTACAGCCGTTGCTAGGCAATAAACGAACAAACAAGCGGCTTTTTCTAAGCAACGGCTCGATTAACACGTCCCGCGGAAACTAGACGCACACAATAATATAGTTACAATGGAAACGGGGATGTTTTATATGTGGTCCGTGCCGAGGAGTTAGAAAAAGATAATTTGTGTTATCCAGTCAGTTGAGGGTTAGCAGTTCAGTTGAGATCTGCATATGAGGCTGAAAAGAGATGGCGCTACAGTTAGTTGAGAGTTGTCAGTTGCCAGTTGAAAGTCAGCCTGTGAAGAGAAGACTAGGAGGTTGGTGTAACATGGCCGCCAGCCTGGGACCAAATTAGTATAATTTGGCAGTTGAGTCGAGCTCTGTAACGGAGGCTTAGAAGAGATGACGATATAATTGAGTTGACAGCTGACAAGGGTTCAATTGAGGGATATTTGCTAGAGACTAAAAAAGTGAGAGCGGAAAGCTGAAGAATCTCCACTGTTAGAAGCCGTTGCTAGAGAACGTCTGTTGAAGACACTGCAGACTGGAAAAAAGATTAGCGGGTGCTGTTGTGATTTGTAAAGTGCGATTAGCAATAGCTCTGTAATTATTTGTGGTTCTGAGTAGAGTATACAACTGGTCAAATAAATCCAATATCTAATTCATACCCCCGCCTATGGTCACACCCCTACACACTTGACAGTTTATTTGATGCATGGTGATGTAAGAGATGGCCTTCTTTTCCTCTTCATTTGATCTGTTGTCATTACAGGTAGTATACTAAGCCTTAAAAACTGATAGTTGATGAATCTTTTATTTTGTAAACAGTATCAACTATGTAGCATTGGATTAGATATGAAAGCGTACATTAATAGGTGCAGTTATCTGAATTGCAGTGAGGATTCATTCATTCGTTTTTTTTAATGCTAGTGGGGTGGGACTAAGTCCCTTGTACTGCGGCCACTTCTGGCCTATTGTACCAGTCCCAGATGATAGGTGAGGGTGATTGGGGAGTAATTGGTAGAATGAAGATTGGCAGGGGAAACCGAAGTACTCTGAGAAAACATGCCTCACCGCCACTTTGTCCATCACAAATCCCACTTGACCAGACCAGGGATCGAACCCGGGCCGCCGTGATGGGAAGTCAGGGACTAACCGCTTGAGATATGGCGCGGCCTTTATTCGTATTCAATTATCGGAATCATCCCCTTCACCCATTTTGCTTCCAAATACATTTCTAAGCATTTGTTTTTCGTGCGCGTGTGATTCTGTCCCAAAGGGAAGGGAATGTTGGACACACACAAGAACCAACTGAACAGAATATTGTTGTGTGTGACCTGACATTCAGGGGTTTGGAAGGCAGGCAGGATAATGACTCACACACATATTCAGATTCAAATATCCTGCGATGGCAGTTTATGGAAATTTGAAATAATGCTGAAGCAAGAACAGTCTTTTAAAAATATTACGTAGACGAATTTCAAGCTGCAAAAATTTAGTACAAAAGTAATTAATTCTTACCTCCTATGCACAGTACAGAGAAACTATTCTCAATTTAAATTTAAAAGTTAACAAAAACCAATATACTGGAGGAAATAAAATTTTTAATGTCCCAAGTGGAAGCGTTTTCTACTTTCATTCATTTTGCCTAGAAGTGGATAGGAGAAAGTCGAGTAAGAGCCACTCTGCTTTATCTTCATTTATACAGGGTGTCCCAGGAGGAATGTGCCAAACTTCGGGAGGGTGTTCCTTATGTTAAAGTATGCCGATATAACCCAAAACACCTATGTCCAAAGTTGAACGGTTACGGAGATAATGGTCCGAGAAAGGTGTGGTCTTCTGGCGGGTCCACGCACTATACCTGTCAGCTGAGACCTCCTATCTGTTTGTCCTTGAGGGTCGTGATTCACACTAGTCGTAAGCTCATGCGCTGCTTACAGAGTACGTTGCGGCGGGGTCGTGAATGGTTGGTAATTAGTTGTGCGGAGTTGCTGAAATGCCTTTTGTGTTTTCACACGTGGAATATTGTGATATGCATTTTGTGTGTGGATTTTGCGCTGGCAATGCACGTGCTGCTGTTGAAGAATACCAAAGACGTTTTCCCGATCGAAGGATTCCTTCTCGAAGTGTATTTACGTGAATTCACCAGACATTGCGTGATACTGGTTCTCTTCCGAGTGATTCTGTGCACTCTGAAAGGGAGGATGTACGAATGAGAAACACACGAGAGAACATTCTTGAGATGGTTCAGAGAAGTCCGCGTCTGTCAGCTCGTAGAATTGCCTCTCGCATCGGCGTATCACGTATGCAGGTGTGGCGAACTTTACATGATGAAGAGTTGTATCCTTACCATGATCAAAGGGTACAACATCTGGAACCAGGCGACCATGCTCAGCGTATGGATTTCTGCCACTGGATAAAAGCTCATCCCGAACTGTTAAGCGTCATTTTATTCAGTGATGAGGCGTCGTTTACCCGGGACGGTGTAAATAATTTACGAAATATTCATACGTGGTCCCATAATAATCCACATGAGATAATGGAAACGAAATTCCAAAAGAGATTTTCCGTGAATGTACGTTTAATACAGTTATGTGGTCGGCTTATAGCGCAGTCAGCCATATTACGTCAGCGCTTGCCAGTCATGTGTCATGTATAGTGCTTGGAAACCCTAAGGACAATTATGACATGGCGAGCGAGTATTTTGTACTTCAATTTTATGGCTTTCCGTCACTCACAAGTTAGTTTGATGTTACGTACATTATTAACATTACAGAATCCACATATTCCTGCCAGTTTTAATATGTATTTTGTAATCAACAAGTGTGTAACACCAGTCAAAGTTTCACACTTCTCTGGCCATTATCTCCGTAACCGTTCAACTTTGGACATAGGTGTTTTGGGTTATATCGGCATACTTTAACATAAGGAACACCCTCCCGAAGTTTGGCACATTCCTCCTGGGACATTCTGTATATTAACGGCTTCAGAGGTCGATCAGAATTATTACATTATGTCAGAATTCATTATTCATTATGATTATTTTACTATTTTATATATCGGTACAGAGTTCTTAGTCATTACGAATAATTGACAGACGAATTTTTTTAACGACAGAATTCTACTTGCGGCTATATCCTGCCCGCGTTCACATCAAGATGGAACTATTGGGCCCCGTGATAAGGCTAACCGTACCCTTCCGAAGAAATGAATCTTCTTCATTTAGGCATAAAAAGTTCTATGAAAAATAATTAGGTATATAAGTATGATTGGTTGAGGACTACTACCTGTTGCTTAGCGTATTGTGCAGTTAGATCCTTCTTCAGTTTATTTTCAGTAGGGCTAAGAGGCCCACCGAAAAGAAAAAGCCGACATAAATTTTATTTTCACCTGAGTTAGTTTCATGTTAACACGTGTGTATACTACACACGCCGTATAAACCTAACCAAACAAGGGCGGAGCTTTTCAAAGAACAAAACAGGACTGAGTGGAGATAAGTCATCCTCCCTCACACACCGCCCGTTCAGCCTACTGATTACCGCGGCATCAAGTCAATAATACATTTCTTTCCCAATAGATCCAATATAATAACGGGCCGAGGAGAGACACATTTGTTCCTACAGGCTAAAGTGGTTTAAAGTACAGTTTATATTTCACTTCTTCTTATTAGAGAATTCACATTTTACGACGAAATTCATTATGATGAAGAAATCGTCTAGGAAATTTCAAGGTCATAGTAGTCTGTCCATCCATCTGAGCTGGTTCGTATAAGTATAGCGCGTACGACTGTCGATCAGTATGTTCCCGGTTCGATCCTAGCCCAAGACAAACACGCTGATCGAGTTTTCCTTGGTTTTCTTTCATATTTCCAGAGAAACCATCTACAGTTCCTTAAAGTAGACAATAAGATTCATCTATGTATTACGTCGTTCCTTCGCTGTAGAATTTTTAATAGATTTAATCTTCTTCGTCGTCTACCTGTCGTATTAAGCCCTCTGGCCAGTTTCCCATCAGAACACGTCTGGAACTGTGGGTCTTATAGACAGTCGGTATGAACCCTCGGGAGGGTGACCAGCCCTGCCCTAAGCAGGACAACACAAACACAGAAGAACTGCAGAGAAACAATCAGTGCCTCGATTGCTGTTCGAATCCATGATCACAGTGTTTGAGGGGGTGAAGGCTTTTCATGCCTCCGACAGCGAGGCGACTGTGATCGCCATGACTTAAATCGAGAGGCTAAATACGCATTAGCGAATGCACAGAGGATAGGTCCAAGTCATCCAGCATCATATTCTTCCTTCGGAATCCTGAACGGATTTCGATTAAACTTGAAATGTGGGGAGTTATTACCGAAACTTGAGTTTAACTTCGGT
Source organism: Cryptotermes secundus (assembly GCF_002891405.2). NCBI lineage: Eukaryota > Metazoa > Arthropoda > Insecta > Blattodea > Kalotermitidae > Cryptotermes > Cryptotermes secundus. The sequence continues at coordinate 332,970 of NW_019721758.1, forward strand.
CTATAACGATCTGATACAACTCCTTTACATGAAGCCAGATTCAGTTTTAAGAGATTCTCACGGAAACAACATATAGTTCCAAAAAATGTTGTTGAATATAAAAAATAAGGTAAAATTATCACTGGGCTTAAGTAATTAAGCACTACGCCATGAAGGCACATGAGGAGTGGATGCATAGATTCTTATTTTCTTGACTTTCACTAATTGCAGGTGAGCGGTTAGCTTCACGCCCCGGCCGTCTTGCCCTCGGAAAAAGAGCCCCCGGTACACATTGGATAGGAAGCTGGGTGGACCCCAGAGCCGGTCTGGACGACGTGGAGAATAGAAAATTCTTGATCCTACCGGGACTCGAACTCCGACCCCTCGGTCGTCCAGCCTATAGCCAGTCTCTAGACCGACTGCGCTATCCCGAATATGTATATATATAAATAAATTCTCTTTATGTATTTTCAATATTATAAATATTCGATGAAAAGATGAAAATTAATTTCTAACCATACAATGTGACAAGGGGATCGGTAAACAACATTAGCTTTGCTCTTGGATTTTCATCTTCAGTGAATTGAAATTAAAACAATTGGCAGAATGTGAATGTTTATTTGCTGCTTATCATTCACCAGATCTCTTGATCTGATTCTGTTTTCCAGTACAACATAGGTTCTGCACAGTTTCATTATTGTAGCACACACTGTAACATGTGTTCAGGTTTTTTCATAAATTCTTGTATGCGAATAGTTCTATGTTCTCTTTCATTTACTTTCTATCGTCTCTTCTCCTTTTAAGTATTTCACATATATTTATCGCAATTGATTTAACATTGTTTTAAGTATTTTAATTGTTGACATGTTCACAGTTATAGACTTAAAAAATATTCTGAACCATAATAACATCGCTTGCCTGAATCAGTTCCCATCTTGATTCTTTGATTAATTTTCTTTTTCTTTTTATCAGATTACCTAAATATTTAAGCACCCTAACCGCTCAGCCACTTGTCCATCAACACCCTCATACACTTAATTTTATTGTCGATCTTAATTCTTCGCTCTTCATCTGCGCAGCTGCTTCTCCTGTCACTGTCACTTCATCTCGGTAATCTGAACATTGTCTTGCTCTATTAACTTAGTTCCTTTAGAGTTAATTTCATTATTTCACATTGCTTCCTTAAACACAAAATTCAATAGGTTTGCTGAAACAGCAACACAATGAAGTAATGGGTAAGTAGATTCTCGTAGGCAGTCATATTGTGCTCCTGACACTAGTTGGCAGTCCAGTAATAAATGCGTACAAATGCCTCCTCGGAAGTGGCCACCTGGAAGGCCAGGAAGGAGTTACATACTGCACCGATCCTATATCAGTATGCTACGACAATTGGCTCAGGACTATGTCCAGTTGCAGATTTCCGAATTGGCGCTGTTGAAACTTCGGGGTCAACTATCAGAATACGTAAAAGAGGTTGTCAATTGGCAGTGAGATCAGAACGGTTGGATACAAAAGTGGTATGCCAATGAAAAGCAACGTACATTGTGAGACGCCTGCTGTCAGTAGACTCAACAGAGTACTCCTGCTGGTAGTGAAGGCATGTGATAAGTACAGGATGGGAAGAGTCCTACCATTCCCTTAAATCCTGTTTTGGCATTACACGGAACGCGGTATTGAGATCTCAGTCACCAGGAAGAAGGGAAGAAATCTGACGTCTTCCGCTGAGAGCCAGTAAAGATTGGTCCCCTAGCTTAGGGGTTGGGCAAGGAGGTAACATCACTTTACTGTACGTAAAACTAGCACGTTATGAAAAGTTGTATGGGCTAGATAACGTTCAGTTCAGAGTTGTCATCCCAACTCTTATCTAAAACCGCAAAGAATAATATATATATAACTGTGACTTTAAAACTTGAAACTTCAAAACAAGAAACTAGTCCCAGCCCTTACGAGAAGAACATTTGTTTTGCAGAGGAGCGCAACATAGGAAGCTCCTCGTTATGTTGTGCTCTCAACACTACCGTGAGGCTTCTTCCCCTTGCTTAGGTCCAGAAAAAGGCCACACGTACAGTGAGAGTGTTGAGGAAGCTGCAGAGAAATGCAAAACGAGGTGCTTCAGAAGTTGCGCTCTCTTACTAAATGTTTCTGAGATGATGTAATAGGAAGAATGAGATGGACAGGGCACGTATCTCGCATGGTACTTAGGAGAAATTTAAGAAATTCGGTCTAAAGTCGTGAATATAAAAGCCTTCTTGGAGGACTTTGGCTTAGATAGAAAGATGATATTAGAATGATCTCAAAGAAAGAGGTCATGAGAATGAGGACTGAATTCACAAGGCTTAGAATAGATTTCATTAAAGGGACTTTATGAACACGGTAATTGTGAATTCATTGACTAGATGAGCGCCTATTAGATTCCTAACATAGACTCCCATCCTTGGAGTTAGACTTTATACGGCACGTAACTACATAAGTGGTATCCTGTTTCCACATGATGTTTCCATAACGTGAACGCATACGAGGGATTCATATGACATTGTACGATATTCTTTATCAGGTTGGGGAAGTTTGGTATTTTGAAGTATCCGCTGCTTATTGGTCGACTTTTGCGTTGGTACGGACAGGGCCAATGTAACCTCTGCTTCACACGAAGTTTAAACTAATTCTGTCTCTAAAATCACATCCAACATGGATCTCACTCATCGCTTGTGTATCTCTTCGGTTTGTAATTTTTCATGATTTACGCCCGTATGTCTGACCTTTCTGGCCTCTACAAAGATACGATTCAGTATCTCTTACGGAAGCAGTCAGTTTGCTCCCGATTACAATGAGGACAGTAGACCTTCAGGTGAATGCTGTATCAGATTCACAATGGCGAAGAGAGGCTGTTGTATATCTCCTTCTTCACAAGTGAAGGAAAGAAAAAAATTCGAAAAATCCGCACTACTTCTGACTGATCTATAAACCAAGACATTCTGCAGAGAAGACAAGATCTCTACCCCTAGAGCATCAGGCCTAAACTTGAAATCTTTTAAACGAGAAATCTTTTTCATTTTAAAATCACAAACTAACTTAGACCACTTTCATCGTGAATGAAAGCGACATCCATGACGAGTTGTATTCTATTATACAAGATATTTACATTTACACTGTGTGTACATGAGGAGGGGCGAGATATTTTATTGATCAAACAACCCTCTGGCTGCAGGTAAGATGTTGATAAACGGAGCACCCAATATTCCGGGAACGTTGAAAGAGATTTCTATTGTTCCTTGCTCCTTTCTCAGTCCGTTCATAAGATAATAATAAAACGCATTATGGCCATCTCGTCCAATAAAAATATCTGGGTGTTTTAACACAAATATCAGATTCAGTAAATAATTCAAACACCAGAAACTAAATATTTCGTCAAACAAATCAATCCACCAGCAATTAAAGAACCTGTAATTATGCTTTGCATGGTCAAAATACCACAGCCCTTTAACACCCATATGAATCAGGTGGCAGGTCATGCCTCAGAAACCCACAGTAGATATATTTTTAATAAACAGAAGAGTGTGTTTTATGTAATTCGTATGGTTCAGACAACTGATGTTGGATCGCCACAGAGGGCAGGAATAAACTGCCACTCTGTTCATACGACTCTGGGTTCCACGCAGTTTTCTATTCATCAGGTACCGGGTTCTTTATTAAGGGACAGGGTGTCCTGAACGTGAAGCTTCTCGCCTCCACAGTCAACCTAGGTTAAAATTATTTGGATGTAATCATAACTTTGCGTTTATCCTACAAACTTTACAGATAACACAGGTTTCCGTGTAAGCATATTGGCTATGTGGTGATAATGTTCAGAAGACTGTGAAATATCGTGTCCCATAAATCGATTTTCTTTGCATGGCGTGAGAAAATAGATGCTAGCGTTACGAATGAACTTGATATTTTTATACGTTTTGTTGATAATGATCTTGGTATCACAAAAGAAATGGCACTGGTAGTTCCAATGGAGGTCACCACTGAAACCTGTACTAGGTTTATGCTTGTTAAAATATAAAGGAACTCCTCGCCAATCACTAGAGTGATCTGATTTCAATGTATGTCGGCGACGAACAGGACATGTACAAAGTGAATTCTGATGGCCATACCTAATATTTTGTGGTATGCAACCCTAACCTAAAACTGAGTATGTTACGCTCGAAGTAAGAATTTTTAGAAAGACAGTCTTGCCAAGTCTATTTCAAGTGTTTCACTTTTCATGACGAGGCTGACAGGAAATGCATCAATATAATGATCCACTTCTGTGAATAATATCCACAAGAGTGTGGGGAAATTCATCCGTCCTGTCAAGGTCATGTGATTTCTTTCTCTAGACTCCCGTAAGAGCATCCCCTCTGCAATTTATAAAATATAAAAAGCTTAGAACAATCTAAAAGATTCTGTAAGTTGCGCCTTCCAACCCGATCGCCCACATGAATCCAGATTTACCGGTCGGAGTATGAAGAATATAGTGTCCTTGAGGGGACAATTTGAGTTGCACTGTACTACAATACCGGCTCTCACTAGGTGAAATGCTGTGCTGTTTAATTGTGTCTTAAGTGTTAAGTAGAATTCACTGGAAGTTAAGTAAATCCTTGGTTGTGTGAGGTAGATAGCGGGTGTGGCTGAAGGTTATTAAGAAATATGGCGGCTCGTAGATCGATACGCAAAGTTGAAACAGGCCATTCCCTAATAAATGGAGCACTCCTGGCCTGAAACGCTGTCCTCATCGAAAGCATGCTTTAAATTCTAGACAAAGAGTAGAGATGTTAGAACTGTGTTGAATCAGAATATTCTCCGTAAGACTATATGGTCTTACAGGTTCATTATAATCATAAATGTTTGTGATTCTCAAACGTCTGAAGTCGAATCCAGGAAGTTGATACCAATCGACTGCAGTTCATTGCGCTTTCCTTCTGCAGAGGCAGTTGGCAAGAACACGAAATTCTGCCAATTCGAGTATTGTCTTCAGAACTTTTTTTTTACTGCTAGTGGGGTGGGACTAAGTCCCTTTTACTGCGGTTACATCTGGCCTATTGTACCAGCCCCAGATGATAGGTGAGGATGATTATGGAGCAATTGGTGGAATGAAGATTGGCAGGGGAAACCGAAGTACTGGGAGAAAACCTACCCCAACGCCACTTTCTCCACCACAAATCCCACTTGACCAGACCCGGGATCGAACCCGGGCCGCCGCGGTGTGAAGCCAGCGACTAACCGCTTGAGCTATGGCGCGGCCTTTTTCAGAACTTAATTTTCAGCTCCCCTTTTTTAAGACCAGGCAAATTGAGTGAAAGTTTGAAGTATTTAATTAAGGGATTACGAAAAGTGTATAATTAGAAACTTCGGTAAACTTATTTTCGTTAGATACTGTCAGGGTCTAAAGTGAGAGGTTTGCGATGTGTGGAGCAGGTAACAAGCATCAGAAAATCGTTAAATTCATATACAGATTTTATATTAAAACTTCAGAGGAAAGGAACATTTTCCAGACCTAAAAGGATATGTGTAAATAATTTTAGAACTTGCGTGAAAGAAAGATAGTAGAACAGAAATTATCCTCAAAACAGTAAACAAATTATTTTGTAATAATTCCTCACATAAATCACGAATTAAATTCTTGGCCTCTTCGGCGAGAGCAATTAAAACTGTTCCATCCTTATTTTTGAACCTCCTTTCTTTCCAAATGACCTGGCTATTTTTATAGCTTTTCCTCGTTGTATTTTAGTATTTTCGTCACGTTTGTTATTGAGGACAGAAATTCTTCTAGCACGAGCACTGAGAACAAAGGATTTAATGACAAAGTATTCATGGATGCTTAAGCGTACTTTCCGTGCTTCCTTGACTTTGTATGGAGGAACACTCCCCATCACAAGTGGGGAGGCATGAAAATACGACAAAAATGTACAGAGAGAAACTAATGGAGAAAGAAGAATTGAGAGAGAAAGAGTAAGGAATGAAAGCAAATAATAAGGCCGAGAAAAGCTGAAAATATATTCTATTGAGAGTAGTGTTGTTCTTAGGCTGATACCGACGTTTCGGAGCAACAAGCTACTTCTCCATCGTCAGATTTGATGTGTGTAGTTTGAGGATTTGGTTCTTTTGCATTGGTGTGTTGCAGGAGGAATGGTAGCTTAGGCCCTAGGCTGGGGACACAGAAACGGAGCAAGATCCTCCGGGCACATTGAAACGGTGGGTAAGGAAAGGGCCCTCTTAAGGGACTCACATCTTGTCCCGTCTTCGGCGAAAAATTGAGTTGTAGGTACCCACGAGAAGTTCATAATTTAAGTATAAACTGATTTACGATTTGGATCGTAAATATATGGAATATATGTTTTTAGTTTGGTTTAATCTGGAAATAAGTTCGTCTGTTCAAAGCTGAGAATGTTCTAGTTCCTTTTTTTCTTGGAGTTGGGTAAGACTGAGTCTATTTGGTACTTCGGCCACTACCTGGCCTATTTTACCAGCCTCGGATGGTAGATAATGAATTTTGAGCAGTCGGTGGAATGAGTATTGCTAGCGGAAGCCGAAATACTCAGCGAAAACCTGCCCCAATGCCACATTGTTCACCACAAATCCCACACTACCTGCACTGGAACCCGGGCCCCCGCGGTGGGAAGCTAGCGACTAGCCGCCTGAGCCATGGCACTACCTTCTAGGAGGTATGGTTATAATCATGTTACGGTGAAATATGAACTACGACGAAAACAGCTGACCATGCTTATGCTGCAACTTGTTTGTCAGGCCTATATGGCAGGATACTCTATATCGTGGTTTGCAGGAGTTAGATACTACAATACTGATCTGGATAAGACCGTTTGGCAACACATGAAGCTCGGCAGGGGTGGAATACGCAACAGGGGGGGAATTGGATTACTGACTAGAATTTGTGTGTGTGTGTGCGTGCGTGCCTGCCTGCCCCAGTTTTCCTGCTAATAAAGCGAAGTTTTTGAGGATTTCTCATCACAAAGAGTGATTTCTGCTGGAAGAACTGCAGAAGCCGGGAAGTTCGAAATTCCACGAGTTGTGACTTTAAGTTCATTGCCCTTCTGTTCAGTGCAAGCTGCTCGATATACAACCACAAATATTTCTATGCTGCTCTCAAGAAACAGATACAGAATTGAAGAAAGTCGTCTTCTGGGTTTAGGCGCCGTGTATTCTTCGTTTTGGCCGACGTTTCGGAGGAACGTATCGCCTCCATCTTCAGAGCAGGTGAATGGCAGAATTCTTCCACAAGAAGCCTTGCAGCCTATTGCGTGGTTTACATACTAAATTGATCTTTCCATCTACTTCTAGGTCTTGATATATGTCATTTTGATATCCTACTTTCTCGCATTCCGGCTGCACAGTGCCACCAGTACAAGTGCTACTGGCATTTCTGTGTGTCGCAAATTATGAAGTTTGCAGTCTAATTATCTTATGTGTTATTCCTCCACCAATTAAGGACGGCAATATGATTCCAATAACGCGACCGAAGAACAATTGAAACGGAGGAAACTAGAACAGTGTAACCATTCGTTAGCAGATTGGGACACAGCTATATTGATTTATTATTCTTGGCTAAGTGTATACCATGCAAGTCTTTAGATGTCTTCCTACCAACTTCAGCACGCCTAACTTAACGACCGTTAAGTTTTGTATAAAAACAACCTTCTAGACTTATACTCGAGAAGTGCTCAGTCAGAATCTCGACCTACTTTTCGATTATCTTGACTGTTGTTTTCACAGTTCATAGCTCAGTCGGTATAACAACGGCCTACTGCCTGGACGGCCGGAGTTAGCTTCTTTGCACGGTCAAGATATTTCTCGCGTCCACAGTGACCATAATGGCTCTGTGACCCACCCAGCCTCCTGCAAGATATACGGGGTTTCTTTCTTCGGGGGGGGGGGGGNCGGGGCATGATGCTCACCACTCACCTCCATCTAGTGCCCAGGTCGAGAATGATGGAACTATACCTCCACTCCCCCATATGTCCTAATGGCATAGTGCTTAATTAAGCAAGCACAGGGATAATTTTATTGTTATCTGGCGAGCTATTTGCATCTAATGGTAGCTACCATCTCTTTCCACGTCCTCATCTTACCATTCATAACTCTTCCAGCTGGAACATCTAATCTACAGGTAGTAATTAATCGATTTAGATGCTACAGTGGGTATGAATATTAACTATCGTACCCCCAAAACAAGTACAGGATTAGTTTGCCTGTAAACGGTATTTTACAGCCTTGAAGACCTTATAGAGACTACCAAGAGGCAGAAGAATTTCTCTGGTACAAAACAAATTCGTATGGGTTCCATGTTCCTGTTATTTATGGCAGAAGCTAAAGAATATGGGCTGGTCACCAACCACACGGCGGCCATACCAAGTTTCGTGTAAGTCGACCACTTGGTTTAGGATCTTGAGAACATTCCTATACACTGGAGGACATCTAAACGGCCTAATATGTCATGTCTTAACAAATCTTATTTGTTCCGCTTTTGTTAGCGAAAATTACATTTTTAAGCTCTTCGTTGAGTCTTCGATATGGATGATGTCACTGTACGACATCTCAATTTTATATTTCTCGTGGAGACTGAGACATTCATTATATCACGAAATAAGTGTTTTAGTTTCCTATCCAAAGGAGTTGGTTTCCTGTTTGTGAACTTTCGCTTCGCTGTTGTTCCTACATCGTTACCGGTTTCGAGCCTTGGTCCTCAGAAGTTGCTTCAGTTGTCCATAGTGTTTAAGGAACATCTGGAAAACCACTGTGGGATTGTCGTATGAATGAATAGACAACCACTAGTTGAACTGTCCTATAGGATTTATTGCAGCTGCACAGTATACACAGATGGATAACAACAGTAGTGAACTGCTTGAACACTGAACTGGTATTGTAGAACGGTAGAACTAGACTGTCACTGTAACTCAGTGTATCTTCTTATGTAGCCTAGATCGGACATATAGAAAACGGTTACGTAATAGGTACTGCTATTGCCGGTTACCGTATTTATAATTTCCCTAGCAACCGCTGTTTACTTGCTTCTGCCTAGCAACCGTTGTTTACTCGTTGTTGCTAAGCAATGA
>NW_019721758.1:343054-343486 GCF_002891405.2 Cryptotermes secundus
GGGCTGCCAGGCGTTCTTGACGCGTTGCTGTAGCACGGCACCCATTGCGGACGTGGAGGCATCTGTGACGGCGCCACCGCCCTACGACGCATTGGCCGCACCGCAGGACAGCGACAACGAGCTCCAATCACTTCGGCAGTCAAACACGTGCTTGCCAGGCCTGCCAGTCCGTCCATGATCTGTCGCATCCAGGGACCAAAGCAACGGCAAAACTGGTCGCAGAGCTATTCGTGTGGCCAGGCGTGCAGAAGGATTGCCGCACCTGGGCAAGTGCTTGTTGGCCAGAGAGTGAGGAGGCGACGTCTGTACCAAGCAGGAAGCTGAGGAAATTATATACTGCGGATGTGAACGGCAGCCCCACTAATGGTATGGAAGGCAAGACTGCAAAGAGGAAGAGAAGTTCTTCTTGGCATCACAGAGAAGAGTCTGTAC
>NW_019721758.1:345669-346247 GCF_002891405.2 Cryptotermes secundus
GGAATTTGGTTATAGGCTCGTACCAAGTCGATTTTGGAGAAAATGGTACAGCCATGGAGCTGGTTTGCGTAGTCATGGATATGCGGGACTGGGTAGCGGTCAGGGATTGTCCGGGCGTTTAGTGCTCTATAGTCGCCGCAAGGACGCCAACCGTTGTCTTTCTTGGGCACAATATGTAGTGCCGAGGACCATGAACTCTCTGATCGACGAGCTGTACCATCCCGCAACATGGCGTCGAACTCGGCCTTTGCGATAGCGAGTCGTTCCGGTGCCAGTCGCCGTGGTCGGCAGGTTACTGGAGGGTCGGGCACAGTCCTGATGTGGTGGACGGTGTTGTGTCGTATCTCGCGCTGGACTCCAGCTGGGCGGGTCAGGTCCGGGAACTCTGTGAGGAGGCTGTCGATCGGTGTGTTGCTGCTGATGGTCTTTACACTGGGGATCAGTGTGTTGGCCGCTGATGCCGGGGCTGACAGTGTCGTGACCCCGTCCAGGATGCGGTTGTTCCGACAGTCCACCAGGAGACCGAAATGCGACAGGAAGTCCAGGCCGATGATAGGATGCGGGCCGTCGGCCACCAC
>NW_019721758.1:346545-353918 GCF_002891405.2 Cryptotermes secundus
CAACGCTAGCGAGTGCTGGCCGGACTTCGACCTCGGAGATGCGGTCTGCACAGAGGGCTGCGGCCTCCAAGTTGCTCTCGTTCTGGCCGGCGAGGAAGCTCTGCACGTTGCGGGGTAGCCGGCTGGTCCAGAAGCTACGGATGACGTTATCAGACACGTCTGGTGCGAGACTTTTGAGGTACCTCAGGATCTGGGACGGCTTACGATCGCCAATTTCCTCGACCGTGAGGAGTTGCCGGATGCGCTGCTCTGGCGATGGGGATAGCCGCCTCACAAGCTCGGTCCTCAGTAGGGTGTAGGGGCCTCGTTCGGGTGGAGAGGTGATGATATCCTCCACCTCTGTGGCGTACCGGTTGTCCAGCTGTGAGATGACGTGGCAGAACTTGATGCGCTCGCTGCTAATGCCGGCCAAGGTGAATTGCGCCTCGACCTGGGCGAACCACACGGCTGGTCGCTCGGGCCAGAACGGCTGGAGCCGCACGGCAATTCTTGATGTCTCTGTTGGTACTGGTCTGCTAGTAATACCAGCCTCATGCTGTTTTTCTTCCAGTTGTGTTACGTACTGTTGCAGGAGGTCTTCTATTCGGCCGCTGTCCATTATTTGTGTTGTATCACGTCGGGGTCACCAATGTGGGATGTCGTATGAATGAATAGACAACCACTAGTTGAACTGTCCTATAGGATTTATTGCAGCTGCACAGTATACACAGATGGATAACAANAACTGCTTGAACACTGAACTGGTATTGTAGAACGGTAGAACTAGACTGTCACTGTAACTCAGTGTATCTTCTTATGTAGCCTAGATCGGACATATAGAAAACGGTTACGTAATAGGTACTGCTATTGCCGGTTACCGTATTTATAAGTTCCCTAGCAACCGCTGTTTACTTGCTTCTGCCTAGCAACCGTTGTTTACTCGTTGCTGCTAAGCAATGACGCTTGCTTTGTCACACTTGCTTGAATGTGGGCAGTTCCCACACCACTATATAAATCTGGAGACGATATTGAAACTGCAGTGAGGCGTTGATCGAAAGAACATGACAATACTTTCATGGCCTTATCTCGGTATAATCTGCCCAGTCTCCAAAGTCCATGTACAAAGATACTTTACATTATGTAAAGTAAAGACTGTATATTGCATGACGAATAGTCAGTGTGTTGCCTCATGACCTGCATGTGCCTTGTGAAATAATTTCTAATTTCCCGTCTTTTGTACTGTTTACGAGGCTCGACTTTTGTGACGCAGATTTAATGTCTGTTGCAGGCGATCGCCGTGACTTGAGACTGAACCCGAAGGTTTACGAAAAAGCCGTAGGGTTACTGAGGAACAATTCAGAGTTCACCGTGGCGGCTTCCCTGCGTCAGGAAGAATCCAATGTTGGCACCATCGTGTCTTTTGCCCATGGCACTAACAGGTTAGTTGCAGAGCGAGGTACTATTGGAAAGTCATGTCGGAAAAGCTCTTGTGTCCAGGGTATTAACATAACAACTTCTAACATGAAAAAATATATATATATGGAGGATATGAAAGAAAATGATGTTACAGGACACATAGCTTTATATACATGGATATATATGGATATGAAAACTACTAAATATGAGTTCAGATCGAGGTTGTATCGGAAAATAATAGTACATAGCAAGCATACATTTCGCTGGTATATATTTCGGCTCTCTTCCGTTCGTGTCCGCAACTGCCATCAGATCTACCGTCTTCTGCTACTAGCTCATAAAAACAGCAATTGCCTTATGTAGTCTACCTTCATAGCCGTTTCGTAACTTTTTGTTAACACACCTAGCCATTGAAGGAGCCGCTCGGTCGGCTTACCGACTCTCTACGGGCTGGACGACCGAGGGATCGATTTCGAGTCCCGGGAAGGCCAAGAATTTTGTCTTCTCCACTTCGTCCAGACCGGCTCTGAGGATCACCCAACTCCTACCCAATGGGTGCCGGGGATATGTTCTCGGGGGTAAAGCTGCAGGAGCGTGGAGCTGACCACTCACCTCCAGCTAATGCGGAGTTCAAGAAAATATGGATCTATACATCCACTCCCCACTACTCATTCATGGCGTAATTAGTTAAGCACAGGGACAACTTTACCTTACATAGCCATCGAAGAGCAAACTTTAAATTTTCGTATCTAACAATTGAATACGTGAACCCGAAAATGACGAAAGAATGCAGTCGGAGAAGCATCATCTCGATAAGCAGTGCCTCATGTTAAAGCCTCTAAATATTTTCAGTTTCTAGGTGGGGACATACGTGTACTCGCGATAACACAAAAGTCTTTTTATTTGTAACCTGTAATGGAACCGTTGAATCGCTGCGTGATACGTCAACGTTTGTGTTCGTGACTTCGATTAGACCTAATCACATTCTCGGTTCTCCATATTTGCCTCTAGACTTTCTTTCGTTTGTGGCATTTTATGAACACATTCGCAATCCCGACATCATTATGACCAACACGGCAGTAACTTCGGATCAATAAATTCGATATTAACTCACGGAAACCTCCTGGATTTTGACCAATTCCATTTACAGGATATCCGGATGAAAGGTATCCAAAATAAAATAATTATATCTCAGAAATCTTTTATTATACACATTTATGGGTTACACCATTACAAAGGGAAAATATCAAAGTTTTTTCTGAATATAAAACTTTTTCAATAAATTTCAAAGTGGGCTCCCTTAGTGGCACGACAAATATCAAGACGATCCAGCATGTTTGGTGTTACCGTAGCCACAACCTCACTTATGCAGGCTTTCAGTTGTCGCAGGCCGTTGATCTTAACCTGGTAGACAATGTTCTTCACATAACCCCACGGGGAAAAATTCAGTGTGGTTAAATCTGGCGACCTAGGAGGCCAAGCAATTGGTCCACTTCTGCCGATCTATCTCCCAGCCATCACTGTGTCCAAGTGATTCTTGACATGGTGGCAGAGATGTGGCGGCGCATGCGCGTAACTAGGCATGAGAAAAAACTTGAGTGGTTTCCTTTCCGATGACATCAACTGGATACGTGTATGACAATTACTTTCCGAGATATAATTTTTCTTTTAAATTTTGGATACCTTTCATCTGAACACCCGATATTAATAAGTCCGGAATTTACCAGCAACAATCAGACCACTGGAAATCGAACTTTTACTATACATTCTTCAATTTCTATCGCCATATTGCTTAAAACCTCGCAATCCGGAGATAATTAATATTTGATCCAGTATCTTGGCTAGTTTTTCAAAATCGAATCTCACGATGAATGTTCGTCACTGTACTACCGCCACTGACGTTCACTTATAAGATTTCACCCGAAGAAATGCGGCAGCATTCCGGATTAAGCTTCTCAACTTAGTTAATGTCAACGTGACTAGTCTTTATGGCCGCATATTGCAGTAGTGCCTATAGAGGAAATCCCCAGCTTACAAGGTTAATTCGTTCGAAGGTTTCCGTGTATGTTGAAAATGGTGTAATTCGAAAAATACTCAAACACGATATTTTTTTATGTGTACTTTCGTTTCAATGTATAGCTAAAGCTATAAAAGTATGTACTATAAATATAGTACATAACGACACGTCATATTATAATGTATTATGGTATGTAAGCGCAGTATACCCGGAACTAATTGCCGTAAAATTCGAAGTATCTGACCTTTATAAATGTATCCGTGTAGCTATTGATTCTTCTAACTTCAACCAGTGTGAGTTGGGGTCTTACTCTCTCTCTCTCTCTCTCTCTCTCTCTATGGCTCTGGTCGCCTTCGGACCTTGCCCGCTTTCTTAATTTCTTAATCCTATACACAGTCGGTACTACTCCTTAGACGGGTGATCATCTCGTCGCAAGGCCGCTACCTATACACAGGCCGACACAAACAGAATAGACGCACACAGACATCCATGCTTCGAGTGGGATTTGAACCCACGATCCCAGCGTTCGGCCGGGCGAAGGCTCTTCGTGCCTTAGGCCGCGCGGTCACCGTGATAGGCACTTACTACTTCGGAAAAATAAGTTCATCTGTTCCCCCCCTCCCCCGCAAAATATATTCATCCATTCATGAGCATACATTATTCAGTGATGCATCCTTTTTGCATGCATCCATACAGCCGGGCAAGATGGTCTAGCGGTAACATTGCTGACTTGTATTCGCAAGGTGCCCTGTTCGAATCTCGGTCGGAACACCGACTACAGAGGCTGAGGTTTTTCGTGGGCCTCCGCAGTCCCTCCAGAAAAGTAACTGTATACTTACTTACTTACTTACTTACTTACTTACTTATGAAGCTGAGCCCTTCTTGAGAAGCCGCCAATTATGCAGCCACTAAAGAATTTCCTAGCATTTTATGGAACCCGAAGGTTCATTACAGTGTTCACAAGAGCCCTCCACTGGTCCCTATCCTGAGCCAGATCAATCCACTCCATCCCATTCTATCTCTCCAAGATCCATTTTAATATTGTCCACCCACCTACCCCTTGGTCTTCCCAGTGGTCACTTTCCTTCTAACTTTCCCACCAACATCCTAAATGCATTCCTCTTCTCATTCGTGCTAAATGCCCTGCCCACCTCTTTCTCCTTGACTTGATCATCCTAATTATACTTGGAAGAGCAGCTGCATAGTGCCTTGAATTATGCCCTGCTGCTTCCTTACTCGTCTTTTTCCTTCCATTATCATCGAGCCATTAAACACTGTTTCGCCAGCGTCGTTAAATTATCTACAAATAAATAAGCCCCCATGCATTCATATATACAGGTCTGCAACTACAGAATAAATCCACTGAACATATACATAAGAAATATATTCAGATAGTCAAGGAACTACGTGTGGAACCCGCAGGTGCATCGCCGTGTTCACAGAAGCGCACCTTCCGAATGTGCTCCGAGACAGTCCAGTCCTGTTAATTTAATAACCAGTTCTAGCCGCAAAAGTTGGCACTAAACTTCGCCGACAAGCGACGGTCGCTCGGTCGGTATAGTTCGCTTGCGGACTAAAATCACGGATTTTTTTTATTAGCATTCCATCTACAATTTCATTCCCTAAATGGTCTCTTTCCTAGAAGTTCTTAACTGAAACTGTGTTTTCATTTCTGTTAACGCGTGTATTACAAGTACCTGCAACACCATTCATCGCCTTGTAATATCTCCAGCATGTATTCTGCGCTATACGATATTTGCATATGAAAAATGTCATCGAAAGGTGCGAGTTTAAGAAAGCGAATGGCAGAAAATAAATAAATGCACATACTTTTTCATGTAAAACCGATTTTACATGCTTTCGAGTTGGTGAGTCTAATAACATTTAATTTGGGGCAAAATTTTACCATGTATCTCTTCGGTATACAATTCCTCCAGCCTCTTTCTCAACTCAGATCCAGAGTTCTCCAGTAACTTGCAATTTTCATTGTCGAAAACCTTCCATACTTTCACAGCGGTGGCTATGAAGAATACCGGTATCCTTCTTTATATATTTGTAGGTTACATGAATTTATTGTTATTCGGTAGATTATGGGTCGCTCATTTTACAACCTGGGACATGTGCACGTTATGTAATATTTGTTTAATTTCTTCATATGCGTCTGACAAATCACAACTTTCTAGTATCCTGAAATATACATATTTCAAAATTTCTTGGAACTTGTAAATGTGGTGCAATAATTACACAGTCTTATTGTTTAGATACATCGCTTCCAGAGACGATTAAATTTTAAACAGTATCGATGAAGTTCTTCATTCGCCGAGAAAATCGACACTCCGAGTTTTGGCCCCTAGTGAGCCAGCCGCTATCGTACCGAACTTTCCTCTATGCAGTGTTAATTAGGGTGAGGGTAGCCAT
This sequence comes from Cryptotermes secundus, assembly GCF_002891405.2. Classification (NCBI taxonomy): domain Eukaryota; kingdom Metazoa; phylum Arthropoda; class Insecta; order Blattodea; family Kalotermitidae; genus Cryptotermes; species Cryptotermes secundus. Next base: position 352,376 of record NW_019721758.1, read on the forward strand.
AAGTTAATACAGTTTCATAAAAATCGTTGCAGTCATTTACGAAAAAATCTCCATATTGCTCACTGAATCCTATATGAAGCGCCTCTATGTTTGCAGCTGGAATATTCATATTCACTGGGCTCTGACATATAATGGACAAAATCTGAAATACCGGTTTGTAACGTAAACTTCGAATATTGTACTTAATCAAAATGAGGTGAATAGTTTTGGCGATGAAATTTGTGGGTGTACTGACAGCAGATCTCTCGACTATGCTTTCACTCACGTCGTAAAAATAAACCATAAATTTACTGTGGCGGCATATCAGCTTATCAGAATTTCTGGGCTTTTGGTCTTTGCCTTTGTCCGGTATTCTAAAAACTAGAAAAGACGTTTCGGACACTTGGAGATCTGTTTCCGTCCTCAGGTGAGGGGGAATACACCGACTCAGTTGGGTCCCTTAGACAGAGCTAATCTCCGTCACTGGACCGGTAATTGAGGCTAGGTCTTTCCAAGGGACCCAACAGAGTAGGTGTCTCCCCCTCACTGACCTGAGGACGGAAACAGATCCAGTTTCCGAAACGTTGGGTTCTCTAGTTTTTCAGAAAACCGGACGATGGATAGAGTCCAAACCCCCAGTAATTCTGAGTGCTACACACCATCCTCATAGCCCGTTTGAATCTACTTTAAGCTTGTATTAAGAAGGCACCAGGTTCGGATATCAGCCGGGTTGGCGGCTGCCCTTAATTTTCTTCATTTCCTTCCCTCAGTTTAGTAAATGTAATTTATACTATGTCCGCTTCATCTCATATCCGTACCTGCTTATCTCCATGATTATCACCCCTTATTATTCCGCACTGTGAAACTTCTGTACTTAAAACAGCAACGTTAAACCTTTGCCATATCAGCAATGGAACACTTCGCTAAAAAGACTGCGTGTTTATGTTCTGAAAAAGCCTGCATCTTAAAACACACGTGAAAGTAATCTCTTCTGAAATTTCTTACCAATTATAGATTTTCAACAATGAAAGTTGCAAGTTACTGGACAACTCTTGACCTGAGTTGAGAAGGAGGCTGGAGGAATTATGTACTGAAGAGATACATGGTCTAATTTTGCCCGAGACCAAATACTGTTAGACTGGTCAACTCGAAAGTATGAAGCAAGAATAGGAGATATCAGAAATGCTTAAAAGAAATTAGTTGGGATTGTATTCTGCCGAGTTATGATACCGTATATATTTGATAGTTGTTACCGGAGTTTCGGAAGAATTTTTTGCCTCCGACTTTAGGATAGAAGATGGAAGAACCAAGTTCCTGCGAAACGGACATCGCCACATTTAGAAGACCAGGCTACTACGTGTAATTTTCATAGCCGTAAAAGCCATTAATATGTAGAGAGATCAGAGAGAACACATCAAGAGAAGAGAGCGCTTGGGAGACAGGGCCGTAGACGGGACGACACATGCAAATTTCTAAACAAATATGATATATATATATATATACATGTCCGTCACTGTAGCCGAGCGGTCTGAGGCATGCAATGGCTTCTCTCGCTTGTAAGCCG
>NW_019721758.1:353964-357242 GCF_002891405.2 Cryptotermes secundus
GTGTGTGTGTTTTGTGTGTGTGAGACGAGCTGATCACCCGCCCAAAGAGTCCTACCGAATGTCTGAGATCTAGTAAAGGGAAAAGAAACGGAGAGTTTCATGGAGGTCGGCCAAGGCCCAAATTGGGGCTGTAGCGTCAAAGGAATATACGTGTATATATGGACTGGATTCATTTGGCACACGGTATGCCCAGTTTCGGATTCTTGTGAATATTTTCGTGGTTCATGAAAGACGGATATTTCTTGACCAGCTGAATTACCGTCAGTTTTTCAAGAAGGATTTTGCTTCATGCAGTCATGGGAAAATAAAACCATGAGAAGGTACTGCAGATTGTTGTCTAATGGAGTATGATGCATGTAATCTAGGAGAATGTTACCAGATTTTTGGAAGAATTTGCTGTTTCCATCTTCAGGGTTGTACCACAATACACAGCGTCACATCACAGAAACAGCAGTCACCATAGTCACCACCGTGAGGACCTATCTCACGGAGAGAAAACTATTTTCAAATTAACCTTCAATAATTTATGAATTAGACATTAAAATAACGTCATAGCTAAAGTTTTTAGTCACGCGCTTCCCGGCTGCTCCGGCACGATCACTGGTGAGGTCATTTGGGATTTATGGTGGACAAAGAGATATTGGGACAGGTTGTCTTTGAGTACCTCGGCTTCCTCTCCCCTTTCTTATTTCATCGACTTCTCCGTAATCATTCATCAACTTAGCATCGGCGCTATTTAGTCTCGTTACTGACAGCTTTGTTATACAGTTAAAAAAATAAGTAAAGCTATCCCTGTACCAGGCCATGAAGGCCCATAGGGTTGTGAGACGTTAGGGGTCCCACATTATCTAGACAGTCGGCTCAAAGATGGAGGTAAGGTTGTCAGCCTTACGCACCGGCCGCGCTTTACTCCCCAGGAAAATTATTTAATTCATTCCTGGTACTCATTTCTGTTAGAGGCTGAGTCCACTCCAGGGCCATAGTGCGGTTGGAAGGATTAGGTCAATTGAAAAAAATGCAATGATCTCATCGGTACTTGAACCCGCGACCTTCCGGCTTGTAGCATAGTGCCTCAACCAACTACGCTACCGCGTGCTCCCCAGCTTCGTTATACAACAAGCTTAAAAACAAATAAAAAACTATGTAAAATCCTAGGTTAGTGTAACGGTAAATCTGTAGGTTCTTGGTTAGAGACTCAGCCGAAACACTGGCTAGCCTGACAGATTTTTTTTTTTACTCAATGCCTCCAGAGAAACAGCGGACTACTACCTCGATTAGGCACAACCACTTCGTTCCAAATCCTTTCCAGTTCATTCTTCATCAGCCATCCTATAATTTTACTCTATGCGGTCTGGATACTGAAGCCTAAAATGTGACCCTTTCCCAAAATAGAGCAGCTAAAGACGGACTTGTTCCTTGACAGGTACCTGGAACTGCAGTCAAGCGGCCGTAAGGATGAGATCAGGTTTCATTACAAAGTACAGCAAGAAGTGACAGCGAAGATGGAGACCTTTCCTTTCCGCCTGGCAGACAATGAGTGGCACAAAGTAGCGGTGTCGGTGAGTGGAGCCCAAGTGGAGCTGCTGGTAGACTGTCATCCGCTCTATCGGAGGATAATTCGGCCGCTGGACCGGAACTTCACAGTACCGCAGTTAGGGCTCTGGGTCGGTCAACGCAGCAGAGGGCACTCCTACTTCAAGGTGAGTTTCCAACAGAAAAAGCTCCCATTAGTTGGATTTTCTGGTTCCAGCTTACGCACGAGATATGACAGGAAAATCGGTCTATTTCGCATGGTCATTAGGTAGGAAGTTGGAGGTACATACAGTTTTCAGCAGTGTCATCTATACTCATCTCTAGTAAACAACGGAAACGGAGCACATTTGGCATGTAAACTCATTGCTAGGCAACGACTCGGTAAACATCCGCGTAAATCGTACGATTACAACAGAAGGACGTATATTGATGGATAACAGACAAGTAAACATGGTTCCTTAACGATGAAAGATGTATTTTCTGTGTGGTCAGTGCCGAGAGGTTTTAAAAGGACACAGAAGATATGAACAAATAGTAGGAGTAGTAGAAGTAGCAGGACTAGAAAACAGTAGTTGAGTTGAAACTGAAGAGTCGAAGTTCAGGACGCCAGCCTGTCGGGATATGAGCTTGAAATTGAACTGAATTGGGAACTGCAGAATAATGGCAAGAAATTGAGTACTGCATGACAAGAAGAGTCCAACCAAGGCGTAGGTGAGTGGACAATATTAAAATGGATCTTAGAGAGATAGGATCGGATTGATCTGGCCCAGGATAGGGACCAGTGGAGGGCGCTTGTGAACGCGGTAATGAACCTTCGGGTTGCATAAAATGCAGAGAAATTCTTGAGTAGCTGCAGATTTGGCTTCTTCTCAAGAAGGGCTCAGCTCCATAAGTAAGTAAGTATGACAAGAAGACTCCATGTGTGATTTGAAGTTATAGTGAGACTCTTATAAATCCGTTGCCAAGATATGACTAGTGAAGACTGAGAAACCTAGTGCGTGTGTAACGGTGAACTGGAAATTGTGTATAATAGCGATAGTACTTTATCACCTATAGTCTCGAGATGTTAATGAATCCGATCATGCAGTCCGAAACCCCGTCTTATAAGTCACCCCTACACGCGTGACGCTGTTTCTTCATTTAATAAAAGAGAAGCACTCAAATGTAGGTACAGTACGGTCGCATTTTGTGCGAGGGATGCGTTCTTCAAGAATTTGCATAATTCAAGAGAATTTTTAAAACATATATGTTCTTGAAGAAAGCAGTCTTCTGGGATGTGACACCGTATAGATGTGGTATTAACCGACGTTTCGGAGGAATTTATCGCCTAGAACTTCAGAATAGAAGGAAAAATAAGAAAATCCGCAAGCGAAGCGACCGTGAGAACCGGTACAAGCAGACAGGTGTCTGCACCTGAGGCTGAGGAGTACCACGGCTGGTACTCTGGCCGAGATTAGAACCAAACACCACCCGAATACGAGTAAAGAGTTTTCCCGCTGTGCCAACCCACCTGCTGTTGTTAAGTTCATAAATAGATAATATAAATATGTGATCTTACAACAAAACTCAATTGAGCTCATGGATTAGCGTGCTGTATTCATATATGTGAGCAGATCGGGGTTTGTGTGCTGTACGTGTGAGCATATGACCGTATATTGCAATCGAGTGGGGTCGGATTTAATTGTATTGCTAGCACCTGTAAAGAAGCTCGTTACACATTATTATTATTATTATTATTATTATTA
>NW_019721758.1:359021-368476 GCF_002891405.2 Cryptotermes secundus
TAGAATAGCGTTATTAGGCGCCCCATATATAAAAACATGACAAGACCTGTTGTCCCGATAATGGGGTAGGGGCGAAAAACTAAATTCCCCCACGGAGGGCGAGAAACTTCGTGTCTCTCCCCCACTCCAGTTGAAAACAGATTAACTTTCCCAAGTCTTCTACACGATATGTCCTGACACTCTGATTAAAACAGTCACACAACAATTTTATTTACGTTGTTGCATAACATGTTCGGATTTACCGCCAATTAATGAACACAACATGAATATAAAAAGTGGCAAATATAATTTTATATTTACCCCCCCCCCAAAAAAAAAGAAATACAGAATGGTGCACGAAATGATCTAGCATTTGATCTATTAATAGAATCTTTATTTCAGTTACAATGCTAGAAACTAAAAAAAAAACCATTGCATGGAGACGTCTCCTCTATGAATCAGGTGCTCAATACGACCACCATTATGTCCGGCAACTTCTTCAACACGGGCTGTGATGCTGGTTACTCGACAGCACATGTACTCAGTTACCTCATTGCAGGCCTGGATGATTAGTGCTCTCAGTTCCATTAATGTTTGCGGCTTTTACGGAAAAATCTTTTCTTTCAGGAGTCCCCAAAGAAAGTAGTCACATGGGTTTAAACCAGGATATTTCCGGGGTCAGTTGTCCGCATGTGAAACGATCAGAAAATCGGCTTGAACTGAAAATATTAATGGAGGAATATCTTTTGTTATAGGGTGCCTTCTTCAAGAAAAAGCAATTCCTTATTAGAATAAATGTAAATACAACTTGGACTTCGATTATTTAGAGGAAGTTTCATACGGTTTGGGTATATTTAGGCTGTAACATTACTGTCATTCAAACACAGCTTATGGGCATTGCGTCACTAATTGAAGAAACTTCAGGATAGAACACGTCAGTAACTGATTTTATATATTGCAGTAACAAAGAAATTTTATGCTCAGGAACTGATGATGCTGACCATATCAGTGATGAAGTTCTTAGCAGCCTTGAAGGAAAGTTTTGCTGATTGGTCTATACCCCTGTCTGCTGTGTGCATGTTTTGAAAAGAATAAAACTGTTCTGATCTCTATAAACTAAGTCATATTCCACAGTAAATGCTAACTATATGTCTACTTCACATATCCACATGAAAGTTGTAACAGTAATCATAGAACAGACATGATGCCTTGGAGCATCATTTGTGACACTACATACCTTACCTTCGTTTGGTGTGTTGCTATGGTGGCCAGAAATTGCATAATTTCAATGCTTTTGTCTCACAATTACAAAGCCTCTTGTGCATGCGTGTGTGTGCGTGCTTGCGCCCCTGCAGTTGACAGCCCTACTAAGTTTTATGCTGAATCATAATATGTTGAGTATAGCTCAAACGGTTAGTCGCTGGCTTCCCACCGCGGCGGTCCGGGTTCGATCCCGGGTCTGGTCAAGTAGGATTTGTGGTGGACAATGTGGCACTGGGGCAGGTTTTCTCTGAGTACTTCGGTTTCCCCTGGAAATCTTCATTCCACCAATAGCTCCACAATCACCCTCACCTATCATCTGGGGCTGGTACAATAGGCCAGAAGTGGCTGCAGTACAAGGGACTTAGTCCCACCCCACTAGCAATAAAAAAGGCTAGTAGAGAATAGAAGCCTTCATTTCGTCAGAAAAAAATTAGACTTAAAAATACACATCTTCATTGGGTCTGAACTGAGTTGAAAACATGTAAGTTTAGTACTTTTAATATATATTAAATTAAAAAAAAAAAAGAATATATCTTAATTTCAAATAATTAAAATTAAAAAAAAAATATATATATATATATTAATATCCTACTTATTAATTTTCTTATAAGAGAGAGCGTGCATGCATGTGAGTGAGTAAGAGGTAACAGTGAAGCCTTGATACTGTTTATTCAGTCAATACAGATTTGTATCCTGACTTCTCACCAATTAAATTAAATATCAACTAAGAGATAATATTCATATGAGTATTTAATGATTACTTATTATGGGAGATAGGAGGTGTAAGGTATTGTCACAGACTTACTTATTTAGATTGTCTAAAGTAAGGCACCTTGAGAATTATAGAATATTCCTTCCTTCTCACTTAGCTACATTTTCCAGTTTGACGATCATGCAAGTTAGCACATTGTTTATTCCCAATCCCAAATTCTTTTATTAAGTGTACACTGTACAATAACTGTTCAGTTTGATGTGAACATTATGTAAAGTAGGAGTTACAATGGGCTGATAAAAAGCAAAATTAAATTTGACACTTTTAGTGCACTGTATGATTTTGCATAAGAAATAAATTCCATTTTTAGAATGAAATCTGACAGCACCTTAAACCCCATTACTTCTAACTTCTGCATTACTCACAAAAATTTCTGGTATAGTTGAGAATTGCTTGGGTTCAGCCTGTTCTGACTCATCATACAACAAGAATGAAAACGATAATTTTAAATGCTTTCTTGTTATTTATCACAGCATAGGTCTACTCCATTTTCACTGGTGTTCATTTTTTACAGATAGAAATTATGTGTTGCAAAGACAGTAATACTGTTTTCAGAAATTATTCTTCTGTGTATTTCATGAAATATCTGCCATTTCATGGAATGCTTCAAGTAAAAGTCCTGTGTTTTAATGAGTCACCTGTATATATTTTATGCAATGCACCACCTTTTTGCATAAAAATCAGCTTTTGAGAAAACTTACACAGTTCAATATGGTCCTCATGACAGCGGGGTTTACTGGACCAGTGCAAAACCAAAATTAAATTTTCCAGCAACTTTTAATGTTGACCAACAGTAAAAGATTTCTTTGACATCCAGTCTGTAATTTCAGCGATGTGACATATGGATAGATAATGCTACAGACACAGTCTATCCTATATGCATTCACTTCATGAAATCTGTGCAAAGATTTCATAACAATGTTATATAATATTTATGTCATCAATGCTAAGCAAGTTACTAGATTTCAGCAGCAGAAAACTAATTACACCCAATGTTTGTGTTTTTGCAGGGTGCATTGCAGGAGGTTCATCTCATCTCAGGCCCTCATGGCTACTTAACCCAGTGTCCACATCTAAGCTCAACTTGCCCCACCTGTGGACAGTTTTCACTGCTGCAGAACACTGTGGAACAACTCACAAAGCACTTACATGAACTGTCAGAGAGGGTTGGTAAAGATTCTTTTATTTTAACACTGTATATATAATTTAGTCAGTGATGCATAAAACAACAGGCTATATAACTTTGAATTAATACTCTATCCCTGCCAGTAATATGATTTGACTTCAGATATTATGGGCTGTTTTTCCAATGATTTAATCAGTAACAAGTTACACCTTCACAGCTTCTCTTTTCCTACAATGTAATTTAATTATATCTTATCTATGAAAAGCAGTTCTTTGTTATTTATTCACATAAATATTTTTATATTTATTTCAATAATAACATATGTCTTTTTTAGTTTATCAAGAGCTCTGTTTACTAACCAAAAGAGCCTATGGTACTCAGCGAAGCCCATCAACATATATAGTCAGTTCAATAGACTCAAAAAGATTGTAAGTTGATATGCAGTGCTGACATATGGTAAAATAATTGACCGATTTCCAGTTTATGTATTCCTTTCGATTATATTGTTGTTGTTGTTGTTGTTGTAGTATACTTCATAGGATCATTGTTTATGCAAGAATGCTTCTCATAATAATAAGATATAAACTTTAAAAAAATAAAAATTATTTTTCTGTTTATAAGTTAAAACATACAACAATAGGTTAGCGTTTAGAGACTGTATATTGTAACTATAAAAATGAGAACACAATGAACAGAACCAAGGGGAACACGTAATTATATTTAATTATAATTAACATTAATATTTAATATTTTACATTTTTACCCTCTTAACCAAAAACTCTTCTTTCAAAACTGTCACTTATAAAATAGATTAATATCATTTAGTAACTTCAATTTTGATAGAGAAGTTTTATTTTATTGATGCTTTGAAATTTGTTGTTGGTTTAATGTTGCTAAATGTATTTAAACAACCTGATGTTAACCCATAGGTGGGAGCAAACATATGGTTTAAATTGTAAATGACGGTAACTTTTTTTTTTATGCACTGTAAGAAAAAGAAGTTCTATTGATTATTTATCCAAATAGGATATACTGAAATAAGATGTTCATGGTGTAATCCATAGGCTATATTGCAGTCTACAAATGCAAATGGACTTTACCACCAGAATCATAAAAATTTAAAGCAATCATTCAAGCTGCTCATTCTGAATATATTGATGGCTTAAACAGAGAACTTTCTTTTGAATTTTATGAGTTACAATTGAGTATTATGTTGGAGAAAATTTCACAAATTTCAAAGGAAATTGCTGCCTCCATTTTCATGACTCCCCTTATTTATGTATTTATGTATTCATTTTTGGTTGCTTAAAGGTGTTTTCAGTAGATCAGCTTATATAAGATATGATACTAAGCAGTCATGACATAATTGAAGATACTGTCCCAACATTGTCTTAGAGGAACTGAAGATAACCGTATTGAACCTCAGGCAAGATAATTTCTGTGATGAAATTTGAACCTGGAACACTGTGAATGTGAAACAGCACTGTTACCTACTTGACCACAAAATTCAGTCCTTCTTCTTTGCAGTGGAAGCAGTTCATAAAAGTGAACACTTTAAATTCCTGTCAATATAATAAAAAGGCAACATTACTTCAGAACTGAACAGGTAAATGTGATGAGGCTCCAGAAATGTAACTGAAAATTGACCATATTACCAGCTATCCTGGCTGAGGTCTTCTGTGATTTTTCTCTCTCACTAGGCAAAACTGGCACAATATCTTCAAGTCAGCCAAGACTTCCTTTTTTAAACTAATATTTTCTATATTTGATTATCCAAGCACTTCATCGGCCACTAAATAACCTATGTAACTGATACAGTGGTGAAGAAACTGCAAATCAATCACATCCACAAAATATTAAAAGTGTGTACATTATGATGCACATAACAGGTCTGAATACAGTTAAGTAACTTCTCTTCCAGAGTTTTATAGGAGTCATATATTCCAATTTTTGCACAAGTACATTAAGTTCCTTCATATACATGCATTGAAAATTGCTGCCTGTGCCATTTATTACCCATAGGCAGCTGAAACATCTGCATTGACAGTTATTGTTTGACCTACAGCTGGTAGCAGCAGAGGGAAGGATAAGTCGTGTAGAAGAGTGTGACTGCCAGAAGTCCTGTCGAGTGAATGGTTCAGTACATCCAGATGGTGCAACATGGCAGCGAGGGTGTGATATCTGTGCATGTGTGGTGAGATTTTAATTTCGTATTTGCAGAGGTCATGTGGAAGGGATCAAGAAAGTGTTCTTTATATTTTATCTTTCTCTCATATTATATTCTCTCAATTGTGATATCCTCCAGACTCAGAGCATAGTGCTGAGAAACTAACAGTTGTGTGAAATTAGAATAATAATATATAACTAATTTCATGTGCAGATACTTAAATGGTGGTTTGGAATGCAAATCTCTTTCAATCAAAAAACTCCATGCTATAACAATTAACATAGAAGTCAATTATCAGGACATTTCTTACTTTTTGGAACCTGAAGGCTTGTGACTGCTCACAGGTGCTTGCCATTGGATCCAGTCCTAAATTACCTGAAGTTGTCAACAGCTTCACTCATTTCTTTAAGATCATTTTTAACATTACTCATGCGCATATGTCTAGGTTTTCCCTCAATGTTCTCCAACCAAAATTTCATTAACTTTTATCATTTTATTTCATGTCTGCTAAATTTTCGAACCATCCCATTCTTTTTTATTAATTGCCCAAATATTTTTATTCAGAGAGTACAACTTAGAAGTTCTTCATATAATTATCTCCATCCTTGTGTTAGACTGTGTCAAAAAATTTATATCTTTGAAATTAGGTTGTCTTTGGATAATGACTTTTCTTGTTACATCATCATTAGAAAATTACTAGATTCTATTTTTAGCATAGAGTGGGAACCAGCATCACAACACGGAGATATTATTGAATATATGGGAATTTTCTTCCATAAAATTGCCTCCTGAAATTGTCCTTAAACGACGTTTTCCTCTATCTTGAGTCTAGAAATTACCCTCTACAGTCCGTTTTCAGAGATTTTCAATTTATGTTCTTGTCTTAGAATGAAAGAACAGCTTTCACATCCATATTAAAGAACAAATGACATTGCAGTAGTTCTGGACTCACTTCTGTTGGCAAGAAACGATTGTGCACTACTAACCAACTTTGTCTTCTTGCAGCATGGTGAAATCCAATGTCGGCCTGTGCAGTGCCCCAACATAAGGTGCAAGAACCCTGTGATTAATCCTGGAGAGTGCTGCCCAAGTTGCCTTAGTAAGTATAGTTAATATCCGTTAAGCAAAATTATTTGGTCTGGATTACAGAGTATTGGTAACTATATAGGAACTTCATTGTTTATATTGTGACATGTTGAGCTATGGATCACCCCTACCTCCCCAGCGGTACGTGGCGGTAACGTAACGCTCGCGTTACTACGGTAATAGGCGAGTTCCCGCCCCGCCACTCCCCTCCGCGATGACGTAACGCGCATCACTATGTACCCGTAATCAACTTCCTACTGTGACGTGGCACTCATTACGCAACCGGCAAGCACTGCAGCTATATAAGTGAGCTGCACAGCTGGTACCAGTCAGTTCTAATGTGGCTACCAGAGAGTTCTACTGTAGCAGCCGCCTAACACAGTTGTACTGAGTCAGTCAGTGAGTCCTGGAGCTCCGCCGAGTTAGCCAGCAACTAGTCAGTTGTATTCTGGCATTTGGAGTGTACTAATTGTGATACTGCAGATAGCAGTAACCGTAAATCTGTAATTGGGTGATTGTAAGTGCGAATGTGAAATAAAATTCGCTACATTAAATACATTGAGAAGTTATTTGTCGCGATATACGCCCAATACGCGACAATATACTTACTTCTTGGTTGCATGGGCCTCCAAGAATCTTTGCCACCGTTATGACAGATGCCAGTTCTTTTCTGGATCCACATCTGTCTTAGCATAAATTGTTTTCAAAGGTGAGGTTTCCAACCTTATACCCAACTTTCAGGATGGAGGTCAAGGGACTATGTTTAATCTGTCCCTTACCCTTCAATTTCTCTGGCTTGGGTGAATCTTCCTGAAGCTTGCACACCTGTTAACACAGCTGTCAAGTGGTCAAGGCATGCAGACCTCCCCACAACATTAAGGTTATTCAGTGAAAGGATAGGTAGAAAAGGATAAGTAGAAACTGAGTCACCTAATGTGAAACATGTTACTTTCTGTTTGTCTGCAGCATAAAATTATCTTAATATGGCTAGTTCACATTTTCACCCAATACTGAATAAGACATTTACTCTGTCTAGCTACCATAAACATAAAGATGTGCACTCCACTGTGTGAGAAAGGGCTGGATGACCATAAATTCTACATCATTTTAACGTCTTCTTCTGAGAAATGAAGATATGAATTTTCACAAGTAGATATCCCTGGTGACTGAAGTAGACAAGGATGTTTTGGCCTTCAGTTATTTTCATCATTGCAAAACGACAATTATCCACTGTATGCTGTTTTTCTTCAAGTTTGGTTCCATACAATTCTATCCAGACTAACCTCTCAGAGGGCATTTCTGTTAATTTGTCTTTGTATTTAATGAAGCTTTACCAAGTACTGTACCACAGATATGTAACAATCACTTTGCACAACTGTTATAGAAACATAAGAGAAAATCAAATGGGAAAATATGACGAAAACAGTAAAGAATCAATCATTAAATCAAATTGCATGCTTTTACTGGACTCATTAACGTTTAAGTATTCTACAGTGTTTCATAACATGATTGTAAGAGTACTGAGCCAGGACAGGACCTATACTGAGTCCATGAACTGCTGTCCATATGATTATAAACTCTTATGCTTCATCATGTATATATTTTAGTACATCAATACAACCAAGTGCATGAAAGTATATCTAAATTGCAACATTTCTGTACTGTAAGGAGGAAGCCATACCACTCCTTACACTTAAGTGTTCTGCAGAATATATTTAACTAAATATGTTGTGTGTATTTTCTTTGTGTTTGTGTGCAGAGCAGTGCTACCTGAGTGGAGTGATGTACGACCATGGGGAATCTGTAAACCCAAAGGAGTGCATTGAGTGTGAATGTCTTGATGGTTTAATGAAATGTAAGCGCATTGATCCTGAAACTATGTGCCCACCACTATCATGCAGCCCACAAGAACAATTTAGCGTGCCTGGCAATTGCTGCAAGTTCTGCAAAGGTAAAGGTTAAGCCAAACTTCTACTTACGCCTCAAGGAAGTCAAATTAATGCAGATAATTCTCTAACAGTTTACATTATTTTTTCATTTCCTCTTGCATCTTCTCTTCTTTCCAAAAGACTTGATATTTTCCATCAAAGTTTTCTGGGTTAAAGGGACTCACAGGTGCTTATTTACATTACAATATATTATTATGCAACTAAAGTCTTCTTAGGTGATCAATCAGTGTACTGGAATACTAATTATTTCTTCACATGGTTGACTGCACAAGGAGACTTCAATGCATACAATTGGCATGAAAGTTTAAATCATGTACACATACATACCAGTATGCTGCACACAAACGAATTGCTCTGATTACACATAAATTGCACATATGGGAAGGAAGTGAAGTGTATACAAAGTTTTTGTCAAAATATCTAAAGGAAAGAAAGAATTTGAAGACTCGTGCATGCATGGAAAGGTAACATTAAAATTAATCTTAAAGAAATAGGGTGGAAGGTTGTGGATGTGATTTATTTATCTCTCAATAGGGACCATTGTGGGCAATAAACTTTCAGGTTTGAATAAATTCAAGGTATTTATTGACTTATTTGGCGACTGCTAGCTTCTCTTAAAGGACTTTGTTTCATTTAATTAGTTACTTGGTTACACGTACGTGTGTCAATCAGAAGGAGTTGAAGGAATTTCAAATTCCTATCCATGTACTAGAGAAATTCTAGGATGGAACCTTTTAATCAGTCCCCAGCAATTTGTAATAACTCAGTGTTTTAGTTACTCTTTCTTTTAAGCATTTAATAACAAATATGAAACACAAAACTGTTGACTACGAACCATTACCATTACCATTACCCAGCCACAATAAAGGACACGAATCTTGTAAAATCACTCATAATGATGCATGTTTGTACATATGCCAGTGTTATTTTCTTGAAGTTCCAGTCCTAGTAAGTTTTAAGCAGGGCCGAGCAATAGCTCAAGCCGTTAGTCGCTGGCTTCCCACCGTGGCGGCCCGGGTTCGATCCCGGGTCTGGTCAAGTGGGATTTGTGGTGGACAAAGCGGAGCTGGGGCAGGTTTTCTCTGAGTACTTTGGTTTTCCCTGCCAATCTTC
>NW_019721758.1:368500-507916 GCF_002891405.2 Cryptotermes secundus
TATCATCTGGGGCTGGTACAATAGGCCAGAAGTGGCCGCAGTGCAAGGGACTTAGTCCCACCCTACTAGCATTAAAAAAAAGTTTTTAAGTGTGTAGAGTTGTAAAAATTAAATAATTATTTCCTAATGCTGTCTCTGCTGAAATGTCCTAGTAGTATGTATGTTCTGGTAAGTACTGAGCAAAGAAATTATGTTTTATAAATGTTTGTATAATTGTTTTTGTGCATATACTGATTCATCTTACCACAGAAACTAATGCCTTACATGAACAACGTTTTTCTTAACTGATTTGATAATATTATAACCTCACAAGCATTTTATTAAAATGCAAATTCCTGGCCCTGAAAATGTTCTTACATGTTAAAATGATTAAAAAACTCCAAATGTAACAAAGACTCATGGCATAGGTTTTCTCTCAAGCCTTTTTTTTTTTTGGCCACAAATCAAGCCTGTTGTTAGTACAATGTGATAAGATTTCCAATTCCAGCATTTAAGCATGTGAACCCTCTTTGCGACTTACCCATTCACTAAGGAAACAGCAACTTACTGTATTCACTAAATGTGCTGAATCATCTGATTTGTTTTAAATTGTTGTACCATTACCGATGAAAGATAGATTCTTGTTAACATTTATATGCATAATTGCTCTTAAGAGCTTACATTAGAAAATATTAAAGATTTTTAACGAGTTAAATTGTCACAAGATGATTCCTTGCAGCCACTGGGATACCACAAAGGAACACATGTGTGAGAGAGGGTTTCAAAAATTACTTCTCAGAAATGTTAGCAGTACCCATGACTTATCAAAGTCAGAATTGTGATTGTTATCCACAGCATTTTGACTCAACCTCTTAGCCAGCTTCAACAAGGAATATAAAACCATTATGCTTGTGCAAGCATTTAGTGAATGAAGTACATAAGATGTATGTACATTATTGTTTTAGAATTACATTGTTCATACTGTTTCAAATTGGATGCAGTAAGCCTTCTCCCAACAATGAGTAACTTATACAGCAGCACAACTCTAAAGTGAACATGTCTGCATCTCATTTGGGAGCACCAAATTATAACACGAAAATGGACCTTTGAGTAGCAAGCTGGGTCGGTGGCGCAGGAGAAAATCTGTTCACAACTCTTTTTGTTAATGGTCCTGAAACTTATGATTTTAATATTTGTTTCTTAATTGGATGTTTGATCAGTACTTCATTTAGTGGGTTCAATATTCATATTCTTATATGAAATATATATCCTTTTTGCTAATCCCAAAGGAAATTTGGTTTATACAGTTCTGCAGTGTTTTGGCATTTACTTCAGATTTCAGTAAATTGGAATTGTTATATTCACTATTATCATGCAGAAAATATATTGTGACATATCGCGCTATGGAGGACATCCCCTTCTCCGCCAGCGGTGACGTAACAACATCGGGCTCTGTCATTGCTACGGTAACAGGTCGGTCAACATTCCGCCCCTTCCCCGCCGTGATGTAGCAGGGGATGCCGCGCTTGCTATGCAGCAGTAAACGAACTCCCAACAGCGTTGCTAGGCTATCGGTAAACACGGCGTCAAGCAACGGCTGTACCTATCACTTAACTGTTTTCTGTCTTGTCCGTGCCGAGGCCAAATAAGGAGCAGCGAACACTATTCAGTAGTGAGTTTTGTGATCAGGAGTGACGCAGTGAGGATCGTGAACAGGGAAAGAAAAATACCGGAACGTGTGATAATCAGTGGTAGTTTGTGATAGCGGAGAAGATATTGGGAGTGTGTAATTTATTGACACATGTATAGCTCCCGCGTTATTAATACGTGAAGACTCTTGAAGATAGAGTGAATAGAATAGTGTGTAGGGTTTGTAAATTGTGTAAACATGTAACAGTGTTATAATTAATTGTAGCCAAAACTTGTAGGTTGTTAAATAAACCAAGTAACAATCTGAAAGGCGTCTTCAGTAGCAAAACACATTAAAATATATATAATATTTTAAAGATTTCAATATGTGTTTATAGCTTAATTTAGCCTATATTAATGTAACTTAGATGAAAGGTGTAAAGCAGCACTTGCTTTTGACATGTATTCACACTTCTTTCCCCCTAGGACTGTTCGGTTCTATTAATGGAGATGATAACGAGATTCTAAAGTGACCTTTTATAGCCATGAAGTACATAAAATAAATGAATGTTGTAGAAGTTATAATATCTGCCTGGGAAACTGTTGGATAGATTTCAATTGTACTTGCTACTGGACTCTATCAAAAAAATATGTTGTACAGATTTAATGTTTGACTTGGTTCATCCTGGTCCATCACACTAGCAATAGTATAAAAGATTATTAATCCTGTCCAGCGGGATTGACAATGTTGTGTTTTTCAATCTTTCTTCGCTTACAACACAACATTTATCAATCACACTGGATGGCATTAATACTCTTTTATAAGATTTAATGTTGGTTCTTTTTACCCAAGAAAGAGGAGGTAATGGGAGGCTGAAGTGAATAGCATAATGAAGCACTTCATCATTTAAAAAATACTGTTTTCTGGGATGTAATGTCTTGCAGTCTGTTGAAATTCAACTGACTTCTCGGAGGAACATGTCACCTATACCAGAAGATAGAACTCTTGAAAACCACCACTTTGTAATTTGTACTCCATGCCAAATATTAAGATAATCAAATCGAGGAGGTTCTGATTCACAAGTCATGAAACATACATGGGAGGGAAGGGAAATGCATATAAAATTGTATGAAAATCTGTAGAAAGCAAACAGATTGAAAGACAGGCATGTTTAGTACAATACACATACAAACATTATAGTAAAGTCTTCTCAAAATTATAATTACGTTTTCACAGTAGCTTTGTATGTTGCAGTACTGTATACGTTTTTAGCACTAACATCTATCACAACAATTAAGCACAAGCTGCATAAAACAAAAGAAACTGACTTCGTGTCTGCAATTAATGAGCATCAAGATTACTAAAAAATATAAGTTCAGAGGAATATATTGGGAAATGTGTATACCGCATTGGAATTCACCTTTTCTCTCTTTTGAAGCCTTTGTGTTCCTTGTGAATACCTTTAATTTCATCTCATGTGCTAATTTCTTTCTCCTGTAGAATATTGATCTCTGTCCTTAATTTACAGATTAATGATAATTGAGTCTTTATCTTCAGTCACTTCCCTCATGTTTTAACATAATGTAAAGGCATTTAATATATGATATGCCTGATTCAACACAGTAATTGTGTAAAATTTGTAACTAACAAGCTAACATTGGTGTGTATTGCTGCTGTTATGCTGCATCCTCGGATGGGTCTAGGGGTTGACTACTGTATTCTGGGTCACATGTGCCACATGAATGCAACCTGCCTCAACTTACAGACTACATATGCTTGTCAATGCAATGCAGGCTTCTTTGGAGATGGTCACTTCTGCCATGGTATGTAAATATGTCCAGTGTAACATATCTGTTTGCATGAAATATTTGTCATAAGATTATGCCCTTTTTAATGCTGTGTAATGAAATGTATTACTTTAGGGATGTATATGGCACCAAAATATGTTGCTTTGGCTAATGCTTCAACTTACAGTCTACCCAGCTTGCTTGACCTGTGTTTGCCTTGGAAGCAATGAAGAGGTCCATTTCATTATTTGGAATTTCCCTATGCAAATGTTTGTAATACCTGTATGTATGGATTGTTGAATGATAATAAAAATGAAAAATGAAAAAATGAATAGAGAATTGTCAAAAAGGCAGTAGTGTAAGAATTACAGCTTTAATGCAATAGGTACTGTGAGAAAAATTAATTTATCATACTTTTGTAAAGCAATTTGTCAGAAATCTTAAAATCTTTGGCCTCGAGGTCAAAGAAGAGAAAGTCTTCAACTTTGCAGCATATTATGATAAAATAATTATTAGCAATTATAGTTATTAAATTACTGAGTTAAAGGAAGACCCAAGAAAATGCCAGAAAAAGAATTCTGGAGCTAGTACAAGAATTAAATTGTCTAATTCATAAAGATGAGAAGATTAAAATTACTGAATTATTATTATTTCACTGCTTTATGTGATGAATTACTTTAATAACATATTACCTTCTCTAACTCTGCTGGAATATCACTATTACTTATCCAGTATAATCAGCTTTCATGTAGTCTCATAAACTGTATCATCAGCATTTTATTACCCATATTTTTAAAGTCACTGATCCTGGTTACAGGAGAGCCCCCAAGACTGGTCTAGATTATATATTAACATTAATTTATTACTATGTGTTACTTGAATGCATGGCAGATGTCGATGAATGTCAGCAAGAGGGTGGTCTTGAGGGGCATCACTGTCACAGCAATACACGGTGTGTTAATACTAATGGCTCCTATATCTGTGAGTGCCTCCCCGGTTATCGCCGACTTGATAAGTTCAACTGTGTGGAACTGGATGAGTGCAGTACTGGAGAACACTCCTGTCACCGACATGCAGATTGTGTCAACACACTTGGCAGTTACCATTGCAAGTGTCAAGAAGGCTATGAGGGTGATGGATATGATTGCAAGCGTAAGTGAACTTTTTATGAGTTTACTTTGCTGATTTCATAAGGAGAGTGGAACTAATAGCTTCCACATAAGGAAGCATGTGCATGTGTTTGTGGATGTACACATGTTCTCATTTAACAGCTTCTTGACGCATTTCACCAGTTTGCACAAAATGTGTCCTTAATAGCATAAACGTGAAAGACTTCACATTTTTTTTTCCTTTTAATCTGTACCATTAACATGGCAGTCATGTGAACCTTGGAGCTGAAAGTGTTGCAGATATGCTGTCATATGTGACTTGATAAATTATATTAACTTCAATATACTGAAGGAAGATAAAACCTAAGGATCACTGGAAGGAAACAGAGCTCCAGGTTTACAGATGATTGCCAGTAGGTGTGTATTGCCATGGTTATGAATAGAAAGTGATGCTGAAACTGTTATTTTGGACAATGGACAGTGTCCAATGTCCAAAATAATAATCACAATTCTGGTTATGCACCATCATCGTCAGAAACCTTTAGACTTCAAGACTAGAACTGTTCAGTGTAAGGACTTGAAAATATTTATGATGGTAGATCTACAAAATCTAGACACTTCTGTTCACAGTTTTACTGTTATCCATACAACTGTGCACACTTTATGGGTTATGTATTCATTGTCTATATCACATTCTGTATTTTTGGAAGTATTGTGTGAGCAAGGATATGTTTTACTCAGGCTAGAGTAATTTGAAAATCATTTTCTTTCTTCAGAATGACTGGGTTTTTGGACTTTCTCCCCATCGTCCGGTATTCTAGAACAGTAGTTCATTCACTTCTGTGGCCCCCACCCCTCATATTGTTTAATTATAATAAAGGTAACGTTTATAATATATATGTCCTTTATCACTTGCACTTCTATTTATAACATGAATTATTTGTTTATAATATAAGGAATATTAATTAATTAATTTTTAAACTTCATGATTGCCCTATTTCTAAATTTGTTAAAGATGTGGAAAATTTGGAAGTCAGTATAAGTAAAAATTATTTTGAAGCCATTTCACTTAAAATAAATAAAAAAAAACTGCTGTAATCAATTCACAAAGTTTTTCTTTTGTAGAAGGAGGGTAGTCAAATTCTGCTAAAAGCTAACATTTTTTTGCAATGAAAGTTCAAGTTTCTGTGAAATATAACACTTAATACTTTTCTAATTCTGTCACCTCCTTGGATTTGCAGGGCTTCAATGAAGGGATTTGGGCCAGTTATTTAGCCACCTGAGACCAGACTAATTTGGAGGGAGATAACAAGAAAAAGGCAATAAAAATTGTGATAGATCACATACAATGCATGGAACTAGGATAGAGACAGAGGCAGAAATTTTTGCTACAAACCTAGCCAACAAAACCAAGTGCATGAGTAGCAATGATGTGTTTATCACTAGCGCCATCTGTGGAGTAAAACTTGAACACTCAAGATTAAAACCTTATGGAAAACCACGAAGAATCTGTCACGTCATACAGATCTTCCTCTGAATTAGAAACATCACTGATCTAGATAGGAAGAATGTCCAAAATGGGCTGACTAATTGGATTGGTTAAGCATGCCATATGGGCAGATTTCTTGTATATTCTATACCTGCTATTACTTTCAATTTCCAATATCCTAGCATCATCCCAGCCTACTCTATGGCCCTCTTCATAGGCAGGTTGAGCAAATTTTGATTTTTCTAGAAGACCCTGTTGGAGATTGTGCCTGTGTTATGGAGACACACGGCTAGAGGTCTGCCTGTTTCACTGGAGGAGCTCCTGACACATTCACAGGGAATACTTGTGAAGCATTGTGCTGTGTGAATCTGACAGGGGTTGTCCAGTGATTGAGGTTAGCTCTTTCTAAGGGACCCAACTGAGTAGGTGCCTTCCTCCAACCTGAGGAAAGAAACAGACCCACTTTCCGACACGTCATGTTTTGTAATTTCTAGAATACTGGATGATGGAAAAGTCCAAGTGCTATGCACCATCGTCAGAATACTTTTGAACCTATTTTCTTTACACTGGTCTACTTACGAAAATTTCCATAACTATAAATTCAGGATTAACAATCCTTCTTTTATGTTCTAGGGAGTTTCTTAAAGTGTTGTGGATGTTTAATATGTTAAATTTATATTGTCCCAATATTTTCTGTAGTAAAATGAGTTTCATCAGATAAAGAGGTTTAGCTGTGTCCTGGACGTATAACAGTAATTATACTTCAGTACTCCAGTATTTTCACCCACCTTTCACATTCCTTGTAGCAGTTTTATATGAATTAATAAGCCATAAATACATGTAAGCTTATAAATTTATCTGACTAGAATCTGACCAAATATGCTCTTTCAATTGCAGCTGTGTGCAACCAGACCTGTTTAAATAGTGGTGAATGTCTTTCTCCTGGGAACTGTACTTGTCGAAAAGGTTATGTAGGACCTAGTTGTGAATTGGATCTGGATGAGTGTGTATCAAACCTCCACCGATGTCACAAAAATTCTGTTTGCGTAAATATGCCTGGTTGGTACTACTGTCGTTGCAAACCTGGGTACAGAAGCATTCTCCATGATGACAACCATGGACCTATATGCCAAGGTAAGATCATTAAATTAAATTCAAGGCTATCAGCATTAAAGGGGACATGCAGTAGCATAGTTGGTCGTGGTGCTATGCTACAAGCCTGAAGGTCATAGGTTCGATTACTGATGAGGACACTGTATTTTTCATTTGACTTAACCTTTCCAGTCGCACTATGGCGCTGGGGTAAACTCAGCCTCTTATAGAAATGAGTACCAGAAATCTTCCTGGAGGTAAAGCAGCCGGTGCATATGACTGACAACCTCACAGTCAGCTGTGAGCCAATTGTCTAGAGAATGTGGGAGGCTCATCATCCCACAAACCTATGGTTCCTATTACAGGGATAGCTTTACTTCACTTCTCTCCAGAGTTAAAACCCCAGATGCTCCAGTGATGTTTAAGAGATCTGTAATTCTACCACTTTAGTATTCAGCATTCAATGAATAACTTTATTTTATTCTGTCTGAAATATTTCCTAACACAAATAATAAATATAGAAGAGAAAACTAAATGCATTGGAATTTATATTAATTATTTGAATATTGTTTCCATGAAATATCAGATTTTGCAAGGGAGTTCACATGTGTTCTGTGGATATATTTTCTAAAAACAAATGTTATTATGAGCATCAACCTGTAAGCTAATTTTCTATCAAAATTTCAAGTCTAAAACAAAAACATCATCCCATCCTGTAACAGTTTTTCAATTTAGAGCTTTTAATGTACCAAATATTACTGTATAGTGGTCACCATTCCCATCAGCACCTGTCCTGAGATTTTCATGTTCGCCCTCATTTTCTATAATCTACCATTTCTCAAACTGTGGTACTGGTGCAGCTTGCCAGAGAGATCATAAATATTCATTTGTACTTTTCAGTTCCCCATGGAAAATTGTTATCTTTGAGTTTAATATTTACATATTGTGAATGATATCAGAACAAAGTTCTACATACGGTAAAGGTAAAGGTAAAGGTCAAATTAGGCCGTGCCATAGCTCAAGCGGTTAGTCACTGGCTTCTCACCGCGGAGGCCCGGGTTCGATCCCAGGTCTGGTCAAGTGGGATTTGTGGTGGACAAAGTGGCGCTGGGGCTGGTTTTCTCCAAGTACTTCGATTTCCCCTGCCAATCTTCATTCCAACAAATTCTCCATCATCATAATCACCTGGGGCAGGCTACAATAGGCCAATCAGTGACCGAGTGGACCCAGTTGGACTCCACCCCCACTAAGCGAATTTAAAAAAAAAATTAAAAGGTCAAATTATCCCTGGACTTAGTTAATTAAGCACCATGCCATGAAGATGTATGGGGGACTGGAGGATAGTTCCACCATTCTCAACTTCAGCACTAGATGAAAGTGAGTTAACAGCGTCACACTCCTGCCAATGCACACTCACAGAAACAGCCCCTCCCCCCTGGTAACCATTGTATAGGTGGCTGAGTGAACCCTAGATGCAGACTGGATATTAAAATATTAAAAGAGAACAGAAGAAACCCCTGCCCATCCCAGGCATTTAACCCCAACTCCTTGATCATGCAACCCACAGCTTGCTTACTACACTGACTGAGCTGTCATAATATGTGACAAATATCAATGTGATCATTGCCCATTTATACATTATTATAAGATCATTATAAAAATTAAGTTCTGAAATTTTCATGTTTTTGTTGAAGTGGGAGTGCAGACATTTGATTGCTTCAGAAGGGTACAAAGTACGGAAAGTTTGAGATTTTTTTTCTAAGCAAATACAAGTAGCACATCTGAAGATAAACAATAACCAGTTCCACATCATTCGCAAATTGCTACTATTGACAAATTGTCATTAAGTAGCCGAATAAACCAATTCACTGAACCTCAGAGTGTGAAACATACTACTAATATGTTGCAGATATCGATGAGTGTCAGGAGGGCACTCACACATGTCACCCATCAGCTCGCTGCATTAACACTGAAGGAGGCTTCCAGTGTACCTGCCCTGCAGACAGGGGACCAGACTGCAAGCTCAGTAAGAAGCAGATATCTCCAAATGTGTGCATTCCTTGCATAAAATAAATGTGTGATAGGGATTTTCTGTCTGTGTATCCTCATACTCCATTTCTAATACTACTAGACAAATTTCTATGAACTTTGCAATTAAAAGTTTTAGGGCAACTTTAATTTTGATGTACATCTGCATGGGAAAAGAAAACCTTTTTTGCACACTGCTATGTTATCAAATGCATGAAAACCATGAAAGTTTTTTCAGGTGAACCCCATTTAGGGATTGTTCTGGATGAAGGAGTAGAGGCCATCAGAATAGTTCCCAGCTAAAGGATCCCTCATGCATAGAACTGGCTGGGCTGCTGAATGAATCACTGTGACATTGACATGCTTAACATGCACATAATTTTCACCTGAGCAGCACTCATACATACAGTTTGGATCTCTTTCCCCTTATAAAACAACAGTGTAACTCATTCTGTAAATCTGTATAATTAAAATTAATAAATCTGAAATAAAGGCATGAATGATGAAACCAGTGCAGACATGCTGCATATATAGTGAAAAGTCTACATTTACAAGCACAGCATTGTTGTTTACTCCATCGTCAACATAGTAAAAGGAAAGTTTGTGGTCTCAGTTAGTAAAATGATGAAAATTTCCATTGCAATAAACACTACTCACAGTCAACACAGTTGAGTGTTTTTTATATTCTTCTTTCCCAGACATATAATTCTTTTGTCTTTAACAGTTGTTGGTATAGACAAATGTTCTCATTTCTTATTTACAAGAATGAGGTCAAGTATGTGAACAATATGCTGTAACTTGGCTCCTTCTCAGCCATAAAAGGTTGGCAGAGAATATCTAATAATTTTGTGCATAAATTTAATTTCTCTCTTCAGAGTAATACTCTGCCCATCAAGGAGTAGATGCATGTTTCATGAAAGTGAAGACTTTTCAGAAGGGTAGAAGCAAATAGTAAAATGTGCCAACAAAATTTAAAAATAAATATGTATGAAAAGAGTATAAGCAGCTAACATATTATGCTTTCCATCTTTCTGTGGGCAAGATAATGAAAACTGACAAAGAAGCTCTTTTGTAGTCTCAAGCTACATGTACAAACAAGTGGAGTTCAGTAGATTTAAGTACTATCCCTGGAGGATGGATATGGTCAAAAGGAAGGTAGGAAGTCCAGGTTATCTCCACCTTGTGCATCAGGAACTCTTTATATGCACACAGTAGGACTGTCTATCACATATTGCTCTACAGTGTGCACTAAGTAAGTGGACACACAAAAAGTGGAGGACAAGAATTATATTTTAGGAGAAATACGAACTGGTCTCAAATATTTTATAGGTTGCATGTTTGAAGGCACAGAAGTGATCAATGGGCTAACAGTCAGTCCTGCAGGACAACCATGTCGGCGGTGTGAGTGCTCATCAGGTGTGATCTCATGCAGAGATCCCACATGTGACTGTTCAGTACGTGGAGGAAGTGCTTCTGACAAATGTTGCCCCCAGTGTGACCCGAGTGCAGCATGCACACACCAAGAATTAAAGCACGTGGTATTCCGCAGTGGTGATAGATGGATCTACCAGTGCCAGACTTGCGAATGTCTGGTAAGTTTCTTCCTCTTACCCCTCAAGTACCTCCCTTCACTTTCTCCCTTCTCCTCTTCCCATTTCAGAGTTCATGACTGTACTTCATGAAGCTTCAAAACAGTAGTAGTAGATCAGATGTCTACAGAATAATGCATGTTGTATGTGTGGATCTGTATAATGTAAAATGAAATTAATATCTATAAATTTAGCATAAACATCATGTGTTCCTTTCATGCCATGCAAGCATAATGAGGTTGTGCATTCTAAGCTTCAACACTATGTGGCAGTGAGTGTTCAATTCCATGCTCTGGATGCTTTACCTACAAGGAAATACCCATTAGTATGAGTGCAGTTGGAAGTCAGTCTGAATAGGTGGTGAAGGGAAAAAGCCCTTCCTGCACTACAAATTAAATCCAAATTTATAAAAATTCTTAAATTCATAAAATGTTTTTCATGTCCTACCCAACTCAGTTGTTTGGCATACTTTATAGGATTGTCACATGTCAGTGACTAGACACAGGGTTTTGGGTTGGTAATGGGACTCACTTAACTTTTATAACTCATAATTACAAATAATTATAACACCATCACTATTCTACACACTTTACAAATCACTACTGCACATGCTAAATCTCAGTATTTTATGTATTTTCTAGTTGATGCTCAGTTAAAATCTTCGCTAGGCATTGCTAGGCTACAGATGCTAACAGCAGAGGTTCTTCAGCTTCCATGCTCACATCCTTGCTGGATGGAAGTTGGATTACAACTCTGTAACTTCAGTTTGTCAGTTGGTAAAATTCCTGCTGATCCCTGACAGCAAAATAATTCTTGTTTTCAAGTCCTGTCAAGATCCATGAGCAAGGATTTCTCTTTCCTAGCCATGTAACTGTTCAAAAGTAGGACCTTCTCTTCAATGATAGGAGTGGACTGACCATTATTGGTCACTCCCCTTCTATTGATGGTTCTTGAACGGGGATTCATTCACTAACTGGCTCAGTGTTCATTGACACTCTCACTTAACTTATCCAGTCACTGGAACAGACTGAACAGAAAACATCGTTTCCAACAGCTCTTCTATTGTTGCGTGCATAAGCGTCATAAGTCTTTAGCATTATAAGTTATTATTTTAGTTTCATCAATTTAATCCAGAAACAGTTCACCCCATGCGAAGATTTTGAAATTGTCCTCAAACTCTGTAGAAGAATGCTTTATCTCCTTACATAATCCAGGATGCCTTCCTGTGCAGCCTCTCAAAATTTATAACGTGTCTAATCTACTTACTTGTATGTGTCTCTAGAACTAGTGCATCATAATTACTCAACTAATATACAGAAATGAGAGGTATAAATATGAAATATAATTAATCTTTTACATCTGAAGTGTGCGCATCGGTACACTGAAATGTGTATATTCTCCGTGGCCAAAGTATACATATTCCTGCATTTGGACATTTAAATATTATAGCCAAAATAGCTTGGGCTCTAATCATTACCAGGCACTAGCATAGAAATGTGAATCTGGTAATGGCACACATGCTGACAATAGTAGCACTGGTTCAATTTATAACCAGGTAGTGACACAGAAAAAGTAAATATTAGCCTGGGCTACTATTTGAACACTTATAGTACTCATACATTACCCAATGATATAATAATATTTCTGCTTGTAGTATGGTGAGATTGACTGCTGGGCAATGGAATGTCCACCACTGACGTGCAGCAGTCCAGTGCTGAATCCAGGAGACTGCTGTCCTCGATGTGAGGACGATCCATGTGGGCTTGACGGTACTAACACAAGCCTAAATTCTGCAGATGGTGGGAAGCCTTGTACATATCTGGGTCACCTGTATGAGTCGGGAAGCCAGTGGAAGGACCCATATGATAAGTGCACAGCCTGCAACTGCAAAGTAAGTTAATGGATTAACTTACAGGAGAGAGGCTGTAGGCTATGTGGATTTTGTACAGGTACACATACTTCATTTGAGACAGCAGTTGATGTTCAAACTCATAAAATGAGACACATTATTTAAAACTATTATTTTGGACTTTGTGCATCGTTCAAATTTACTAAAACCACTATTTTTCAGAAATAGATTGTATTTAAGTCTTCAAGGAAACAGTATATGAAAGAAATCCTACTCTGTTAGGGCTCTCAGTAAAGATACCCTCAGAGAATTGTTTGAGAAGTATATGAGGTCATGGTTTGAGACTACCTGTACAGAAAGGCTCAAGAGAATAGGTATAGTTTCAAATCCCATCCCTCTGAAGATGGGAATTGAACCAATTTCTGAAAACGGCGATTTTAATAAACTCAAACAACTGATAAATTTCCAAAATAATACTTCATAACCACTATGTTAGATCATTGTCAGCCAGCCTTAAACTTAGTTGAAATAACATATCTTAAATTGTTATCAGAGTAAGTGCAAGGAAGTATTGCATTATTGTTTGTATTTGACATTTAATCAAAAACAACAGTATATCAAGTTTTCCTCTTTTTGCTGTGTGAAAACTGGATGGTGGTGGGATTCTAGATCAACCAATATTCAAACAGTATGATTATCAGTATTACATACAAGGCTAACTACTGGGCTCATGAATTAACTAAAAAATCATCTCCATAATGTAAATTTGTCCTTGAAAAATTGAAAGTCCTCAGCTGGTCAAGAAATTTCCTGCTTTTAAGATACCCGAAATTTCATTATCATCTTCATATGAAACCAATGGACCTTCTCTATGCCTAATATTACATATAGTATAAAAAGTTAAGCAATAAATGAATATTTTTCTTAATATCCATTGTCAATTGGAAAGAATTAGGAATTATGTGAGGAAGAACATTGTCTTAACCCTTTGCCACACATTACACAGTGAAATATAGTAAAATTAAATATTCATTATTGAACTTAATTTATTAAAACCTTGTGCACAAAAATCATAATTATTATCCATTCTAAGTACACCATCATCAATTGAGTCATGTCTCACAACAGTAATGCAGAAGTAAATCTGTAAAAGTAAAAGTGAACTCATAAGTTTTTGGTGGTTTCAAAATACTCATATATCTCTGCCAATCTTGTTCCTGAAGTTCTGAGCAGCATTCATGACCTCTGAACCTCTACAGATATGTATACTGTTAAGTATTATAAATAAGTAAACCTTGTGATGGGATGATGATTCATAACTGTTAAATATCCACACTATCTCAAACTTTATTCTCCATTAAATTTGCATAGTTCAGTTAATTTTAAAATGTTTTATCTGTCCTTAATTAATTGTTTAATTCAGAATAATGGAATGCATGTAGTTAGATGTCAATATTAAAACTGTATAGATCTTTACTGAAGCCGGGCCATGTAATTTTGAAATGAATTTCTAGTAATCCCTACATACCTAATGCAAATTGTCCTCACATAACATTCTATCAGAAGGTGCATTATAGTTTGTCTTTCAGTGTGACATCTTCATAACAACAAATTTTAAAGTAAATGATAGATGAAGTGGGATGTCTTTCACGGTCAGATCATGACAATTTTTCGAACCTCAGAAGTTTTCGGAAATGATTACAAGGTTAAGAGTATGTCTTTGTGTTATTCAGAAACTCTGATGGTTGACTGATATGAACCATATTTTCTGTACGAAGATAATCCTTCGTTCCTTTCCTTGAGTATTGCACTGCATATACTTGTTAGTGTAATTAAATGACCAAAAGGATAAAGCTTCTTTGAAAAGGTCAACTATTAAACTTGTGTGATATTGCTTGGCCCCACCAAGTTCATGGTTTAGTTCATCTAGAGAACCAACTGTGAAACATATATTATTGCTAGTGGGGTTGGACTAATTCCCTTGTACTGCAGCCACTTCTGGCCTATTGTACCAGCCCCAGATGATAGGTGAGGGTGATTGTGGAGCAGTTGGTGGAATGAAGATTGGCAGGGGAAACCGAAGTACTTGGAGAAAAACTGCCCCAGCGCCACTTTGCCCACCACAAATCCCATTTGACCAGACCACTGCCATCGCAGTGGGAAGCCAGCGACTAACTGCTTGAGCTATGGTGCGGCCCAAAACATATATTAGTATAATGGTGCATGATTTCACCATTTTTATGTGAAGGAACAAGAGCCTTTATTGAAGATGTTAACACTGTATGCCTCATACAGTTCTACTACATATGTTTATCTTATAAAAGTGCTTCATTCCCAGGACATCAGTGATGTCTTGACTGGGTTTTCTGCAAAGTCTTAATAATATTTGGGTGAATAAAAGTGAAGGATATCACAGAAATAATATTATCATTTTGTCTGTTCTAGTGAGAATTTAAGAATTTAACAAAAATACAGCAGGACATCACTGGTCTGATAAATTCTTTTTTTTTATGAATAATCTCCACTCTGTTTTACAAGACAGCACACAACTATGCTACTGGTATCCTCCTTGTAGAAAGAGGTAGGCTGTATCCACAGCAGGAATCTGCAAGTACGGTAGTAGGTTGTGCAGTGTGTAGGAATTGGAGGTTCTTGGTGTAATTTAGAGAGATTTATTTTATGGCATGATTATGCATTTCTTATTTGATAGTGCTATGTCTTACAACATGAACTTTTATTATTATTATTCAATATTAATTAACTTACACATTAGTAATTCCAATAATGATAAGATATTGATCAAGTTAGCTCAAGCAGTAACAAGTCTGACTTGTATTCAAGAAGTACCTGATTTGAATTTAAATGGAATACCCTCTGCCATTCCCAGTAAGGCCTTGTTCTTTCCCAGTACACTTTGTCTAATCAAAGTGATTCTCTTCAGTGTGAATACTGATATTACATACGAGAAGGCCACAATTATCATATTTTGTTGCTGAGCACATTTGAAACTAACAGAAGGCACATACAGATAAAGTACACCCAGGTATATCTCATGATCTTCATGGAGATATAAATTCAAACAAATACTTATTGTCATTTTAATGTGTAGATATCAAGTGTCCTGTTGCATTATTCTGCTGCTTTAAAATTGTAGCTCCCAAGCACAATTTTACTAGCAGGTCTATATGGATATCTGTGTGACTCTTTTGACAGAAAAATCCTTGTAATCTAATTCGCACTCTATGATAGTTACTGATTACACTTCTCACACAAAAAAAATAAATATGTTATCAGCACTCACAAAATGAGAGCAGAAGACTGCTAGTCTGTGTGACCTGTCATATGCTTTTATGTAAATAGCAAAACAGAAGAATTTTCTTCTATGATATAATTCTATGTGGTCCAGTGAAAGTCAGCTAATATTTCAGAAGAATATATTGCCTAGGTCTTCAGGGTCAAAGAGCAGCAGAGCTCTGCTTGCTGCCTCAATACACTGATTTCTTTCTTGGCTTACTCTTCAATCTTGAATACATGTTGTTATATCCACGATAACAAAACTGCTACTACAACCTTGAATCCGATGCATTAAAACGGGCGCTTATGTGTAAGTGCTCAAGACTGGTAAACTTAATAACACCATTCCAAAGCTTTTGTATGTCTGATCACAAAACCTTTACTTTTTCTGGCAGTTTTACATTTTCTTTTGAATGTGTGGCCTTATGCCTCAACAGCTTCTTCTGTTCATATGCAATTTTAACTGGTGGATAACACTTATAAAATTTTATATATAGATGGTAGGCATGAACAGTGAGGAAAATATTGTAACTTTAAATAAATACTGTAGTGTTTCAAATGAAAGGTTTCAAAATATGATATAAAATTTAGGAGAAATATTTGTTTGTTGTGCCAGTATTTCAGAAGAAACAAATTAATTAACTTTATCGCCTTCATCTGACGTATCCAATTTGATGTGGGTCATCTAACAACCGAGCCGTTCCATTTATCTCGACCTTCCCCAAAATTGCTTCTTCTTAATTTCCTCTCTGTTGTTCCTCTTCAAGACTGAAAACAGCCAAGAAAATTCTTCTTTGAAATAGCTGGTACCCAGGCAAAATTCAAACTGGGTACTTCCAAAATACAAGTCTAAAAGTCTTAATAGTATTGCCAGTTATAACAACTTGTCTGGATATAAGCCACGCAGAGTGGCCTTCTATATCATCCACTAACCCACCCACCACCTCACGCATAATTCACGATCTTTAGCCACCAACAGCTTAAAAAGAACCAGAAATTACAAAACAATGTGTACAGAAAGAAGTAGAAGGAAATTTTGGATATATTGGTGATAAATAAATTGTCAAAAAAATCTTTGACAAAGAAAGCTACCAAGTAAATACAAACTGCAAGCAGAACTATTTTTTAAATAAAGGCTGAAAAGAAAGGGTAAAAGAATTAACATCACATTGAACTTCAACAGATTCTAACAGTAGACAAAACCACTGTTTTTCAGAGCTTGATTTATGCACAGTAATTTCTTAAAACTCTTAGTAGTGCATAAGTTCTGAAGAAGGTTTCCTGTCACTGCTGACCAAATAAAATAAGAACACAGAACTGCAAGTGATTTCTTTGTGTTATTTCTTTTCTTTCCCTTCTTTCTATCCACTTTCCTTCTCTCTTCCTCGCTTTTTTGCTTCTTTCTTGCTTCCTTTCATTACATAATGTTTTTCATTGTAAAAAAAGTATGTATGCATTTCAGGTGTTTATTAGAATATAATTTTATAAGTATAATAATTTATTTTAACAAATAATGTTACATTTACTATGAGTATGGAGGTAGATATGAAGATAGAGGATTGTTAAATTTATGCAGTATTGCATAATTTTGGTTATGTAATTCAGCTGTGATGTCACTTACTCTTGGTCTCTCAACATATGTTGTTCCAGTGTATAATTAACCAGTTTGTTAATTGCTATGCTAAAATTTGCTATTAGTGCCGCTAATTAATAAGTGTAATGAATTAATTCTTTACTTTCATGTGCATTTGTTTACTAATCAGTTAATTAACAATCATTGTGCTGTTGCTAGTTTGTAGCTGCTGAAGTAGATTTAATATTTAATTAATTGCTAGCATTGAGTCATAATAATTTTATTACTTGGTTGTGTTTGTTTTCAGTTTTGGTTTTCTTGCATTTTTGACTAACAGTATGGTAACATTGGGTTCCCTTTCAGGTGCCGTACTGCGCCCAATTGGTGAGCAATATCGCGTGTTGTGTGCAGCGGTAATTCACGTGAATCCTACACTTCCTTAACTAATTAATTTAGTTTCTTTCTTTCTTTTTTCTTTCTTATTAGTTCAGTACTTAAAACCTATACTGCAAATAGTGTCAAAATCCTGCAAATTATATACCAGTATTAGCCATGAGATTCATATGTACTTGTTACAGAATTCCATCATTTCAATGTGTACCATCACAGCCTTACAATTATTAGACTCTACTGTATCTTAATACAGGCTTAAGCGGCCTCCGTAATCTAGGGGTAAAGTTCCCACCTCATGACTCGTAGTACGTGGGTCGTCGAATTTTTAAGGGCGGAAAAATTCAGGGAACAAGTCTTCCGAGAGGGACTTTAAGCCGTGGGTCCCGTGTCGTAGCTTTACAGCACGTAAAAGACCCTCATACCTCCAAAGGAGGTCACTGAGCCAAAATTGCGGACATTTCCCGCCCAACAGCAGTCACTAATACCTCTGGTAGATGGGGGAAGCATTATAAATACCTCTCAGCTAGTAGAGCCGCTCTCGCTGGCTGGGCGGGACTGATGGTAAGCACCAATACCGGTAGGATATAGAGACTGGTAGAAATCATAGAGGGAAGCACAATGGACCACTACAGGTCTAAGTGCATGGGGAAAGCCACCCTGTCCAATAACTAACTAACTAACTAATACAGGCTTAATGATAACATTTTCATTGCATTTAGGATATCATATGTTATTATTTAAAAAAATATTAAAAATCGCCAATTAATGCAATGTATTTACTATGCTCATGCTACTATCAGCAACCTTAGTTTCATTAAAAAATGGAAAATATTTTATATAAATTAGAAGTATGGTGTTTATAAATCTGGGGAAGATGACTAAAAGACAGTACTGTTACACTGCATGCTGTGTTTACTTTCTACATTCACTTGGCTGAATAATATGCATATACAAATTATCCTCTCCAGAAAAAGGTATACACAGTTTAATATGTAGTTACTACAGGATTGTAACGATGGTGTATAACACATAGAGATATTGGGTTTTTTTACTTTATCCATTGTCCTGGTTTTAAGATAACAAAGAAAAACATGACGTTTCGGAAACTGGATCTGTTTCCATCCTCAGGTGAGGTAAAACACCTATTCTGTTGGGTCCCTTAGAAAGAGCTAGCCTCAATCACTGGACAAGTGATTGTCACTTGTGATTGTGTCACGTTTGCTCAGGTGATTCCCTCACCTGAGGACGGAAACAGATCCAGTTTCCTAAACATTGTGTTTTTCTTAGTTATCTTAAAACCAAGACGATGGATAAAGTCCAAAAACCCAATATCTCTATAGCTTATTAACTTTTATTTTAACAACCAAAGTGGACAGATGTTAACCCATTGTTGTGCTGGTTTCCTTAATTAAAGTCACAACTGTTCAAAATATCCGCCACCAACATCAGTGTACTTCTAATGGTATTAAAGAAAGGGCTATACTTCTTGTGTTGCTACTGGTAAAATAGCAGCAGAGGCAATTTCAGTTTTGTCCTTAAATTCCTAAAGTGTTCTTGGTTTAGTGTCATGCATAGTGTTATTTAGAGTAACACAGGTAAAGGTTAAAATCTGTTAAGTCAGGATCACACTTCCTCTTTGTCCATACATTTTCTGGCGGAACAAACACATTATCATATTGTAATAAAAGTCTTCATCAAAAACGAAACTGTTGATGCCAGGCACTGTTAAATAAGCACTACCGGTGAAAGTCACTTCAGAGCAAAATGGTCCTAACATCTCTTAGGAAGACACAACTGGACCACCCTGCTGTCCGTGGTAGATTAACTGGTCATTCTCCTATTATGTCCGAATCCTCTATAGCCCAGTATGCACAGTTGTGTTGAAGGACAGTAAGAGATAAAGACTACTTGGGTATGTCACAAAACCAAAAACACTGCAGGACCTGAAGCATGAAATTTCAATTTCCTGTCTTGCTATTCCACCAGAAACAATACAACAGCATGCCACTCTTTTCAACAACAATGTCAGTGCACTGGTGCTGGTGAGTTCATATGGAACATTTGTGACTTTGTGGAAACTAACACAACAATGGGTCCACATCTGCCCACTTCACTTCTTAAAATGTAGGTTAATAAAAGGTGCATATATATATTTAGGATATTCCATATGTATATATTTATTTATTTATTTAATGATTACCCAGGGTAACTGTAAATGCTTCTCAACCATGAAGGTAGTTTCTAATTTAAATAATTTTCGTAGTATTCTCCAGTATTTAATGGCTGAATATAATGTGGACCCCAAGTTTGTAAGGCTAAGTTGAAGGAAATATCTTGCACACTTGCGTATGATGTTTTCATGTTTTATCACCAGAATCCAGGTCAGAATTTTAATAGAAATGTTACTGAAAAACCTATTGAAAATGTGATAATTTCAGATTCAATGATTATTAGAAAGCTGAAGCCATAGCTTCATGATATCTATTTACACAGCTAAGTAGAAGAGATTACTTCCTTCTTCCTGCACCATCTCTGCAACATTTTTATATTTTTGCAAGTAAATTAATCACACAAGATTTCTGCAATAACTAACACCACTGAAAAAGACTGATTGAAAACACAATTTACCAGTAATAATACAATTTCCTATTTTCACAATATATTGTTGCTCTTGATGAATATATAAAATATCATAATTTTCGATATATGTTGTTTAGTTAAAGGATAAATTTAATTCAACGTTTTGAATTGAAATTAAATTTGTCATTGTGCTATACTGGTACTTTAACAGAGACCTAACAGTTGCCCTTGAGGGGGCAAAAAGTGGGTATTGTATTCAGTGAAACACGGTATTTAGTAAGACATGAAGAAAGCAGTCTTCTGGGATTTGGCACCGTGTATATGTGGTGTTAACCGACGTTTCGGAGGAACGTATCGCCCCCATCTTCAGGGTAGAAGAAAAAGTATAAGAAATCTGCAAGCGACAACACCGTGAGAAACGGTAATTTACAGTTTCTCACGGTGTTGTCGCTTGCAGATTTCTTATACTTTTTCTTCTACCCTGAAGATGGGGGCGATACGTTCCTCCGAAACGTCGGTTAACACCACATATACACGGTGCCAAATCCCAGAAGACTGCTTTCTTCATAGTCACCGCCGTGAAAGCCTCAAATCTTACTTAGTAAGACATATTTACTGCTGTTCCTGATGCCCCACCCATATTTAAATATATTTGGTTAGAGGCCCAAATGTTGAATATTTATGGATGTAATATGAGATGCACACATATCACAGATACATTTTATTATTCAGATATTCTTTGATTTATTTGCACATATAGATTAGCGGAGAAGTGCAATATTTTGTCCAAGCACGAATCAAAAGAAGTGCAGTGTGAAGTCAGATTTGTTAAAAAAAAATTATTATACCCATTTATACATGTTTTATTCATTTTAGACTTATCGTTTTGTAATGTTTATTTGGATATTTCACATGAAACTTACTCTCTGCTTGAATGGAAGCTGCTAATCTGGTGTCACTGCATGTTAGGTAGTCTAATTTATAGAATTGCAGATGTTCTGCACTATAAGAGGTGTAACAGGAAGTCCATACCGAATTATAAATTAACCAGTTTCTGTTTTAAAAAACAATGCTGATACAATCATCTCAAATTTTAAGTTTTATTCTTAGCTGGGACTAGTGAACTTTCTTTAAATTTTGTTGCTATTTGCTTCTTTCCTGTCCATTGTGTTGCACAAAACCTACAGTTATCATTTCATGAATTAAAGTTATTATCAGTCTAACCATCTGGAATTTCTTTCTCAAGTAAAATTGGCCAGTGCTCCCCATCTGCATGGTAGACATACTGATATTACATAAAAAATGCAGAAATGCTCTAGAAGTATTCTGTATTCAGACATGTCAAAATGAATTCTTGATCATGTCCACTCTAGTTGTCTTCAAGCACATAAAATAACATCTGTGGAGACAGCACTGAAAAGGTTTTCTTAATGGAACAGCTCTGTAGTTGTGACTGCCAAAATTCCAGGTATTATGCGTCTTCCACAGCATATATCAGAATATATAATAAGGGCCTTCTGTGCAGAGAAAGAAAATTAAATTTAAGATACTGAAAGTAATTTTATTTTTCAAATTTAAAATCATAGCCTGACCTATACAGAAAAAAACATCTCTGACATAGCACCATGCCATTAAGTTACTTCAAGTTAGTTACTGGTTATCCATTTTTTGTGGTACCATAAAAGTAAAGCTGTTCCTGTGAAGAAGCATGGGGATGTGCATATACCGCTCAATGCATCTTAGCACTAGGTGGAGGTGAATAGTCATTTTCATACATTGGATGCTTTACCCCAGGAGAAAGAGCCCTGGGTACCCACTGGATAGGAGGCCAAGTGAACACCAGAGCTCATCTGGGCATAATTGTAAAGAGGAAAATCCCTGTCCCTGCTGGAGATTAAACACGGATTATCCAGTCATCCAGGCCATATCCTAGCCAATATATTGACTAAACCACACCAGTTTTCTTTATATCTTATCAGCTGCTAAAGTACAGAAAGATTATGGAATGCTATGGACATCAGATATCACAGATAACTATGAAAATGAAGAAAGCAGTCTTCTGGGATGTGGCTCCATGTAGATATTGTGTTAACCGACGTTTCGGAGGAACATATTGCCTCCATCTTCAGGGTAGAAGACAAGAAGAAATCCACGAGTGAACCAGCGTGAGCAGGTTAGTGCCCTCCATTTAACCTTCCCTTCTCTCCCCCCAACACATACCATATACCTGCTCTGACCAGCTACCTGCTGGCCCACCTCCCCAGACCCTTCCCCTCCCCCCTTCTCTGCCGATTCCCCATGTAGCCCCTCACCCTTCTCTTCCTGCTCTTATACAGCTGGGTTTACTTGACTGGACTCAGTCTGTTGCACCTGCTCACACTGGTTCTCTCGCAGATTTCTTCTTGTCTTCTACCCTGAAGATGGAGGCGATATGTTCCTCCGAAACGTCGGTTAACACAATATCTACATGGTGCCACATCCAAGAAGACTACTTTCTTCATAGTCACCGCCATGAAAACCTCAAATCTTACAACTATGAAAATATTTGCTTGAATGGATTTAAGAAAATCATGAGAAATTTGACACTTGGTGAGCTTGTTAGGAGACACTGGCACCAGGAGGAAGTAGAAAATGAATTCTGAGCATTTTTACTTTTAAGCAGAGCAGCTCCAGTTTATAGTGACTGTATCATACCCAGAGATACAATTCTAGAGCTAGCTGCCCTATAAACTGGTACTGATGCAAAGAGAGAAACCATATCTGACATTTTGAATAATTTCTTGAAGTTTGGTAACTGAAACATTGTGCCTGATTATTAGAACAGAGACAGTCAAATCAAGATTACCGTCTTCTGCTATATGACATCAGGCAGGCTGGTAGATGTTTAAAGATATTTTGGAGGAACATGCTGCCTTCATTCCGAGATAGAAGAGTAAGATGTGCGTGGATGAAAAGTGGTATGGTTATAGGGAGAGGGACAAGCAGGATAGGAGCCCTGAATGAACTAACTGAAACATAGAGAACCTTGAAGATGGAGGCAGCATGTTGCTTGAGAAGTCTGGAAACCTGCTACGTGGCGACATAACATCATATCCCAGATGACATTGACCATCATAGTCATCACTGTGAGAACCACAAATCACACTATCAAATAAGATCTTCAACAAGAACATTATCTGTAATAAATATACAATAAAACTTTGTAACAGGTCATAAATCATACTTATATAATCATGGCTAATTTTGGTGAATAATTGCAGGAATTTATGGTAGATTATTTTCAGTATAATTCAAATAGCAAATGCTATAGAATTTTCTCAGCAATACCAACATTTGTGCATATATCAAGTAACTTGCATTGAATAGGCAACTTACGTGCAATGTGAACCTTTTCTCTTTATTGCTACTTCTGATTTGCATGCAGTGTGCCCTTCTATTGTGATTATCATATTTGACTTTGGTGTTCCATTTTGATCATATTTGCTTATATTTGCTCATATACATTTGAAATTAAAAGTACAAATTACAACTATTCATGATGATTTCTGTCACTGTCAGTTTAAGAAAATATGACAGTAAGATTTTATTTTATTTTGTCACTTCCACAGATCACTTTCAAAAGCCTTCCATCAGTCATCAGATTATTCTTACCAGTGTAGTTGGTTGCATCATGCAAATTCAATATCTTTCGTATGCTCTTCATTTTAAAAATTACCCTTCAGCACTACTGGACATAAATAGTATGTCGATCGTCACATTTAGCATGCACTTTAACACTTTGCATATTCTATTTGTTCCCATGTGGCATGTAATTTTGTAATCATTACTAAGTTACTGACATAAATTCAAGAAGGAAAATTTTCCCTTTCATGATGTATATTCATCAAGCCTTTTGATTCAGCCTTCTTAATATTTTCTCATCTTAAATTACATAATTTCCCATATGACTATATTCTTGCTGCCATAGTTTAATTTGCCACTGTCATTAGCTGTACTATTTATTACAGTACTTCTGTATTCCAGTAACTTAGTATTATATATGGAAGCACACACAGTTTACTGAAATTAGACTTTTGACACATATGTAAGAAACAGTGAACCAATATTAATAACTGAATTATATGTAAAATATATTTAATGAGGATTCAAATGAGCTATGTAATGTGAATTAATATATATCTCAGTATTCAAACTTATGGATTACACAGTGGTATCAAAGTATACCACTGTTCTTTTAACCCATTAAAGATAACCCCCATCTAAATAACATTTAATAATTTAATTTATATCTGAATGAGAACATATCACATCACCATTACAAAGTACATTCTTTTAGTTACATTTAGGAAACGTTTTACTTTTCATTCTGAGAGCCCAATGAAAGCCATAGAGGGAATCTTAGGTGATATGTCAAATTACTAAATGTTAAAGCTCATGGTACACTTAGTTACCACTAATTTATATAGGCTAAAATGAAATTTACCCCTACATCCATAATATTTAACTTTAGTACTGATAGTAAGAAAGGTAAAGTTGGGTCTGTGCTTAACTAATTATGCACTACGTCATGAAGACATATGGGGGAGTGGATGTGTAGAGCCTAACTCTCTTGACCTCGGCACTATTAGCTGGAGGTGAGTGGTCAGCTTCACGCCCCAGCCGCTTTACCCCTGGTACCCATTGGATAGGAGGTTGAGTGAACCCCCGAACCGGTCTGGACGATGTAGAGAAGAGAAAATTCTTGATCCTACCAGGACTCAAACTCCGACCTCTCGGTTGTCCAGCAAGTAGCTAGTCATTATATCGACTACGCTATCCCGGCAGTAACACCTAACAATATTTCTCTTTGTAACAACCGGAACAACAGTGTTCATGATTATTGCAGAGTAGTACATTATACAAATATAGTACATTGGAAATTTGTAGATTACCAGAAATCCAGAAAAAAAAATCGTTCATACACTCACACACACACACACACACACAATTTCTCTTGTTCTGGAGGACTTATTTACAGTTTGTCACGATCTTGACGTCAATTTGTTCTTGTTCACTTCTCTTCCACTAAACACTACTGCACTGTCTTCAAAAACTTGACTCCTTGCTGATGACCCATCACACTGTTTTACCACCTGCCAATGCACCCCAGCCAGACTTCCACAGTCATGTAAGATTCTCCTACACCTAGCAGGCATTTCGTTGTCACCGGTCACCGTGTGGAGAAATAATCACGGTCGTGTCCTGGGACGCCATAATGACACTACTTCTTCACCCATTTGTAGCACACAATGCTTCACATCCACTGCGGGGTCGTAAGCTCACAAGATATCCAGCCCTAGGATAAATTCGTCTGCGATCTTGGCGATGAACACCCAGTTGTGTAACGTTCTCTGTCCCAGAGTCTGCTCTGCAGTCTACCGAACTTAGGCAGATCTGAGGTGGTATCAAGCCTGGTGATAGTCATGGATAGTCTATGGTTACGAGGCTGGGCCTGTCCCATATACGGCCACTGGTGTGTAGGCTGTCATCATTCTTGGCTAACACTGTTAGGATCCATTATCAGAAAACGGCTAGTGAAAACTGAGAAATCTTAGTACGTGCTGTGGTGAATTTTAGAGTGTAAATTAGCGATAACGCTATAGTTACTTGTTGTTATGATCTGTAAGTGTTCCATAAATCCAATTACCAATCCAAATCCTGTCTATAGTCACTCCCACACATAACTGAATGCTTACGTTCAGAAGCATTCCAGTGGCCTCTTTTGACTTTTTTTTTTTTAAAGGAGGGACTGCACTGATGCAACTATATAAGTGGCAGCTCAGTTCAACTTTAATACATCCGTGCTTACATCTGTTGGAATTCATAGAACAGAACTGATATGTTCACACTGCTCTAATTGTAACTTCAGGCCGCTTTGACCTGCTGTTCATTTGAACACCTTGAGCTTTCAGCAACAGGCTGTTCAGGTCATTTTGCTGATATCA
Organism: Cryptotermes secundus; assembly: GCF_002891405.2. Classification (NCBI taxonomy): domain Eukaryota; kingdom Metazoa; phylum Arthropoda; class Insecta; order Blattodea; family Kalotermitidae; genus Cryptotermes; species Cryptotermes secundus. The sequence goes on from NW_019721758.1 coordinate 394,877, forward strand.
GCTGCTGGTTGCCTGATATTTTTTTGTAATATCTGGCTGTTTTATCTGCTCCATCATCAAAGTCAATTCACAATTGAGTATTAGAGTCATGGAGTTAATTGCGCTACATCCTTATTGGCATGATATGTCAAAGATGCTTATTCAAGACAAGATATAGCCAACAAAGTGCAGGAAGAAACAAGAGATTCTGGTAAGTAAAATGTAACATCAGAAACTGTATGTCTATTAATAACAATACTTTCAAGTTTAAATTATTATTTTTGCTGTTGTTGTTGTCCTTATTATTACTATTCTATTTTACTACTATTACTATTGCTGCAATCACACCTACTACTACTACTACTACTATTTATATATGAATATGAATATATTTCCATGTTTTCAAATAAATCAGTCTGTAATAACTCTTGACACTTTTCTACCTTGACATAATCAGTAGTTAAATATCTTCTTTCATTACTTAATGTGTATCTCAGATAAGTCTTTGTGATATATGGCTTAAGTGGAAAAGTTTCATACACTATGAAATGAAACAAAAAGCTTTACCCTTACAAGTCAATGGTATAGTTGTCACTCATGGTATATGAAACAATTCTAGCTGACAGTCAAGACTGGATGAATTGAAGACATCCAGGTCGCTGTTTCATTTACTTTTTCTACATCAGTGGTTCTCCACATTGTGAAAACCTTGAGGACAACAAAGAAATAGCCTTTTGTAATTATATAATGTGAGCCAGAACTATGGAAAAATTTTAACATGCATGTGTTTTCTACCTGTTCATCCCAAACAGTGTTGCAAATTCCACAAGGTCTTGTAGTGACTAGAGGTCTCATGCCTGTTATCTGTTGTTGGAATAACCAAAAAAGAAATAACTGCAATTTTTTCCAAATATATTCTGCTGTGTACAAGAATATTTCTCTTACTAATGTGGCACCTTCACAAAATGATAACTCATAGCTCTGTAGTTACATCTGATAGCTAGGTATTTGAAAGATATATCAGTCACTTTAGGAACATATAATTTAGTAATTATATCAACAATGAAAAACTGGTTAATGAATAAATACTGATTTGTATGTTTCAGCTGAGTCATGCAAAGGATGTTAGAAGAATTTAGGGAGAGTCTTCTAATGCCACTTGATTGAACCAGGTCCAAGCAAACCAGGGGCACAAGAAAAGCAGTAGTATTTGTATGATTCAATACTGCTTGTGCTGCTGATTATTAACAGTGGGGAGGACAGGAAATGGAAATGTCCCTTCCACCCATCCAGGACCTGAAGATATTGATGTTGGAAATACTGCAACTGGTGGTGCTAGACAAGAAGGGGGGAAAAATCCGAATTAACTAAAAGTGAGGAAGCAGACCTAAATGTGTATGCTGAAAGTCAATCTGAAGCCAAGAATGACATCATAACCAAAGTGACCAAATGAAAGTACAGTATGAAAGACACCACTAATATAGACATATGTTTCATGGACTACCTCCAGCCGTAGAAAGAAGGAAGGCATTCTAAAAGTGCTGATGAACGGTTTCCACTGAGCTGGCTGCTGGATCTGTCAGAAATGAATATAAGATAAAAGAAGATTAAAGAAAATGATATCAGATAAAATAGAGTCTATTTTTGATGAAGATGAACTACAGTCTGGAAGTGACAGCCTGTCAACCATTCCTGCAATCTTATTCACACCGGATGATTAATCTGCATCATCATGACAGCTAAATTATGCATGAATTACAGAGAAAAATGTAAATTACTTTATATGCTAGCCCATTTTTATGAATGACTTCTAATGAGAATTAAATGCTATTACTTAAGTTCATGAGAAGATTTTTACATCCTAACCTAACTGCTACTAGAACAAACGTTCTTCACTAGTTATCTGTGCCCTTCTACAACACCATACTGCATATGTAAATGCTGAATAGTATATTGTTTCTAGGCAATAAGGACTGACAACTTTAATAAGTGTTAATAAATATGAATATTGGTACCAAATTAAGGAGCAGTATCAAAATCTTATGTTGCTAGACAGCAGTTTTTGTGTTTCAGCATGTATTTTCTGGTATTATTGCCTGATATTAATAAAACATAAAAATATAAATATGTTTGAAAATTGGATAGTAATGAAGAATAATAAAATCATATTTTTATTTTATGAGTTCCGAATATTTTTAAATTCCAGATACACTGGTATCTTAAAAATTTGAAACATTAAATATTGTTGTTCTATTTCCCATCCACTTCGACGTGTCGGTATACTGGAAGTTTTATTTTTATGAAAATAATGCTGGGTTTATGTCGGCATATTTTTTCCCTAAATATTTGCTGGTACTCTCATGCTTGGTTTCGGTAGCCTGAAGATCAAAACATGTAATGCACTGGTAGATGTGTGGCGTTTGAGTTTTAAAAAGTCTTCCAGTGCACATAATCTTTTGCCTATATGCATATTGATGTGTACTGACTGAAAAAAAAAAGGATTGGCTTATATACATGTGCATCTTCTGTGAACCATATTTTATTAGAGGAAAGAAAATTATCAGATTATGGTCTTCTAGATTGTGATATCATGTAGTCTTATAGGTGGGTACCAACTTTTTGGACGAACATGCTGCCTCCATCTTCATGAGCAGAGAGGGTCAAAGTCAAGTTTCAATGTGTAGTTGTGGGTTACCAGTAGGAACTACACCCTACCCGTAGAGTTCAAACATGTTAATCTTCTGCCATTAAGTAGGCATAAAGTTTGTCACAGTCTCTTTCATGGCCTTGTACTTCCCACCTGAAATTTTTTCTAATTTGATCCAGAAGATGGAGGCAAAATATTCCTCTGAAACATTGGAATCCACCTAAAAGACTATATGGTGTGACAGCAGTCTCATCAATTAGATCTAAGAAGAGCTCAAAACTTGAAAAAGTAAAATATTCTATTCTCATATTCAATCAAAACTGACTCCAGAAGTGATGAGGCCAACATCTTCAAATATAAAATACTATTTACATATGCCAAAGACACTGCAATTTTAAGTACTTCAAGTAAGAAAACATAGACCCTTCCCCAAAATAATGTCCATATTATATAAGTTAAATATACAAACTCAACTATTAGGTGGGAACAGTTTTAAATAAAAATAAAAAATTGTTTGAACTTCATGTTTCAGGTAATTATTACAGGATGATTATAAAAAGACTAGAAGTTAATACTACACTACCACCACTCCAAATTACTGTTATTCAAAAATAAATAAATCTTTCCAGTTGTAACATAACAGTGGAGAAAATAGGATAAGGTGTACCATAAGTGCTACAGGATCTAAAAATAAAATCTGTTTATACTTCCATGTTCCTCTTTAATTGCATAATTTTCAAAATCATATTATCAATTTGTATTAAAATATAGTTACTCTTGAAATTATTCCTAGAACTGTTATGTATATACCTGCTTGCTCCTCTGTTAAAAATTATGGACTTAGAAAGATTAAAACTTGAACTGGTTCCTAATATAGTACTTTGAGTTTCCAGAATGGTGGGTGGAAATTGCTCCATCACTTTCCATAGTTACTGAAGGAAGAAAAAGTAACTAAGTACAAACATTATTTTCTACACCTTTCCTCAGAATAATTAATTACAAATATTGAAGTAATTGAATGAAATTTTATTAAAGAGAGTGTAATATTATAATCACTGTTACTAAAGGTAGTTAATATACTTCATATAGTTCATAATTTACTTTTGACTAGTGAAGGCAGATTTTTCGACATTAATTGTCTGGTCACTGATGGGTAATATAATTGATTTACAGTGTTGACTTCATACTTTGGTTTCCTGAGGTACATATGCAAGAAACTTGATATATGCACATACTTTCTTTCTTCAAAGATGTATGCAGATCTTATTTATTTTTGTTATTACTCTGATTAATAACATTTCTCTCTTACTGGTATAAAAGCATGAACCATTTGCACAAAATATTTGGTTGTCTTACTGTTTTCATTATATTAGCACAGTCAAGGCTGACTGCCATGTTTGCAATCCCCGTTTTTATTCTCATCTGTGTGGAACTAAAATATGAACACAGCAGTATCTATTCTTCTTTTGCAACAAATCCTTTTCAGTACATGTTTAATTCACAAACATTTTAATTCTTATTGTGGAGAACTTTGAAACATATATATTGTTTCTTGAAATGGGATCAAGTAATCACTCCATAATTTATGGTTTTGGTTATGGCATGCTTTCTTTTACAGCTGCTTATTACACTTAGTAATGCACTGGTGTTTTGCAGTTTACCTCCCATTTTGGATTACTTTGGTATCTTGCCAGGCCTTCATTCTTTTGTTCAAGATACAGTGTATGCACATTATCAGGCTGATCCCTTCATTGTACTTAGTGTGTGTGTGGAGCACAGTAATTTGGAATATTTAAGAAAAAGGGACAAGTTATATGCTGTCATTCCCAGAAAGCAAATAATCCTTATTGAATGGAACCAAAAATATGATTTGCAGAATGTGAGGCTATGTATTCTGATAAATGTTCATGATGTTTTGGAAGAACATGCTTCCTCCAGGTTTAGGGTAGAAGAGAAAACTGAGGATTGAGAAATGTGGTTGGATATAGGAAGATGGAAAGCCACAGCCCAGAATGAACCAGACGGTTCAATGCTGTGATTCATAATGATTCATTCAAGGCTTTGGCCACAGACTCCCCCCAAACTTCTAATTTCCAGGCTTGGCATAATCTTATGCACTGCAGGTGCAGCCAGCAAATTCCATAGAAACACTGGTAAACAACCATAAGGCTACTCTTTGCCAGATCGCAGAAGATAGCAATTTCCATAGACACTGCAGTTGGAACCTCAAATCTCACAATCTACTGCTAGTGAGGGCCTCCACATTCTTGGTCTGATATTAATTTAACTGGCTTTTATGGAGTTAAGGATGTTTCTAGTTTCTTCCTGAATTGGAAGTTGAATATAATTTATTTTTAAACATTTCCTTGCTTTTGAAGCAGAATATGATAGTCCTGCCATAATTCAACCTGGCCAGTGCATAGAAAATAGTTCTATTCTGTATGTAATTCATATATTGCATGCATATTTATAAGTTACAGTAATATGAAAATGTTTAATTTTTAACATTTTTGCTTTGTATATTAAGAATTATTATTCTAATGTTAAGAAACAACCCGGTGTTTCACATACAGTCTGAATCCTACAAGAAGGTTAAATCAAGCATATCCTATTCTGTGTCTCAGTGTAGTTACAATTGTAGATGGGTAAAGACTGCATGCACACTTGTTTCCTGCAAATAAACTAATTACACTGGGTTTTATTTGTAAAAGTCTTTTAAAATCATTTGTCAATTTAATATAAGGCTATTTATAAGAAGCATTAAAAGAGGTTTAATCCTTAGTTGTTAATTTTAATACATCACATAAATTCCCTTTGTAATTACCAGACACGTAAACATGTTAAAGTTTAAAACTGCTTGGTGTAATATTTCAAAACAGGTCTTTTGAGTTAACCTTTATTTAAGTACAGGATTATTCTCCTTGCACTGAATCATTCTTTTTGCCATATATGTAGTGTTGCCACCAAAGTTTTTCAACTACTACAGTGGTTCTTCATGTGTAAAAGTATTAACGTTGTATTCCTGTAAAATGTCAAATGAAATATGAAGATCATAAAAAATGCAGTAATGAATCTGAGATTAATAAAAGAACTTGATGTCAGTTATGTGACATATGATACCATGTAGTCCAGGGAAAGCCAGCTGACGTTTTGGACCAACATATCACCTCCATCTTCTGGGTTGAAGAATAGGCAAAGCAGGAAGCCAGCATGAAACAGGCAGCAAGCAGAGCTCACTCTTTGACCCAGGAAATGGAGGTAATATATTCCTCCAAAGTGTAAGTTGACTTTCACAGGACCACACGGCATTATACCCCAAAATAAAGAACTCTTTATAATCACCCCTATGTAAAACTCAAATTGAATATAAATTACTGGATGCTGTCCTCCTATTGCCTGAAATAACTGGAAACAATAAGATGATAACTGACAATGAAATTCACATTTTAATAATTCCTTCAGCCCTCCTGACTTTTAATGACCACCTTATTGGCACAGAGCTCATTTAGGAAATATTTCCTTTTTCTGCTCTTCTTCATATTTCAGATACCTAACTGAACTAATGAACAGGCTGGCAGAACAGCGTAATATCTAATTGTTTTGGGGAAATGCCTGTTACAAATCTTGGCTGCACCCCCTGTTACCTTTCTGCTTTCTTCTTCCCTTGAAGTACCCTTTAAGTGAAATCTTTGGATTGTACTTGGAAACAGGACATGACCGTTTCTTCCCACCCTTTCTAATTTAATCAACATACTCATTCTCTCAAATCACTCTAACTAAATAACATCTGTAGTTCATTCTACATCACTAAATAACCTATTAACCAACCAGTTAACTGTTAATAACTGCAAATTGCCTAAGACACTGTGACCTTTCAATGATACTGTCAACTTTTCATAAACCCTAATCTAGATTCTGAATGCTTAAAATTATTCATTCATTTCCTTTATTTTCCATACATCCATGTGGATAACAAACCTAGGATGTGGAAATAGTCCCTTTGGAATAGATGTGTCCAGATACATACAGTTTTTTACAGTTACATAATTAAAATCACTTACATGAATCAATTAACATAAATAATAATATAAAAAAAGAAACTTTATAAGATTTTAATTAATAAACATAATTTTAAAAAAATATTACTAAAAACTTGAATTAATAAAATATTATTTAAATTACCTAAATTACATGAATTACATTAGTATTTTACACATGTAAAAACATACAGTGGAACATAAGTTAATAAATTATAGTTGCATTGGTGGTGGAATTTGTATTATTACTTATACTATTATGCATTAGTAATATGCTGCTACTAACTGCCAACAGTAATACTGCATTCTTTATATCTACATGATTTCATTGACTTGTAACTTTACCCCACTAAACAATAAGAAAATCGCCAAATCAGTTCTTTCATATAGGATATATTGCATAAACTGAGCATGTCTTTTTCACATTTATTCCTTTATAATTATTATATGTGTACTAGGATGATGTACACACACAAAAATGTAAATTTTTTTCTGTTTGGAACACAAAATACTTTTAATGCGCTCCAAATTAATAAATTAAACGTAACATCATTGAAAAATTTGTAAAATAAATATTTTGTAACTGAATATATGTGTATGGGTGTGGAACTGTAGATATTTTCAATTCTTGTGTTATGAACATAAATTTTCACTGCACAGGTGGCAGCTATGGCAGGGATGTTTCTCAGACTTGACTCTGCTTCATGCTTCAAGGCTTATATATTTTGCAAATTTTGGTTAAACTCTTAACGGGTTTTTAAATGCCTTCACTTACTGCTAAATTTCAAATTTCTCTGTTTATTACATCCATTTGCTTATTTAATTTGTAATATATTATTCATCTGTGTTAATTCTGTTCAGTCCTTTGCAGTATCATTTTGAATGCCAGTTGCAAATTTGACAGCATTAACAATGAATGGTGTGATGTGATAAAACAGAACCTTCAGTTTTATGAAATTACGTGAGAAGGACAGTTTCTCTGTTTCCAGCTTCATAAGTACTAAACTTTTGCTTAAAATTTGCTTCATGCAAATTGATAAGTTCTCATATAACTTGTTCACTAGACAGTCTTAGGTGTTTGGGGATTTTACATTTGTGTTATAAGAATTCCTCTTCTTTTTCCATATGGACAGCTAAATAAGGATAGCATCTAAAACGCCTAAGCCAAATTTATGCATTTGAATTCAAGTTTAACGTTTGTTTCAGAAATTAACAATTATGTCCTGAGTTACAAGTGACTGGAAGATGATTTCTAACAATATACTATAGTTCTTTTATCCCCCTGCCTACTCAAAACATTATGAATCCTGCAATTTTAATGCCCTCTTCATAGCTGTAGTTCATCCAAAAATTTAGGCATTGCTTGGAAAATGAAAGGAATATTTTACAGTTTTCTAACATAATTTCTTCTCTATTTAGGATGGACGTCTTTGCTGCAATTATGACTTCCGTTGCTCTGCTTTTTTTGGCCAACCCCTTAGTATCACCACTGTCTCTGATGGCAGCAGGGTTGGAAATGTTGATGAATCTCATCAGAGTGTTGCTGGGCTTAGTCACACGGGAGGAAATGTCAGTCAGATTGGCCCACCGCAAACACATATTCGAGAGGCTAATGTTAGTGTTGTCACAACTGATGGTGCTACCAACATTAACACAGCTGGTAGCAAGGACTTCTCCAAGTTCAAAAGTGTTGGTGGTCAAGGTGATGAAAATACTCATCAATATACTGAAAACAATGGCACTCTGCCACTGTTTGTTAATAGTGCCACAGCACTCAATAACACTGTTGTTACTGTCAGTAATGGATGTACTACAGATGTTGTGTATACTAGTCAAAACTCTTCTCCTAGGATCGATATTAGTGATCATGGTACTGAAAAGTATGTTAATGAGACTGAAAAATCAGGTGTACAGAAGACTAACACAACAAATGTCAAGAATATTGGCAATCAAAATAACTGCAGCAACGAAGGTGGAAGATCAGCTGACACCAATACCCATGTGCAAAAGCGTGAAGCGATAATGAAAGAAGTCTCAGAGTTTATTTACTTGACTGAAGAGGAGGTGGTGGTCGATGAAAGAAATGCAAATGATGCTCATGTCGAAAGACAAGGAGGTGCAGAAGAGTGAAGAGAACTTCAGAGGACATCCCATGATAGGAAAATGATGTTTCTTCAGGATGGAAGGTGCTTATTGGGTTGAGGTCACAAGCAGCTGGGTTTTGCTATGTGAAAGAGTATGTATGACAAGCAAATTTTGCCATCACTGTGGCTTCCTGTATTGCTTTTCCATTTGGATTTGAGGCTAATTCCCTATATTGTAAAATTGACTTCATATTTGTGAAAGTATCTGAAATATGCAACAGGGTTGGCATAAATTTAAGGAACTGTACATTACAGTTCTTTGTTCATTACTGTTCATTAATTATAAGACCCTATTGTTTGTCAAATTTCTGTCATGATTGAGAAAATTTTGAGGATGAGCAAATGGAATTTGTGGCCTCCAAGAAAAATCAACGAATTATTGTGTTTCATTTCAAGGGACCGCACAATAGAGAAAGGGAAGTTAAACTATAATGCATACATATAATAATATGATTTTGTTTAGAGTGAATGACAGAAAAGGGGTGACTGTTGTTTCAGTACACAACAATAGAAAAGTGGTATGAAATGACTGAGGCATTCCAAACTTGGGATAGAGACAAAAGATTCCAAATGTTAGAAAAGGATATAGAATTCAAGCAGAAAGTGGTCATGTGCACTCAGTGACATGGTATGGAAATGAGAGGAATTGGGATTGATATTAAACATTCCTGGAAATTAAATATCAGCAAGTAAATAATATAAAAATATGTGCACTTAGAAATTCAGAGAATAAACGAACGTACATAAATGGGCAATAATAGACTGTTCACATCCAAAATATCTCAAATATTGAGAAGGAGATGGAGAAACACTGAATCCAGCAAAATGGCGGTAGGTTACTGGACTAGGTATAAAAAAAACCAGTGTTGTTGCAATAGGGTATAGTACACATGGCTTAAAAGCAAGGGTTTCTGGGATGATCAACTGTGACAGTGAAGTATATGTTGCCAATAATGAAGTGGATAAAGGAAGACCCTGCTTTTGAACCATTACTTGCACTTGACAAATCCGAAGTGTCTTCCTGTGGTGGCATGGATGAGGGTGATGGTGTAACTGTGAAAACAACATCTTTCTTTTTCTCACTTGGCAATAGGATGGGAAACACTAGTACAAAAACATGGAACTTTATTTAATTCCGTCAGTCACTGGGATAAATCAAAAATGTATTCTGTAGTTCTCAGTATAACTTCATAATATCAATGCAAAACAGCTATTGTAGTTATCAGTGATAACTAATTTGTAGACAGAGAAGAGTCTACTTGTAACAAACAGAAATACAATTTCAGTATTCCTGAATCTGCTATTAGTCTTCCACATTACAAATGAGCGTTATAGGTCCTTAGTTTTACTTCTAACTCCTTAGTCCTTCCTTCTACTTCAATTATAGCATGTTGGGTTGATAAATATTTATTGCTTTTATTAAAAGGATGATTATTAATGTGACATGTTGAACAATGGAGGACAACCCCTCCCTACCCAGCAGTGACATGGCAACTCTGGCCACAGTGACGTGGTGGATGAGTCAGCGCTCCGTCTCCCCCACCGCGGTGACGCAACACGCAGCGCAGCTGTGACACGGGTAACAGCCAACAGCGGTACCGATTGCATAACAGGCGGGCGCTGCGTGTTACGTCACCGTGCGGAGGGTGGTGACGGAGCGCTGACTCACCTGCCACGTCACTGCTGGGTAGGAGGGGTTCTCCGTTGCGCAACATGTCACATTAATTTGAAACTATGTAACAGAAGAAATATTGCCACCAATACACATACAATATTAAATAATTTAGTTAAACAATAAACACTGTTCCTTCCCAAATTATTTTCATAATATCAGTTCTCCTAACCCATCTTCTTCACTGAAATGAGTTTCAGTTCTTCTTACATTGCATCTCCAAATATTGTTATAATGAACGGTTCAGTACTGTTATCTCTTAGTCCCTCTTTCTCTAAATTGTCTGCTTGAAGATTTTCAGCATATTGTGCAAAATTTTTGAAAAATTTCGCTGTAATTCTGTCCATGCTTCTTTCAGTGAGTTTTCCACATGCACGGTTTTAAACATGTTAGTTCTTCCTGCAGCCCGATATTTCACTGGAGCCCAAAGGAGTTCTGTAGCACAATCCTTCCTTCTTTCCCCTTGGCTCTACAGCTCAGGGTGAGCTTTGGCCTCCTGAATAATCAGCCTCAATTCCTGCCTATTATTTATTTCTTGAGATGATGAAACATCGAATGATAGAGTGAAGAATTGAGAACCGTGTGGATGGAATAGTTCATGGCCCACTGATTTCTGCTCACTGATTTCCCTCCATCCATTCGAGGCTGATTATCTGGTTTCTAAACAATTTATTTTTTACAGGATGAGGTTGTTAGCCTCATGCCCAACCCCTGACAAAGAGGACCAGGGTATCACTCTTCATCTGGCTCCTTCCCCTTGACCTGTCTGGCATGCCCCTACCAGTAACTATACTACCGTTGGCATAGCTCTCAAGATCTCGGAAGCACTCAAACCCCATCACTACGATAACATGGATACACCATTGGTGGGGTCTGTAGCACAATGCTGATAGTAAAATGGTAAAAGTCCAGGAATTACAGACACCTGATCCTGTTAATATACTCTGTATTCCCTTTATGCACATTAACATTTTGCAACAATATGATGAGAGAAGTTGTTGTTGAGGATTTCTCATCAAATCATTTTATTATACCCATTTTGAAGCTGTATTATGATGTAATTCCTTTTTGCTAAGAACGGGATAAAAACTGTGTTATATATTATAATATTCATTCCTCTTCCCACGTTTGCAAAGGGTTAATCAGTAAAAGAAAGGTAAAGCTATCCCTGTAACAGGCCATAGAGGCCCATAGGGTTGTGAGACGTTGAGGTTCCCACATTCTCTAGACAATCGGCTCACAGATGGCAGAGACGTTGTCAGCCTTACATGCCAGCCGCCCTTTACCCCCCAGGAAGATCACTGGTACTCATCTCTGTTAGAGGCTGAGATGATGCCAGGACCATAGTGCGGTTGGAAGGGTTAAGTCAATTGAAAAATCCAATTACTCATCAGGATTCGAACCCATGATCTTCTGTCTCGTAGCATAGTGCCTCAACAAACTATGCTATTGCATGCTCCCCTTTGAACACAGTATGATTCATTTATTTGTGATAATCAGTTTTGCTTGTATTTTATGGAAGTACTAACTTGGCAAATTATTGAATCTAAATTTTGCAGAATCAGCATGGAAAACAATAATATAGCCTCCAATTCCCACCACAACTTAAAGCAAATAAATTGGTAGTGTGGCTCTGATTAACCCACATTTGGACAGATATATATAATTGGATGCGAGTTTTATTTGGTCAGTCAAGGCATTTTTCTCAAAACTTCTATCCTTTCTGTGAGCGTTTATCCTTTACGTCAAAACTTGCACCCATCACCACATTTCTTCAAAAGGAATACAAACTCTCTTGAAATTCTCTGCACAGTTTCTGTTAAACCTTTCTATTCTGTATTGGGCATATTTGTACATGTTGAAAATTTCCCTATACCATAAAATTAAAATACAATATGGGAGATGGCATCTTCATTAAAATTGTCCATACTTGACATTGTCTTATTCTGGACACCCCCTTCCCTAGTTGCTAAATGAGAGGATGTCCTTGTTTCATCTTGGGAAAAAATTCTTCTTTCATGTCATCTTTCTCACACTGGTTTCTGCTGCTTTCTGTGTTCTTGAGTAGTTAAAAGATTTATGTTTTCACTGACTAAACAAAAAAAGAAAGATTTTTCAGATAACTGTAAACATTATTATTCATTTACATTTACTCCTTATGTCTCATGTTGCATAATTTGCATTTCCTTCAGAAGGTATCACAGAAACAAGAGCATTGAATTGTACTCAGTGAAAACTATGAAATATCCGCCTTACAGAAATACTACACTATATGATAATTCAACTGTTCTGAATTTCCAGTTTTGATAAGAAAGGTTGGAAGGGAAAAAGTGACTGGCATATAGGTTCTCAGCTTTGAGGGACAGTAGAAGAATTGGTGACAGTCATTGCTCATTTGTACTATGGAAGACTATACGTATAACTTCCATAAAACTGAATATTTAAGTGAAGTACTGCCATTGTAAATTAATGCAATAGGTCTCACATAAATTGGCATGATCTGTGGATGTACTGTGAACATTTCCAGATAGTTAATAAAACCAATAAGCAACATTGGCTGTGGTAGGCTGCAGTATTGCATATTGATGTGAATGATATAATAATGGAAGTATTGTAATTACAATAACACTTTTTAGAAGAGAAAAAAGGATGCATGTCAAGCTTTGCTTGTGAATAGATTGAAACTGAAACCTAAAAATGGTAACTGAGCATTGTTTGTGATTTGGTTCTCATGATTTGTGCACTAAACTACTGTACTTGAATGAAATTACTTAAAATGGCAAGATAAAATGCCAACTGTAAAGTACCCAACTTATATCATCAGACATAGAGAAGTGATTCAATTCTAACTGATCATGGTACCATTTTTACTTAAAATGTTAACAAATTACTGTAATATTCTAGTCAGAGAAAAAAGAATCACATCCATCACATAGAATTAGTTGTATTTAAAATGCATTGCTAATTAGTCTCATGGATGGTTCATACACCTTAAAAATATTGTTGGGTGTCGTACATAAACTCAACACAGCTGTTGATGCATATCTGGAGGCTTTCAATTAACAATCCAAATTTGTGTTGCTACTGTATATAAATATAGATACATATAATATATATATATATTTTTCCTGAATCTGAGATACCTTAGCCATGGCCAATACAAGTAACACTTCTCACTACCAACAGAACTGCTATTTGACTTATGATGGTAGTCATTTGGAATGAAACCTGTGTCTTGGTCATGAAACAAAAAATTATGGATTGTACTGCTTAAGCAAGGTAAAAACACAGGTATGTGCTGAAACAAAAAAAAAAATTACGAGGAAAGGCTGATTACGTGGATATCATAAACTGGCTGCTTCATCCATGTCTAGGGTTTCAGCTACAATTGTGATAAAACCCATGAGTGTGCATTAATACAGAAACTTTTAAGTGTATGTACGTACATCCCTTCCTTACCATCTCTTCCCTCCCTCCCTCTGAACCCTCAACCCTCTCTCTGCAGTTTCATGCAATGTAATACATATTTTAGTTCCTGTTTTTAAAATGGCTGTAACTACAGCAAAGTAATAATGTAGCTTAAAAGAAAATCTAAATAAGGTAAATAGAATACAATTGACTGATTACTTAAAATTTAAGAAGCAAAAGAGTACAGTAACCAAATGTTTTATTGGAGGAGTTCAATAAATATTAAGCTCCTTGTCTCCTTTCAATCACCTTCCTTCCTTCCTTCCTTCCTTCCNCCCCCCAATCCCAGACACATTCTATGTATCCAGTGTTAATAATAGTGCCACTGACAAAGAAATAAATGCTCGCAATTTTAGTCACTAATAATTAATACTGTACTTAGCACAAATATTGACTTATTATTATTGCAGGTGGTTTCGGCAAGAAATCATTGCCAAAGTGCAAAGCAAATAAAAATTGTAAAATAATATATAAAGAGAGAGAGAGAGAGAGAAACTGGCAGAGTGCATTATGTGACTGAAGAGAAATATATATGTTTAGCTTCTTAATGAAGGAAAATTTTCAGTAAGTTTCTAGCGCTGTTAAAAGTAAGAGAATGTCTCTTGCTGAGTGAAACTATATTTCGTAATTTATTTGTTGTTCAAACTGTGGTAAAAGAAAAGTACAGCTCAGTACCATGATGCTGGAGAACGCTCACATGTCTACATAGTGATGCCACATCTGTCTCCTTCTGTAGTACCTCTTTTAATCTGCTGTCTTACAAAAAGAGCAATCCAATAAATTTACTGATCTTTTCTTTTCTTTGTATTTTTTTATCTCTTAACAGCACTGATTGTAAATAGACCATTGTATGCAATGTTATTAACAGTTTTCTTTTTGGGGGGGGTATTACAAATTTTAATTTATATTGTATCTTTTAAGTCACTCAAACAGTATTTTTCATTTAACAAAATCAAAATACCAAATCATGAGTCAGTGCAAATTTCTAGTCATAAATTAGAAAAATAACAAACAATGAATAACACAATTAAGTAAACAGATACCTCAATACTTGTAAACTATCTCTGTGAAAAGAAATTGGAGCAAATAGAAAATATAAACTAAGAGAAACCAAGCTTTATGTAAATTATGTCTGTACATTTGTCATGTTAATTTCAGTTATTTTTGTCTGCAAACATAAAGGAGGAAAGAATTGAAAATATTGTTTAATATTCTGCAGACATTTTAATTAATTGTGCAAGAGCATATTGTGTTTCTTCTGTTGTAAAAAGAATGTGTGCCAATTATTACAAATAAATGATAAATACAATACAACATTTACCATTAAAAAACAGGAGTGGTGGTCTCCTAGGTTGCGACACTCTGTTATAGTCAGGTAGATGGGTACCGGTGTTTTAGAAAAACATAGTCCACCTGGAGCTGGAGGCAGTATATTCCTATGAAAGAACAGAACTCACCTTCAAAACACAACATGGTGTTGTAACCCACACAAACACAATATGGGTTTTGACTGCCATGAAAACGCTGATCTTATATAAGGGTAGCCAGGTTCTTGTTATAATCTTCTACAGCCACTGTCTGTGATATATAAGATCAGCTTTTGAGTCTGATTCATGTCATCTGTTTTGTTTGCTGTAGTTGCCACCTTCAGAGTGAATGTCAGGACTATATGAAAGGAAACATACAAGTTAGTCTCAGGAAGAGGGGTAGGAGTAAGCCTTCCACTCACATTCATCTAATGACAAGGTTAAGAATAATGGAGCTATACTTTCATTCTCCCACATCTTCATGACATGGTGCTTAATTAATTATCTAAGCACAGGGATAACTTTACTTTCACCTCTATTCCAGGACAAAAAGTTAATGT
This sequence comes from Cryptotermes secundus, assembly GCF_002891405.2. Taxonomy (NCBI): domain Eukaryota; kingdom Metazoa; phylum Arthropoda; class Insecta; order Blattodea; family Kalotermitidae; genus Cryptotermes; species Cryptotermes secundus. Next base: position 410,691 of record NW_019721758.1, read on the forward strand.
TAGGAGCTAAACATTTCCTGAGGTCTGGTAAAGAGAGGCTGGGAGAGGTGATGAAGTTGACTGGATGCTACCCAGTGCAATGCCTGGAATGATAAAGAGAGAAGTGATGACAGACTTTATTCACTCTGTCTAAATAGTTAATTTTTTCTGGGTGTTTATTTTGATGACATCTGTGATAATGTGATATTTTTGTGAATATCTGCCATGACTTCTGTATGTGAAGTGGTGAGTCTTTCGCTTATATAGGAGGAACAGTCAGTAAATAGATCAGGATATAAAACATAAAACATGATATTCGAACCCGAAAAAAAATATTTATTTCTTGACGTATCCTCTACCAACATCGATACACTTGTCCCATTACATTACTAATGTGTCGAAACCTGCAGTATAGAAGGCTTTTCATTGTTGTCTCAGCCACTTCCGCACCTGGTTGGGCATCATCTGTGACTTTCGAACATCCTTGAGAGGATTTCTCGACCCAGTTGTGAACCACTTTACACAATAAACATTTCCCACCATAGACAGAAAACATTTCTTTATGAATATCCTTTGCACCGAGTCCTTTTGCACACAAAAAATGGACAATAGAATGCTGCTCTTTAGTAGTTAACACCTCAAGCACGGTTACCATTTTGACTACTGAAACCATTCTCTGATCATGTGCATGTGTGTATGCTACCTAGCCTGTCATGAAGTTGGACTGTGTTGCTACCTAGTGATACACATAGAAAACCTATTACGTTCATTAGACTGTTTTACCTCCATTTGTGATCTATTTACTGACTCTCCCTTATACTTTCCAATAGGAGTAGGAGGTTTTGCATGTGCTGTCTCTTTTATCTTGGCAGTGATGTTACACTGAACTGTGACAGGATGCCATTTTATTGATGGGTTTTATGACAGAGTTGTTAGTTGAGTAATCTGGAAGAGCAGAATATTATTCCCTGAATATAACAAATCCATGCTTTCTAGTTCTGTTCCCCTTCTTAACAATGTTCTTGACAGCTAATATGTTTGATTTGGAGAATGGACTCAATATTTTGTCATGAGTAGGCATGGCCAAAATCATTGGAGATTAGTTTTGTTCAAACAGTGATGACAAACCTTCTTTGTGCCAGTAGTTGTTATGAAGACATTAGAGATATCTTCCAGTGTGAGAGGGTTTCCTGCAGACAGTATATCCAAAGTGTTACCTAGATGGGGACTGATATCAAGATGTCGAGAAAAGTAATTGGATGTCGGTTTCAAATTCCATGATGATATATAGATGTTTGGATGTCTGGAGCTAGGTGAGTAAGGAAGCCTTTTAAAAGTTGGTCCATCTAAACAAATTTCAGAAATATCATTTACATACCTAAAATAAACATTTTGATTTCATATGACTGATTACGATAGTTCTTCCTCGAAAGTTGTCATTAATATGTTAGCTTGGAGTGGTGGAAAATGGGAATCCCATGGCAGTTTCTTCAGTTTGAAGATAGCATTTCCTATCGTGCACAAAACACATGGGGCTGACATAGTGTTCTACTACTATCATGGTGCCCTAAATCTATGTCATTCTAGATGTCATTTATTGAATTAGACATTGTGAACTTGATACATAGGGATTTGGTCTGAAAACTGTCAAGAATGTTTCCTCCTGATGAAAATTGTCGAGAAATCTCCAAGCCTGTTTTTAAATTTGAGGTTTATTCATAGTTACTAGAGGTAAAAAACTATTTTAACCTGCCAAGTCACCCTCAGATGCCACTAAAGTTGCATTTTACTTTGTTATATTGGCCCTAACAGCACATTTTAACCTATCTAAATTGGTTACTGTTTTGTAATGATATACTGCAGCAAGTATATGAAGTCGACCACTACTAAAAATCTGAACTCCTAGATTGCATGGTACTTTTCCTCTTTGGTGTGGTACGAGGAGACCTTGATATCAGCAGCATAAAAAAAGGCACCTTTCCCTTTTCCTTTATGTTTCATCATCATTCTTAATTGTTACATGATTAAGAGAAATCGTGTTTCTGTGTAATAACATACTTTTTTTTAAATAACATACTTCTACTGCATTGTGTGGAAAAGGAAGACACACCCTGCATATCATATTGTCACATATTTCAGTGACCACGGATGGGGTTTGGATTGGTAATCGTAATTACTGCATGCTTACAAGTCAGAATTACAAGTAACTATAAGGCTCCACAAATCACTGTGACCTACACTAGTCTTCTCTGTATGTTACAGCCTCCACAGATCATTGCCTGGTTACAGCCTTTTGACAGGGGTTGTTCCTCATGCTCTTACAGCTCAAAAACTGCACTCCCTAACCACCATCTCAAAAGTTAAAGTCAAAGTGAAAGTTTTATTATGACTGACAGTCAGTCTTCATGTCAAGCTCCCATCTGAGGCCCAAGACCAGATTTTTGCTACTGGCGAGAGTTGCAAGTTTCTTGATGTGGGGCACCCTCCCTGATGAGATGCCAGGTCTGTTGTTTACAACTGCTGCTGGCACTCGCCAACACAGTCATTCTCGGATATGGGTCCCATGGGACTTATCATATTTTACTGTCTCATTTGAGACTTCTGCAACCTGGAGGTACAGGTCCCCATATTTATATAGCCCTCAGGCGCAAAGTGGCCCAGTTATTCACCTAGGTACAGGATTCCCTTTTTGTCACCTCCTATTACTCTCAGTGCTGCAGTGGAGATATTCAAACCTGCCTGTACACTGGCTACTACAACTATTCACACAGACTCAACTCAAAGTCAAAGTCCAAGTCAAAGTTATGTTACCACCCACAGTTAGTCAGCCAGTGTCTTGGTGTCAAGCACCAAGAATAAGCATTACCTTATGACTGGCATTTTACCACCACTCAATACGTCTTGGCATATAGTGTATTATAGAAAATTCTTCCTTTTTTACCATATACAAGTTCTCTGTCAGTACAGGTTTTTCAAAGCAGCTCATGCCTATCTTACATATCTTGTTACAATGGCAGCTTAGTCACCTGAATAATCATAAGCTTGATCACTGCCAAGTTTAACCTTTAAGTGCCGAAGTGCCCCGTTTGTGCCAGTGGTGAGTAAGGTCGTCGTGGCCAAAGTACCCCGTTTTGGCCAGTCAGGCATTTAAACTCCGCTAGTGGAAGCGCGCGCACACGCCGCTAGTAGAGGCGCATGCACAGTCCTAAATATTTATTTTTAAATGTATTAATTACCAGATATACTTGAGTAAAACCCTAATAGAGGAATTAAAATAATATCTAAATGAACAACAGCAAATAAAAATATACGTATGAGTTATGCCAAAACTTATCCACGATCCAGTAATTTTATTGCAGATTCTGCAAATAGGTATGTTAAAAATATATTGTAAAATTTGATGTACATACCTTGTTTGTTGTTACCAGCTTGATGTATATATAGGCTGAAATTATACTACAGTATTCAATTTCACTATGAACACACACAAAACAGATCGCACTCTGTATCTCAGCCACGATGCAGCTGTCTGTTCACTCAAATAGAAGGGGCAATAATCTTTTGCAGCTCTAACAGAAGGTCTTAGCACTGAAGAAGGGACCCCTCTAGCTTTCTCTTGAATAGCCATGCTTTCATTCTTCTGTCCTTCAGTCAAAAGATTCGAAAATCCGAAGAGTGTAAGAAGTGCTAGCAGAAGACCAAATGATTTTATTGCTTCCATCTGTTTTATGACACCAGGGACTGCTAAAATTTGTCAAGTGTTACAAACAGAAATGAATTTATAATGCAGAACAACTCTGTGAAGAACTGGGAAACCATTTTTGCAGTACGCATCAAAATTAAAACACAAAAAATTGAAAATAAGAGTATAACACTTTGTATTAAAAATTTCAAATCTTCCGTTATAATATGCGGCACTATGTTCTTTGCTGATATAAAGAAAGTTAATTCCATCCATTTATCATAAAAATTGAGCTAGATACAGCATTTTTAAACACAACGCTTAAAATTGATTAAGCGCCTAACAGGAACGGACATTTAAACGCAGAGTAGCAATGGGCATTTAAACGAGCACCAGCAGCAAGCATTTAAATAAACTCCCGGTCAGCTCAAGCTTACCACTACTTCGAAGTCCGGCATTTAAAAGTTAAGTTTCTTATATTTTTTATGTCTAGCTGCACCTTGTCCTATACCATGAACATGTCTGTTCCCATGATATTGTATAACTTCTGGATGTTGCCTGAACAACTAATTACATACATATAGAAGGTTGAAAGTCGTGTGCAAATTGCTGACCAGTGTGCACCTTGGAAAATTATCAATGCTGCAGAGAACCTTGTTTTGTAAGCACTGTAATTTTAAGATGTATATGTCTGCCAGTAATTCACCAGTGTGGCAGGCATAAGTCATTTCTGATCTGATTAGTGCCTTATGGAGGGTTAGTTTAATACTGGTGCTCAAATGCTCACTTTTGAATAGGGAGCAGATTCTAATAAATGTTCTGAAGGTCTTTGCAAATTTTTCAGATTAACTTTCTCAAATAGTCAAGACGCTAACCGGATGTAAATTTTGAGGAAGTCATTTAAACGGGCATAAGGACAAGGATCTCAGTGTCACTGCATACTTTATATACTTGCTGCACTACAGAAGATCCTTCTGGGCATATGCCATGGAAACCTGCTTAGATGCCACCCCCCAGCAACAGCATTCTCTGCTGGCTTCACAATTCTGGCTTTCAGCAGACATACCACAATAAATAACAGTTTTGCCAATCTGTTTGTGCTCTGTATTTTATGACTGCCTTTAAAATGACTGGTGGGCAATGCAATGACTTTGGATGGAAGCAGCGGTGGCCTAATCAAGGGAGTGTACTTGCATGGTGGGACCAAGGAAAAACACAAAAATCCTGTCAGTTAGGCGATGTCCCAGGCGAAATTCGAACCCAGTACCCCCAAATACAAGTCCCAAACACTTCTACCAAGCTAGCATGTCTGGTGATGTGTTAATATTAACACTACCAAGTTTCAATCTTCAACTGCAATACACATTATTATAGTAAAGTAAAAAGTAAAAAAGTAAAGGCTGCAGACCATAAATTTTCAACACTGCTACTATGACAGCCCAATCGTTCTGCGCTGTGTACACCCTCTATCCGCTCCATCCTCAGGCTTGTCTCTCAAAGATCCAGCTTAATGCTAACCTACATTACCATCGAGAATAAATTAGAACTATATTGTATTTAACATTTTTGAGTATAGATTAATTTATGGATTTTGATAGTCCTGAATGGCAGTGTTCATTCATAAATAGTGCCATTCATGTTGGAACAGGAATAAAGTATTAAGCAATACCGATGCTCAGCATAACATCTGAAGCGTAATCAACCACATCATGTTGGAAATGGTTCTCCGTAGTTTAATTTCATTCTCATGCGGACCTGGAGATCGTCCTAGTTACAGTCACAACTAAGAATTACAGTTTAATTATATTCGGCAGGATAACCGGGACTCACTGACAGAATTGTGAAGAGAAAGTCGTTGCTTCCATAAGCTTGGTACGTGCAAGTTATTTTATTTAATATGGTAGACAGAACTGGCAAGATGGGAAGTTGTGGTTCAAATCACAAACGCCCTAACGCAAAATATTGCTGCAGAAAGTCAGCGGAACCTAAATGATTTGTATTGGTCCAAATCAATCACTTCATTCCACAGGCGAATGACCAATTTGAAACATAGAAGCTTAAAATGACGAAGCCAAATCTTCATCTTCATCTTTATTAACATCCGTAACTGTTACAAAGTAACACATGGACAAGTCATACATGTAGTACAATCATTCGGGAATCCTTTGCCCACGGCCNTTCCGCCGTTCACATGCCAATATCATGCATTTCGCTGTTAATCCATTACGTTGGCTGGTTTGGGTATTTATTCCTGCAAATGTTGGTCAAGATCGTCAAGATGGTTACGTTCGTCTAAATCAACTGCAGTGTTGGTACTTCCGGTGTATGGGTGACAGCTGACTGGTGACATGACTGGTTTAAAGCGAAATTCACTTGAAATTTAAATTTGTTTCTTGTTACGATACTGAGCATTGTGTGAAAATTTGGTAGTGGTGAGAGAAAAATACATAAACATCATTAGAAGCGATTTTAAAACATGAAGTTTCCAGTATTAAAGAACGATCGAATTCTACGAGCAGCACGAGGGGATGATGTAGACAGAGTTCCGATTTGGATAATGCGTCAAGCAGGACGATATCTTCCAGAATTTCGCGAATTGCGATCGAAACATGATTTTTTCACAATATGTCAGACTCCCGAACTTGCTGCTGAGGCGTCCCTACAACCAATTCGAAGATTCGACCTCGATGCATGTATAATATTTTCGGACATTCTTGTTATTCCTCAAGCGCTTGGAATGACTGTTGAGATGCGTTCTGGAGTAGGCCCTGTATTGCCAGAGCCTCTTATTGCTCCAAAAGACATTGACAGACTCGACAATACAGCAAGCATTGTGCAAAAATTATGTTATGTTGCTGAAGCAATATCACTAACACGTAATAAACTTGATGGTAAAGTACCTCTGCTTGGGTTCTCAGGAGCGCCGTGGACATTAATGGGCTATATGATTGAAGGTGGAGGTTCGAAAACATTGTCTAAAGCCAAAGCATGGTTATATCAATATCCAGATGCTTCTAAGCATTTGCTGAAAATTCTGACAAATGCAGTTGTTGATTATTTAGTGATGCAGGCATGTGCAGGTGCTCAGCTGCTGCAAGTGTTTGAATCCAGTGCAGAACATTTGGGTCCAGAGTTGTTTAAAGATTATATTCTTCCATGTATCCGAGATATATCGTTTCGTGTGAAGGCTGAAATTAAGGCAAGGGAGCTAGATGACATTCCAATGACAATTTTTGCTAAAGGTGCTCATTATGCTTTACCAGACTTGGCAGAAAGTGGTTATGATGTTATAGGACTTGATTGGACTATAGACCCAGAAGAAGCTAGGCGGAAGGTTGGTTCTGGTATCACTTTACAAGGAAATCTTGATCCATGTTCTTTGTATGCACCAGAAGCAGAGCTTAAGAAACTGACAAAGGAAATGTTGAAGAAGTTTGGTAAAAGTCGATACATTGCAAATTTAGGCCATGGAATTTATCCTGATATGAAGCCAGATCACGTGGCTACCTTAATAGATGCTGTACATGAAGTATGAGATGCTGAAACAGTAGTACTGAAATCTGAGTCTTGCAGTGTAAAATGACAGACTGAAAGGGCTGTGATTATTCCATAACATTTAAAATGATATGTACCATAACATAGCATACAGCTATGTTACAGTCCATATCAATTTAAATAAATTATGTTGCATGAAATGTAGTTTGTTGATCTGCATACTTGTAATCCAATAGTTGATAGCTTTGATATAACAAATGTATTTTCAACAAAATTATAAAAAGAAGAAAATTAGAGGTTGACTCTAAGAAAGGTTACAATTGTGATTCTTTAATTTTTAAAACAAGTTTCTATGAACTACATTAAATATTGAAGATGATAATAGTCACATTCCTACATAACACATGCATTTGATAATTATAATTAAATAACCCAGTCTGGTATTTATATTACATAAAATCCTGTTAGAACATACACTGACATGGATGTGTCTGTGCACTTAGGACAACAGAAAACAAAAGATTTTGAAAAATTAACAAGGAGGAAGTAGTACTAGCTATGGCCCCACCATAGCTCAGGCAGTTAGTCACTGGCTTCCCAGTGCGGTGATGCGGGTTTGAACCCTGGTCTGGTCATGTGGGATTTTTAGTGGACAAAGTGGCACTGGGGCAGGTTTCCTCCAAGTACTTTAGTTTTCCCTGTCAATCTTCATTCCATCAGTTCCACAATCACCATCATCCATCATCTGGGGCTGGTTCAATAGACCAAGTGGACTTAGTCACACCCCACTACTACAAATAATAATGATGATAATAATAATAATAATAAGTAATACTAGCTAAGCCAAAGATACATGAAAATGTGAAGAACATAAAACAGTGGTTACAGTAATAAGGTACTAGAGGCATTAGAAAAGGTAATTAAAGAATCACTGTGCCTGAGTGGAGAGTGAATAACAGCACTACATTAGACCAAGTAAACACTGCAATAGTCAGATTTACAAGAATATGCTGACATGCAGAAAGGGTATAAAGCTGTACTCAAAAACACAAGAAGAGAATGTAACGGGAAGGAAGGAAGACTCAAATAGAGGAAGCTGAATGAGACATGTTTTAAGGCAATGATGATAAGAGAGCCATGATTCCTCACATACACCAGTCCAGATATAGGAAGAAAAATTTAATAACCTTTAAGTGCCGAAGTGCCCCGTTTGTGCCAGTCATGAGTAAGGTCGTCGTGGCCAAACCCAGTTTTGGCCACTCAGGCATTTAAACTTTCTCAGTGGAAGCGCGCGCACAGCACTAGTAGAAGCGCATGCACAGTCCTAAATATTTATTTTTAAATGTAGTAATTACCAGACAGACTTGAGTAAAACCCTAATAGAGGAATTAAAATAATACCTAACTGAACAACAGCACATAATAATATACATATGAGTTATGCCAAAACTTATCCACGATCCAGTAATTTTATTGCAGATTCTGCAGATAGGTATGTTAAAAATATATTGTAAAATTTGATGTACATACCTTTTTTGTTGTTACCTGCTTGATGTATATACAGTTTCAAATAAAACTACAGTATTCAATTTCACTACGAACGCACACAAAACAGATCGCGCTCTGTATCTCAGCCACGATGCAGCTGTCTGTTCACTCAAATAGAAGGGGCAATAAGCTTTTGCAGCTCTAACGGAAGGTCTTAGCACTGAAGAAGGGACCCCTCTAGCTTTCTCTTGAATAGCCATTCTTTCATTCTTCTGACCTTCAGTCAGAGATTCAAAAATCCGAAGGGTGTAAGCAGTGCTAGCCGAAGACCAAATGATTTTATTGCTTCCATCTGTTTTATGACACCAGGGACTGCTAAAATTTGTCAAGTGTTACAAACAGAAATGAATTTATAATGCAGAACAACTCTGTGAAGAACTGGGAAACCATTTTTGCAGTACGCATCAAAATTAAAACAAAAAATTGAAAATAGATTATAACACTTTGTATTAAAAATGTCAAATCTTCCGTTATAATATGTGACACTATGTTCTTTTCGGATATATACACATTTAATTCCATCCATTTATCATAAAAATTGAGCTAGATACAGCATTTTTAAACACAACGCTTAAAATTGATTAATCGCCTAACAGGAACGGACATTTAAACGCAAGGGAGCAACGGGCATTTAAATAAACTCCGGCCAGCTCAAGTTTACCACTATTTCGAAGTCCGGCGTTTAAAGGCTAATGTCTAAAAGATTTATAAAATGCAGACTGACTCCAATACAGAGCCAGAGGCTGTATGAAAGGAGGAGATAAAAGGAGTAGGCAGGAAGTAAAGATCACCATCTGAACAAAAGGGGGAGGGGGGGATTTCAGTGCTATAAACTTGTACAAAGGCAGAGAGTCCAAATGCTTACAGAGTCATTGTGTTAGAATGTATGTTATTTATGATCCTTGTAACCAGAAGATAAGTTGAATTAGTGGACAAAAGAATACTAGACAGTTTGGATTTAAGCAAGGTCAGTCAACAATCCATACTGTACTACAGAATGACATAGTATTTCTCAACCACCAGGTCCTGGCATCAATTATATCAGGCCCTTGTCTTACAGAAAAACGAATTTACTGGGCCTTGCTCCGACAGATTGAGAACCTTAATAATTTTCATTTCATGCATTCTGTTGTGTTACAATATACAACTTTTTATTACAATCGTCACAACACAACTATATCAATATCAGTGCCTAGTTTTGGCTCTCCTACATGTTTTTGTTTACATTCCCTACAGAACGGACAATACTTTGTAAGATGAGGCACTGACTAAATAATTAACATTTATATTACTACATCTACATCACGAGCCCAAAATAACAGTTTTTTATATACATACAAAATATAGAATACTCCAATCTGTCCGTGGGAACACAACAAAATCACAAAAACCAACAACTGACTCGATGATGTAAAGCATCAATCAAAGAATTTTATTCTTGTTTTATATTGTAACTTTTGTTTTTTATATATCTAATTTATTGTATTTTTATGTCAAGTATTTTAATATATTAATATTATTGTATCCAATTTTATTAATACTGCAGTTCAGTGGTGCATATATGTTAGCCACGTATTTGCCTGATGATGGCTATTAATAGCCGAAACATGTAGCAGAGCCAAAACTAGGCACTGACATTGATATAGTTGTGTTGTGACTGTTGTAATAAAAAGTTGTAGATTGAGAACCACTGACATAGAGGAAGTTTTCAGATTCGTATAAGCAAAGTCACTTGCCATATTTATGAACAATTCAAAGGTCTTTGACCTAATCAGTGCAAATAAACTGATTGGGAAGGTGGTGAAATTGATCAGGAAGGATAAACCCCTGATTAAACTTACCAGTATTCCAGCATGAAACTATATACTCATACAAATAAATGAGATCTTGTCAAGGTCAAAATTAAAAACGGAGACTAATGGTGTCTCAAAGAGAGAGACAGGGAACTGAGTACTATTTAACCTAGCAACAGTGTACATTGTGATTTAACAGTGGAAAATATTAAAATTTACATCTGTGCTGATGATATGGTGATAACATACAAGTCTCAAGAGGAAATTTAGGCAACTGTTAGCAGGCTGTCTCAACAGCAGAGAACAGTGGAAGTGGTATTTAGGAACATTATTTCATTTGGTGGAGGGAAGCTCATAACTGTGGTAACTGTGAACATCTGTAAGTAACTTGGGTCACCTTGCAATTGTATGGGACCATAAATACTAATCATATACAAGAAACATAAAAAATATACAGAACTTCAGCAGTGTATCACTGGGTACAGCAGTTGTTCAAACTGATGTTAATTCCAATTAATGCATATGGACTTGATTTTATATTTAAACATCTGACAGAGAAGAATCTATCAGAGAGTCTGAAAAAGGCACTCTGTCAAAGTTTGCTGGCTTATGTGTGGCATATGTATACATTGAAGACATGATAGAAACTATGACTGTCATTGACAAGCTCATATGAAGAACTACTTTGACAGTGGCAGAGCAAGAGAATTGCCATCAAGAATGATTTCTACATTATAGGAGCCATGACTTATCAGAATGGTATTTAATTCTGAATTTCACTGTATTCTGGTATATGACCAAGCAATCTGGTAGATTGGTACTCAGAAACATTAGTAAACATCTACTGGACCACTTGGTGTCACATATCAGAAATCTTCACACACTCATATTTAATTTTGTGTGACCATGTTGCATTTAATTTTGATGTTACTTCATGTAAATAATAAATAGGCAAAATAAAGTGGTTTACATCATCATGTTTCTTTAAGTTTCAGATTACATTTCAGAGCGACCTTTCTTTCCCGATATTATTCTTGAAATACCTTTATTTTCTTCTTTTTGCTCAACAAAATTGAAAATAAATGTATGGGCAAAATGTTCTGGCTTGTGCACCACAGGAAATGGACTGCTGCTTCATATTTTGGTTTTGTGTGTTAAGGCACAATGTAGCCTAATACATTGCTACATACATACATACATACTTTATTTCACTTCCATAAATCCTATCAGGAGTTACAAACTCATGTGGATGTGGAGATCGTCTTGGTTACAAATTTGGCACAAGATACAACTTGTCGTACAAATATCATAAACATTCTAATACAATCCATTACAAGTAAATTACAAGTGGAAAACAGTCCTGTCATACATTATTAGCACATACATATTAATGATAAAATTCAATAAGAGATACATAATAGTTACAATATAAATAAGTAATATAAAATAAGATATTACAATGCTTGTATACAATAAAATAAAATAAAAGTTACAAAATACCCAATATAAATAATTATAAATACAAAAATACAAATCTGGCTATTTATCTCCTTTTAGAGTAGAGTTATTCAAATACCTTAAGGGGATTTGTAACAGAAATATTCTTGTAATGAATAAAAAGAGTGTAGTAGTAAAAATTGTTTCAGTAGTACTTCAAACATCTTAATATCACTTGATACATCCTTAATGTGTTGTGGAAGATTATTGTAGACCTTCGTTCCTGAATAATAGATTCCCTTTTGATACATCCTCAAATTTACTAGGGGTAGATGGAGGTTTTTTTGTTGCCTAGTATTTTTCCTATGGATCTCTGAATTTACTGTGAATTCACTTCTATTTTTTGCTACAAAAAGCATAAGAGAAAGTATATACTGAGATGCCAAGGGCAATATTTCTAGTTTTTTAAATAATTTCCTGCACGAGTCCCTCCTTCTACAACCCAACATAATTCTAATTATATTCTTTTGCATCCTGAATATTTTTATGCTTAAGGGTGAGTTGCCCCAAAAGGGTATCCCATAATTTATGATTGAATTAAAATAAGAGTGATATACCATTTTCAAGGTACTTAGGGACGTGAATGGTTTTATTGATCTTATTATGTAGCAAACCGCACTTGTCTTTGAAGTAATATGTTCAATATGGCATTTCCAGTTCATTTTCTCATCAATGTGTATTCCAAGAAATTTTATATTAGATACAGTTGTAATTTCTTTTCCCTCGTATGCAATTTTTGTTTCGGTTATTGGTTTATTATTACTGGCTGAGAAATGAATATAATGAGTTTTGTTAAAATTTATAGAGAGTTGGTTTACTTTGAACCATTCATTTATACTGTGTAAAGCAGAATTTATTTTTACATGGAGATCATTATAATTCAAACTTGTAACTAATACACTAGTATCGTCAGCGAACAGGATAGGCACAGTTTTCTCGTTTATAATTTTGGGTAAGTCATTTACATAGAGAAGGAACAACAAAGGGCCCAAAATCGAACCTTGTGGGACTCCATGTCTCATTTTACCCCATGTTGATGAATCATTTAGATTTAGCTTTGTATCAGTAATTACGACTCTTTGATACCTGTTACTAAAGTATGATTCAAACCATAGCTTTGTTTTACCTTTTATACCATAGAATGTATGTATGTATGTATGTATTGCTACAAACTTTTGAAGGAACATACTGTTTCCATCTTTAGGGTAGGAGTACTTCTATCCTGATGAAGATGGTCACATTTTCATCTAATGTCAGTACCCTCATATCAGACTACTGGCGTCATAACCCAGACACATCACAATGTAAATCATTGCTGTATTGTTTAAGTTTTAACCACTAAGAATCTGAGGTGGTTGGTATAGTAACACTTCGCACTTGTTTGGGAGGTGATTCGTTCAAATATTAGGTGAAATACAATCTTGATAGGCTTTTCATGATTTCCCCTTCAGCAAATGTAAGGCTACTACCACAGTTAGGCTCTGGCCATTTTCTTCCAAATCCTTTCCTTTCCATTATTCAGTTTCTTCTAAATTATGCTCTTTAGTCTGCACAACAGCAGCATTATCAACTTGACCATAGAAAGAAAACAGCCATGCACAATTTGCTGTTGTGTGTAGGAGAGTTATATTCGAACACAAACAGCCCACTGTTATTACTATTATAATTTGTTCAAGTAGTTTTTTTTCTGAAATGTCATGGGCACAAAATTAAACTTATTGGAACTGACATGTTAAGCAACCTGTAAACCATGGAATTTTGGTTAAATTTTTAAGGTTGGTCATGAAGCTATTCTGACATTCCTATCATATTTCTCTTAGTGTATGTGAAGTAATGCCTGACCATGTGCTTTAACCCCTCGAGCGTGACTTTTAGTGGAGCCATTTAAATCCCTAAGCATGTGCGACGCACCGTCTGCGTCCACTCAAAGCCGTGCTGTAAGCGTGCGCGCCGCATATGTTGCGTCCAAACTTTTCACTAAGAATTCTTAACGCCTACGCTCTGATGTGTGTACTTCCAGTGAATGTATATGTCAGCTAACACTGACTTCTTTCATTCCTCGCTATCTGTTTGTGTGTGGTATTTTTTTACTCGCTTTGCTTGGGACAAAGCATCTGGTGTCTGCTGCTTACGAAAAAGTTGTTCCAACTCACACTTGCAAACAGAGAGATAATTTGTTAGCTAACTTTCATTGAGTGCTTGTTATATGTGTGTATTTTTTTATTACTGGCTTGGCTTACTGGCGACAAAGAAGCCGTGTCTGATTTACGATGTTACGAACCTAGGTGTCAAAGTTGGCTGACGCCTGTGTCAACATTTATGAATCTGTTATTCCTTTTCTGCTTCGCAACACCCTCTTATCGGAGCAACATGGCATTTGGTCACGTAACTTCTCTGGCGGGACAGTTTCTTGCCCCTGACGCTAATAAAATAGAGCTTTCAAAAGTGGGTTCCCACAACTTTGAATGAAATTAGGATATTCCTAGGTTTTCTTATGCTGATGGGAATAATTCAGAGACCAAACCTCAGGGTGTATTTTAGTAGGAAACATATGTTAGAAACACCATTTTTTCCCAATGTAACGAGTGAAGAAAGGTTTTCATTGCTGACCAGATTTCTCCATTTTGTAAATAACACCAATAAGGAAATTGCAAAAAGAGATCCTAAATTGTACAAAATTCTTCCGGTAAGTGAATATTTGAAAAATAAGTTCCAGAAAGTGTACATACGGGGCAAAGATGTAAGTGTCGATGAATCTTTGTTATTGTGGAAAGATAGACNGCTTAGTAACAATAGTAGTTAATATCAGAATAATGAAGCTAAGCATTAGCATCCTGCTGCACATCACTTAATATCAAATGTTACTGGTCCCACCATCTCATGTGCAACAGGTCTTTCTGTAAATATTATTAAAGGTTATTCACTCCAAAAGTTTTGCACATCACATGTTTTTCACCATGTTTCGACCAATACAATCATAATCAGGTGTTTAAAATTATAGCTAAGGAAACTGCTGTGCTTCTGTAATCGAGGCTTCAGTTATTAATTTTATAATGTACGGTCAGCTCTATATACATGTACGTATATTCCAAGTGTCAGGCTCTTCTTCCTTTTGTGTTGTGCTGTGTCTTTTTTACAAATGCATTTGTGAATAACCTTTAATAAGTTCCATAGAAATACATATTGCATGTGAGACAATGGAACCAGTTAACATTTGATGCTAAGCATTAGAATGAATCTTCAACAAATTTAAGCATATCTTGCTGTTTGCTTCTTGCTTACTTGGAACGCAGTGTGTTTCTCTACAATATGAGTGAATTTTGAGACAATCCCTGGTGACTTGTTTGAATACAAAGGAATGTAATCAGCCTCCTAGCATTATTGAGGGGAAGTGGGAGACAGTAGGAGAAAAAGTAGGAAGTAACATGAGTAACCCCTAAATATTTATGCAAACAATATTTTTTAGCACAAAATCAGGTCTCGCCATCAATGCATTGAAAGTAAAGTGGAAGGGACACTGCAAGATAAACAGTAACCATTAGATGAAAGAAAACGAGGTAGTTATGTGATGCAAACAGTAGTCCCCCATTTCCTCATAACTGAGGGCAGGAATTACAGATGTAAATATCATAGTGTAAGAGTTTAAAGGTGCACCATAGACATCAAATATAAAAAATAATTTATTATTATTTATTTTTCACTGAAACTATAAGTGTCTGCCTTATAGGTACAAGACAGTAGTAGCATATCCAAGAATAACTACATGTCTTTATCTCTTCAGTTTCATTGTCCTTTCATGTAAAATGGAATTATGTTAGGATTACATCACCAAATAGGAACTGGGATAGCTTAGTTGGTATAGCAGTGGGTCACAGAGCTGGATAATGGGTTCAATTCCTGGCAGCAGCAAGATTTTTCTCTTCAGCATAGTGTTTAGACTGGCTCTGGTCCCCACTAGGCCTCCTATCAAGCACATACTGGGGCCTCTTTCCCCAGGGCTAAAGTGACCAGGGTGTGAGGGTGACCACTCAGTTCTATCAGGTTCAGAGCTCAATGATGGTGGAGCTATACCTCCATTCCCCAATACATCTTCATCGTTTTCTTCTTCAATTAAGCACAGGGACATCTTTACCCCAAAATCACCAAATAATCTGCTAAGGATAAATTGGTTTGTGCTAGAATTATTAAAACTCAAATACTACTGTTCATACGATGTTCATTTGCCTTTATTTTAATAGGTACCGAAATGTTCTTGGGCAATCAGCTGTGTCAATGTTGAATTAAAAACTATCAGTTCAAGAATCTCCATCATCAGAGTTTAAATGATGTCAAATCAAACCTGATAGCGGAGGCAGAGCTCCGTGAAATGTTGGTTTCTAACTCAATGCTGACACAGATGATCAACCAAGAAGATTTCAGCATATTTATTCACAGTTAAAGCTTCAAATCTTACATTACTTTAACAGCTTTACATCTCAACAGGTGCAGCCTTCTGATTAATGAAACATTTTTTCGTTGTAGTAGTACCTTTCCACTTCTTGAATTTCTTTCCTTGCTTATGAGTTTTCTTCGGTTTCAGTTTTTTATCCTGCTTGTTCAAATCTTTCAGCTGCTTTGATTTTTTTTTCTTCAATTTGACTCGATTCTTCTTTGAGGTAGGAGTTTCCAATTCTTTCACTTCTGATTTTTTTTTCTTTGACCTGACTTGATTGTTCTTTAAGGCAGGAGTTTCCAATTCTTTGACTTTTCTTACTAAGGCCTGAGTTTCAATCTCACTAGCCTTCTCCAGGGTATCACCAGAGAAAATTTCATCAATAGGATTTAACTGATATGACTCTTTAGGTCTTGATTCTTCATATGTCATTTTATTCTCCAACCGATTCTCATACTTATGAGCAGCAATTTTCCTAATCTGCTGACGGTACTGGAAAAAGAGATCAAATAATATTTTAACATTTTCACACATGGAGGACCTGGGCCTCCCTGGCTGCACTAACCAGACACTTTACTATAATACCTACTGCAATATGTACTCTTTAACAACATAACATGTAACTTATCAGGCCAGATTTTCTCCAAAATTTCAATACTAAGCTTCTAATGTGTCTTCCTGCATCTGACAGCATACCTTAGGGTACTTTCTCCTATGTATACAGAAAGACCTGATAGTGCTCAGGAAAGGAAGTCACCTGCTGTGACTCCATACACCCTTTTCCTCGGGTCTGCTTTCAATACAGCTTCTTTCAAGAAATAAAAGAGTACTACTGAGATTAAAAATTTTGTGTGGCCCCCACAGCTTCCTGCCATCAGAGTGGGTAGTACTTGCTGAATTGATAACACAAGTTTTACCACGTATATATTTATAAAAACCATAAATTTTTAATGGTCTGAAAGAAATAGGATGGTGTGGTATGAACTGGATTTATCTGGTTCAGAATAGGGACCAGTGGCAGGCCCATGTAAACATGGTAATGAACCTTCAGGTTTCAGTTAGTTATACATCGACTACTATAAATGCTAGGGATCAAATTTCAGAACAGAATCTGTTCACAAAATGATTTAGTGGCACAAATATCTCAATTGTTAAGTTACTACACAAATATTTATGATAAGCAAACATGATAAACATAAATACGCTAAAATAACAACAGGCTATATATATTACCATTGCTGGTGATACAAATTTTGGATTCTCCCATATCGCCTGCCCTCGAAAACTACCTCCAAATATCTTGATTGGATTCAGTACAAATCGTGGGCCAATCTCTGCCAAAGCTCCATCTTCAGACAGAATTTGAAAGTTGCGAAACCAAATGCGACTGTCTACTACTGAGAATGTAATCACATGATCTATGAAAGGTTGACTTTTTGGATGATGGTATGGTGTACCAAATATCTGCAATGAAATACAAATTGCACCCACCATAAACTTGAATTAAACATTATAATTAACAAAACAAACTAATTATACCAATACAGCACACAAATGATAAAATTACACTGACAGACAAAATCACCTTGTGAAAGCACAAATTATACGAACTGAAGCTATAGATTTAAACCCACACCTACACAAAAATTATAATAATATTCAGAATTTCCAACTACAATTTTTGACTAAACCTGTTCCACATTTTTATTGATACAGCTCTAGCCATACTACCCAATAAAGACCACAGTAAAATCGCTCATCTGCTTATTCCATTATGGCAAGGAGGTCAAAGGATTAAGAATTTATATTTTAATACTTCATACCTGGACAAACAGCTCTTTAAGAAGAATGTAGTGAGGGTTTCTGGTGAAGTTCTCATCAAATGAAAGTATAGGTCTTGAACCTTTCAGACAGTTCCCATTAAACTTTAGTTCTGCCATTGTGTAAACTGAAATGACAAAAAGAGTGTTCATTAATATTTATGTAACATTTCTCATACTGACAGTATATACCCACATATGAAAATTTTTACTTGGAGACTTTCTTCCACTTTACGACATGGTCTAAAATAACAGCATTTCTTGAAGGGTTTGTTAATGGAGTTATAATCCCATAAAGTTCTTCTGATTATTTATGACCAAGTTTCAGTAAGGGATTCCTTATCAGAGCACAGCTCTAAGTTTATACAGAATTGATGTGCTTTAGTTTTCCACATACAGTAAAACTTGGTTATAGCAACATCGGTTTCTGCAACACCTTGTCTATTGCGTCAAATATTCAATGGTATGAACTAATTCCTCATAAAGCAACTGTTTTTATACCTTGCTTAGTACGACATGCACAAATGCATCAACCTCGTATGTAACATCATTTTCATTCCTGAATTTCTCTGATATCGTGGGAAAGTTCGATGTGTCTGCCCACCCTCACTTTCTCTACTTGCTGACGTGACTGTCCTAGAAGAATACGACCGCGGCCTGCAAGAGGAGTGTGGGTTTTATGCGAAAACAAGGGCGTGGGGTGGGACTGCGTGAATAGTGCAAGAGGACGCGGCAGGTTGTTAACGTCATTCCTTTCCTAGAATCTCGTCTAACAGGACCACACATTGTCTACTTAATCTATAGTGTTCCTGCCTAAACCCAGAGAAGTGCAGTAGTGAAAACATGGCAATGAAAAGGAAAGTTTTAAGCATTGAAGAGAAAGTTAAAGTGATTCGTGAAATAGAAAATGGAAGGAAAAAAGCTGATGTATGCCGCGAATTTGGTTTGGTGAATTCTACAGTACAAACGATATGGAGAATCCATATTAATTCCACGTTAATGTTACGTTAGTCTGTACTTAACTACGTATTTCACTAAAAAATGCAACATTTTAACTCTGTTTTTGGTAGATTTTTACGTGACTAACATTAGGCTACTGTGGAAGTGCCCATTTCGGTTACAACAACATTCGTTTATAACGACACTATTTTTAGGTCCCTTTGATGACGTTATAACCAAGTTCTACTGTATTTTGGAAAATAAGCTGCCTTATTCATTTAACAAAAATAAATATTACCATTTTCAACTAGAAATTTAGCTGAAGGTCCACTTGGAATATTGGCTATCCACATATATAAGTCACGTTTCAGACGTCCTTCAAACAAGATGCATTTATTGCAGTTTTTCATCTCACATATCTGAAATACACAGTACATAATACAATTAATACTTTGTGCAGCAATGAGTAATAGAACTGAGAGAGGATGACAACACAAGTACAGAGTTTAATTTATTATGTAAAATGCCTACTGTTCAAACATAAACATTATGAAGACACTACAGGAAAAAGTTTCTCAAGCCAGATTGGTTTATTCAGACATTTTATCATATATATATATATATATAAACATATGAATTCAAGACTCACTTCATTGACTACAAATAGATCATCCTTCCGTTCCATTTTGCTTTCTGGCTTTGAATGTGGCATTAAGGCCCTCAAATCTTGCATTAAATGGCGGTCCCTGTGAGAAATTCCTCTTGAACCAAATATAAGAACTCTCTGTTTGTTGATCCACTTCACCTAAAATTTGACAATTCATAAGTTTTATGAACCTGTGGAACATTCAGTATGGTTGAATATGAATAATACATTTATGACATGTAACTGTG
This sequence comes from Cryptotermes secundus, assembly GCF_002891405.2. NCBI lineage: Eukaryota > Metazoa > Arthropoda > Insecta > Blattodea > Kalotermitidae > Cryptotermes > Cryptotermes secundus. Next base: position 430,769 of record NW_019721758.1, read on the forward strand.
GTATTACAATTTCTGGCTATATGGTTGATATGATCATACTCAGTGTCCCTCATAGTTTTATATATAAAGCAATAATGGCTGAAATGAAAAGCAATGAAATTTCTGAAGAGAAAATGCCTCTAGTCTCTAACCCATCACATCAACTTTTGGTTCTTCCTAATGCAGAGGCTTAACTGTTCTCAACAGTGTGCTGAGGGTAGAATTCTAATAGCCACTGACTCACAGAATTTCTTTCACATCATTTACATTGTTATGCCAGTTCATACTTCTTGTATATTTTAAAACAACAGATTATGTTCTTAATCCTAATGATTGGTGTATATATATATATATATATATACATTAAAGTTATTGGACACTAGGTGTCAAAACTGCTGGGTGCAGCACATGCATGCAAAACAACACTTCAATGACACAAAAGAGGATGACACAGCAACCACTGGGTATTTTTCATTCGTAAAATATTTTGTTTCACAAAAATGCATCGAGTTTTGGGGTTNGAAAATGCCTCTAGTCTCTAACCCATCACATCAACTTTTGGTTCTTCCTAATGCAGAGGCTTAACTGTTCTCAACAGTGTGCTGAGGGTAGAATTCTAATAGCCACTGACTCACAGAATTTCTTTCACATCATTTACATTGTTATGCCAGTTCATACTTCTTGTATATTTTAAAACAACAGATTATGTTCTTAATCCTAATGATTGGTGTATATATATATATATATATATATATTAAAGTTATTGGACACTAGGTGTCAAAACTGCTGGGTGCAGCACATGCATGCAAAACAACACTTCAATGACACAAAAGAGGATGACACAGCAACCACTGGGTATTTTTCATTCGTAAAATATTTTGTTTCACAAAAATGCATCGAGTTTTGGGGTTCCTTTGGCTTAGTGATCCATGTCAATGGTTATTCCACTCCTTAAAACAGGGAAATTGGTTCCCTCACAACAGTTTCATTTTGGTACAGGTTAAATCGTGTCCTTTACCTTCTTCGGAGCTGGTTCATCAGAAGAACGTGCTTTTGCTGGTATTTCGTTATCTGAGAACTCTTCTTCTGACTTTGTTATATCCTTTAATTTACGTTTTCCTTCTTTCAACTTCCCCATTTTGCCTCCCTTGCTTCAACAATGAATGTTTCCCAGCACCTCACGTGCTCAACACTTCGTAACCTGTCGTTACCAGCCCATACTGTTTACGCGCGGAGAACGCGAGTTTCGAACGCGTATCTCACGGAATACTACGATTTATACCTAACGTGCCGAAACTTCAACGCAACAATCTAAATCAGCCTTGTCCAACGCGGCGCCCGTGGTATTTTCTGGCGCCCTCCGTAACCACATATAATTGAGCCGATTTTTCATATTAATTCAAATTGTAAGACAAGAGACATTTTTGAACGTCTGAGTACTGTTAAATATTTTCGAAAAATTTTATTATTATTATTATTATTATCATCATTATTGTTTTATTATTATTATTAGTAGTAGTAGTAGTAGTAGTAGTAGTAGTAGTAGTGTGTGGTGGCGCCCGCACCTCCATAGGCATCAGTGAATTGTGCCCGAGTACATAAGAACGTTGGACAGCACTGATCTAGAGCGATCTAGGGATTGCTAGGGATCTAGAGAATGGCCATCATCCAAGATGACCAGGAGCTGTAATCATGTAAGTTAGTACGGATCAGTACGGACCTCCTGCTTTAATTGGCTGCGCTTCTTCTTCTTCTTCTTCTTCAGTTTGGCTTATTAGGATCTGCGTTCAATTCAGAGTGAAGTTCTAAAAGTATGAACCTTTTGAACATTTGGTCGGATTGCTTTGACGGAGAATGGTAAATTGCAAGGCCTTTATCTGCACAGAGAAATAATACAAGAAGAAACGAGGAAAAACATCCAAACCCCGCTTCAGATGGGAACCCACGGTCCCAGCGTTGTTGTCTCAGACATTATTGTCGCTATGATCGACTAACATTCTTCTCTGGAGACCTGGAAATAATTTAGTTATTACAAAAGATTATTTTCACCCACAATAACAATTCTCGATGCCGCCATTGGATTTTTCAATTGATATATCCTTCCAGCCACACAAGGGCCCTGAGGTTGACTCAGCCACTAACAGGAATAAATACCAGGTATCTTCGTGGGCGTAAAGGACGGCCGGCACGTAATGCTGACCTCACCGGCATCTGTGGGCCGATTGTCTGGAAAATGTGGAAGCCTCGACGTCTCACAACCCCATGGGCCTCCGCGACCTGTAACAGGGGTAGCTTCACCTCTTACAATATGAAATTATGTGAGCAGCAGGTTGTGCCAGAGGCCAAAGGACAGAGTGCGTCATGGCCAGCTTGTGACGTAGTAGTGGTTGTATACTCTTGCAGAATTATATATTTCCCTTTTGTGAATTTTCCTGTATATTTAACCAGTGTTAAATTATTAATATTAATACGTATAAATAGCACGCTTCGTAAGCCCTTTTATAATAATATTAGGACTGAATGCATGGTATCGTCTGACTATGCACCTAAATCTCCGCTTCATATAGACATGCTCTATGTAAGATCATCTCTGATTTCCATTTTCAGTCATGTGGAAATACGAGGTTTCAACTCTTACAACCGGTTCGGTTGTGTTAGAAAGTAAATGGTGTTGATCTTGGTCATCTTGGTGATGGTGGTGTAGTTGAGGAACATCGTTTGTATATGTACGGCATTAAAACCGTATATTTGTTTACTTCCAAAGTAGTGACTTAACTCGGTATTGTACGAATAGAATGTCAGTTGTATTAAGAATGTGTTCAGTTATAATTTGATGACATTAATTAAAAAAATGAGAGGTCGCGGTCGTGGTCGTGCACGTAGTCGCGGGAGAGGAAGAGGATCTCGAGGTCGTGGAAAGAAAGCTGTCAAGGTAATCAAAGACGTTGCAAGTAATTTTCAGGCTTGTATTTTTTTTATCAGTAATGATTATTTGCAGTGTGTTTTGTGTACACCCTTGCTCTAAATTTCCACAGCTATATACAATACCATACTCACATGCTTGAAAAAGAGGGAGGAAGAAGGAGGGAGTTTGATACTTCGTAGGCTTTTAAAGTCTGGAGTTTTTATGTAAGGGGTACTTGTCAGGAAATTTTTTTACACACAGAAAGAGAACGACCTATTTTTCCACGAAAGTAACCATAGTAAAAGATTACAGACAGATACACAAAAAGCCGTTTTAAGTCACGTAACATTAAAAGGAAGAATCCAAGAAGTAAGCTTTTGACATCAACAGTTTTTAAAAGCAGTGTTTTTTAAATGTATTTTACTGACTTCCTAGTTTTGCCAACATGTGTTTCAGTGCATACTGGCTGGCAAAGTTACTGTTTACATGTAAGACTAACAAGAATAAACAAATAGTACTAGACCATAAGAAACACTGCTCAAAAACATGCAAAATTTCATTACACATTCTGTTTGAAGGGTCTGATGATGGTGTAAGAGCAATCCTGAAACATGCAACTTTTTGAACTATTACAAACAAAGTTGTTGTTTGACTGAGCTTTCAATATTGTGCCATATCTGTGGAAAGCCAGGATTGTGAAGTCATCAGAGTCAGCCATTGCGAGGAAACAGCACGGTAACAACATGTTAACAGTGTTTTCTGTGCGATCTGTGCCACATTCCCACAGCAGCATGTATGCACTCTAGAGGAGCTGTTGAAAGTGGTGTTCTCTACAGGTCCATGCAGAAGGTATATATAGAGAATCAGAACATAGTAGGGAAGTCTAGAGAGTCTTGAGCCTGAGTTAGCAGTTGGGAGACAGACCCATTGGAGGTTATTGCAGGCAGTTGCTCCTGGTGGAGGTGTGGGGGCCAGAGGAGCCCCATTGTTTTAAGTCATTACGTAGCAGTGCTGAGTAGTTGTGAGATAGGTGCCAGTGAGCCAGGACAGAAGCTGTTGAATATAGAAACTGAGGGATCTATGACATTGGAAGCCATTACCAGATAAGGAATGGTAAAGTCACAGCAGACTGAGAAGACTTAGTGCTTGTTGTAGTGAGTTATAAAGTGTGTAGGTCCATGAGACTGTTATAGTTACGTGTAGTTCCAAGTTGTAAAAGTCCAGTAACTCCAATTACCAATCCAAACCCCATCTATAGTCAATTATTGCACGACAATATGTATTTATGGGAAGTAGTCATTAGGTCAGAGTTCTGGAAATGAAGAGTGTCATCCTGTGCAGCTGTAAAAGCTATTCCTGTAACAGGCTGTCTTGGCCCATAGGGTTACGAGTTGGTGAGGCTCCCACATTTTCTAGACAATGAGCTCACAGATGGTGGTAAGGCTGTCAGCCTTACGTACTGGCCACCCTTTACTCCCAGAAAAATTCCTGGTACTGATTTACGTGGTGCAATCCAAAAGTTCCCAAAATATATTAATAAAAACTATCACATCTTACCTAGATCTGCACCATCACCTTCAAAGTAGTCCCCTTTGGGAGCGCATACACTGATCCCAGCGTTTCTGCCAATTTTCAAATGCATCCTGGAAGTCTTTCTTTGTTAGGGTGTTTAGTACCGTCTGCATTTCTGCTTGAATTTCCTCAACTGTATCAAATCTTCGCCCCTTCAACTTGATTTTCATCTTGTGGAAGAGAAAGAAGTCGCATGGAGCTAAGTCTGGCGAGTACAGTGGGTGGGGAACAACTGCCATCTTGTTTTTAGCCAAAAAATTCCTGCACAATGTAAGCCGTATGCGGTCGTGCGTTGTCATGGTGGAGTACCCAGTCGCTCGTGCGCCACTTCTCTGGACGTTTTTTCCTCATGTCCTCCCTCAAACACCTTAGAACATCGCGATAGAACTCTGTTGACTGTCTGATCAGGAGGGACGAACTCCTTATGAACAATCCCGTCAGTATCAAAAAAACAGATCAACATGGACAATGTTGCTCTTGATTTGTCGAGCTTTTTTTGGCCGAGGTGAAGAAGGGCTCTTCCATTGCGACGATTGCTGCTTGCTTTCAGGGTCGTAGCCATAAACCCATCTTTGGTCACCAGTGACAACCTTCGAAAGAAAGTTTGGATCCTCTTGAAGCTGTTGCTGAAGTTTGAAACAAAACTTTATACAGACACGCTGCTCTCTCAGGTCAGCCATCGCAAAACTGCAAACTCACGGAAACACAACAATGGAAATATGTTCACCAACAATAAACCCAACCGCTCAACTCGACGCCGTTTGCCACACTGATTCAAGAAGGTTGTGTGAGGAGACACCTAGCGGTATTTCGATGTACTCATAACCATTCGTACGCAAAATTCAAATTTCAGAAAATTTGGATTGCCCCACGTATGTCAGAGGCTGAGTCAACCCCCAGGGCCATAGTACAGCTGGTAGGATTCGGTCAATTGAAAAAAATCTGATGACCTCATCGGGAATTGTACCTGCAACCTTGCGGTTTGTAGCATAGTGCCTCACCCAACTATGCTACCCCATGCTCTGCATTGCCAGCTGTACTTTATATAGCAGTTTGGCACTTTTAGAATGTAATTGTTTAGGTAGCGCTGGAATTGCATTGGTATCTTGGCTGTGCTAATGATATTGTGACATGTCGACCCCTCCATATTTGATGTGTGCATTTGCTTCACATACACTGATGAGTTGCTTTCTCCTACTATTGCTACAGCAGTGAATGATATTTCTTTTCTTGGTTGGTGGTGGTCTTTCTGAGTCGTATGGAAGTTACACTGTGGTGACTGTTCCCTCAGGCTTCCCGCACTCGTGTATGTTATCCTATCTGTTGCCATTCCTCTTGAACACAACTCAAATTAGTGTGATTCCTAACATAAATTTAGGATCTTGAGTTGCCATTAGCCACAACAGCCTTGTGTTAATGGCATATTTAGGGAATGAAAATTAATTATCTGACATTCAAATGCAAATCCTCCAGGGATTCATAGTCATGTGGTAGTACGTTTGTAGTATATTGTTGTAGTGCTTCATTTATCTGCTGTTAAATTATACAAATACTCAACTGCAATAAGTTTCAACTGTTAATTTAAATTCATTGCTGCTAAACAGCATTCGTACTGTTCAGCTGACTTTGTTCTAGGTTATCGAGAGTGATGAGGAAGAAGTGCCATTGCAGGCAGGGAAAGAAGTTCAAGAATCCAATGATGAAAATCAACAACCTCCAAAAAGTAATTCCTAAATTGAAGTTCAATAACCATGTAACTGTACACAACAGTTCATACTTACATCATTTGTAGGCATGTGCATTTCTGATTTTCAAAATCAGATTGAGGAAGAATCTTGGTTTTGTTTCACATATTGATTTTTCAGTCTCAGAGTCTGAGACATTCATGGCTAATTATTTGATATGTGATGTATACACAAGCCTGTTTTTGCCTTTTTGAATATTCTTTAATGATTTCATATTTTGATTTTTATAGTTGATTTGGAAGCAGATATATCTCAGTTGGAGGCTCCAACTTTCACAACAATTAACCGTGGTCCCCCTGAGCCTATGCTTCGTCTTCGTTGGGATCATCGAGTGAATCTCATTGGTGAAAAAGTTCTTAATCCAATGATACATTGTTGTGATAAGTGCATGAAACCAATCCTCATCTATGGAAGAATGGTATATATTGTTTTGAAAAAGTGAAGTAGATAAGTTTTATGAGCATGAGACATGTCATCAATGACACTTGATTTAATGAGTTCAAGCCCTTGTTTTATATTGGTGTAAACTTGTCTTCCCACACTGAGCAAGAACATAGACCGAGGTTGCATGAGAACAGGGTGTTGAAAATATTTGGACCTAGGAGAGGAAGCTGGAGAAAGCTGTATAATGAGGAACTCCATAACTTTTCCTTTCAACAAACATTAGGGTGACAAATTAAGTAGGATGAGATGATCTGATCATTTAGTATCCATGCAGTGGAAGCGAAATGCATACAAAATTTTAGTCAGAAGACCTGAAGGGATAAGGCTAGTTCAGAGTCCTAGACATAAATGAAGGATGATATTAAAAACAGGGCTTAAAAAATAGGATAAAAGATTGTGGACTTGATTCTTTTACCTTAGGGTATGATCGAGTATTATAGCTCTCGTGAACACAGTAATGAGCATCCAGGTTTCATACAGTGTGAGGAATTATTGACCAGCTGAATGACTGTTAGATTTTCAAGAATAACCTGCTTCATGGAAAGAGTTAGGTCATAGTGTTGAGAGAGAAGTTTAATACCTATGCATATACGTGGATTATATTAATTCCAGAGTCAGAAATTACTAGGAACTACATTATGTTGAGATGCAGAAACTGTGGAATTTCATTATTATAAATAGAAAGGAGTATGTAACCACTTGTAGCCTGCACATTTTGTTCAATAGCCATTAATATTACCATTATTATACTGTCTTGATAGTGTATGTAGGTTTACATGTAACTTAAACAGCAACAGTTGCAGCAGCAATATTGTATTTGAACATTTTATAAAGTATCTTAATATTTGAATGTGTATGGCTTTTCAGTTTAATAATATTATATCTTATTCATTAGCAGAAATATAAGTTATAGGAACCCACAATTTATAATCATGTATATATTTCTGTAAACATTTAATAGCCTCGTAACCACTCTACTTGTGAAGAAGACAAAGGAATGCTGAAACATGTCTGGTTAAAGAATAATCTAACTTCAATCAAAGCTTTGTAAAGCTTTAATTGTATCAGATAATAAGGTAAATTAATATTCTAATGAATGCACTCATAAACTAAATTATTAAAATGAATTTCAGTCTATGTGTATATAGAACTACTTACTAGGGCCTCTTTTTTGTGTATTGTGATCCAGTCATCACCTCCAATATTGGAAAAAAAAACATAACATGGGAGAGTAGTTGGATGTTATGCCATATGGTGTGGTAGATGTTTACAGATGTTTTGGAGAAACGTACTGTCTCCATCTGCAGGGTCATGTGAGCAGCATGTCACAGTGTTGGTAAACATCTATCAGACTACACAGTGTAACATTACAGGAGCCAGTACTCTGCACAGTCAGTGCTGTGCAAACCTCAGGTCTTCTATACAAAATACAGGCTTCAAGAAGTTCTCTTAAAGAAGATTTTTTCATGAAAATTATGACATCTGGTGTATTGGCAGATCCACCTGCTGGCAGAATTATTACTACCTGCTGCCAGCCAGCACGTGCAGTGCTCTAGGAGCACATTGTGTTAGCATACTCTTGTGCAGCATCATGATCATTTTACTGGCCCTGGACCCATCTCTACATCTCTGTAGAGTCTTACATGTCACTGCCCAGCACACTTATTTCACCTTCAGGAAATCTGGATTTGATTCTTGGCCTGGGTACAGGCCATGTTGACAGAGACTTTTTATAAGTTTTCAGAGTCTCCAGAAAAATTGTCATACGTTAAAGTCCACAACTGCTTCCTTCCATATAATTATAAATCCAAAATTGTAACCATCCCATTATGCAGTTCTTAATGGTTTAATGATTTGTCTTTCAGATTCCTTGCAAACATGTGTTCTGCTTATCATGTGCAAAGAGAGAAGACAAAGTATGCCCTCGTTGTTTAGAAAAAGTTACAAGAGTAGAACAGACTGGACTTGGAACTGTGTTTATGTGCACTCATGGAGGGACAAGATATGGAAATGCAGGATGCAGACGTACATATCTATCACAACGAGACTTACAGGTAATTTAAATTAACTCCTTCAGGACTATTGTCGCACTAGCATGACCAGCGTTTATATGTCTTGACAGCCTGCTTACTGTCTTTTGTACGCATTTCAGTGCCTTTTCATCACAGGATAATGGCTGTACACACATGTACACATGCTTGTGGCATGTAATGGGAGTAAGAAGAAGGTCTTACTGAACTTGGTTTCTTTGTAAGATTACAGCTTTTACTTTCACATATAAAGTAAAATCCTAGCAGGTTATATATCATGGTGGCTGAACCAAGTACAAGTGCATGCATAAAGGAGAAGGCTTTTCTGCTCCAAACCTGACTGTTGGTGAAGTGAATGAAATTCTTGAGAACTGGAAATTGGAGCAAAATGTTAGAATACTCAATGAGTCATATTTAGATAGTGATAGAGAACCAGAAGGTGATATAAAGGAAATTGGTGATTTTGAGGTTGTAAGGTGTCCAGCTAAATGAAAGAAGGTTTCCAATGAAAATATGTTGTTTCTTTGAGCTAAGGGAGAATAATAACATGTATTTGATTTCCACAGTACATGATTTTGATGCCTCAAGCTCATGTGTTAAACCCAGTATATGCTCTGAAGACACAACTGAAATGGACTGTTTCAAGACCATGCTCCCTGATCACAGTGGATGTGTTCACTACAGAGACTAGTAGTTATGAGCATCAAGTGATTTCCAAATATGATAAAAATGACTTACCTCACAGTCTGAAAAAGTGAACACACACAACCAGAAATGAAAAGTACACTTTCAGTGCTTTGCTAACATTGATGGTTAGAAATAAATGAAACTAGCTGAAAGAGTACTGGTTGACAGATTTACTACTCGGCTCCAAAATTTTCTCAGTAACTGTGGCAAGACACAGATTCCCTTAACAGAATGCTGCATTTTTCAAATAAGGAACAAATAGGAGGCTGACATCACAAGGTGTGTGATGTTTTCAACAAGTTCCTGATGTATTTCTTCATAGCTTCAGTCCTTTTCAAGATTCCTGTGTTGACAAAAGTTAGTGCTGTTCAAAGGAAGGATAAATTTTGAAAAATATGTAAAAAAAACTCGAGGGCACAGGTTTGGAATAAAACTTAACTTCCTCTATGACTGTGAATATGTGTTGAGCTTTGAGTATACACAGGGGAAGACACTAACAATGAATTGAATCCTGATATAGGTGTGTCAGGATCAGTGGTTACTACACTGATAGCATGCATGCACACCCACACACACACACACACACACACACCTACTCATGTGCCAGATCTCGTGCAGAATGAGAAAGGTATGCTGCTACCAGATTGTCAAATGATGATCATTGGAAGGTTTCTGGAAAATTATGAAGAAAGAAGAATCTGATTCAAGGGTGGAAGGTGTTCAAGTGGGGAAATTACTCAATATCTGACAGATGATCGCTTTACACGAGCCTACCGTTCTTGCTAAAAGAATGCAATGAGGAAGTGTTGTGTGTACATCTGCCATAAACCCTATCAAGAGTCAAGAAAGATGATGCATGTGCAGTGAAGGTGATATTGGGTTGTGTGTGGGTCCTTGCTTCAAGCAGCTCCATACACAGAAAAGTTTTGAAAAGACAAAAACAAAGATGTAAATAGTGATTTTTTATTGCATTCAACATTGAACAGCTCCAGAAGGGCTCTTTTCAGAAGATGAGTGCTTTATATCATAAAAATGTAGCCTAAGCAGCTTGAATATCTTAAAATGTAATAAACTGAACTCACTATTCCTAGCCTCTATATGAATAACTGTTCACCAGTTGTTCGAAGTTACTGAATAATTCATTGTGTTATTCAGTTGTGCAGAATGTTTGTGACGTGTTATTGATAGTGCATAGTCTTATACATATGTAAGGGGGTAGTCTTACACATACACTGTTGGACAGCCTAACTGCAACCCTGCTAGGGGCAACATGTATAAGTCTTATTATACATACACTGTCAGTCTAGCTGCAGCTACATTAAGGGCAACTTTATATGCAATGTAGAGCTCCTCACAGGTACAGCTAGATGCTTAAACAACTGAAAGTTGTATTAAACTCCTATTGACCAACCCTGAGGTTTGTTCAGCATGTCACCAACCATATAGTTTTTTATGCTGTCCTGAAACACAGATTGTTAAATTTCATTCAGGAATTTTAATAGGTTTCGTTTGTAGTGCATGATGTTATTTTACGAGGTGTATCAGAAAGTTCCCAGGCTAGGTCAAAAAAGAAATGCTGGCTTAACTTACTCAATTTTGGCTACCATCTCCTTCAAAATAGTCTCCTTGGGGAAGTATACAGTGATCCAATCATTTTTTCCATGCTTCAGAAGGACCGTGGAAGTCATTTTCCTTAATGCTGTGGAGTGCAGCTTGCGATCCCTTTTGAATGTCAGACATTGTTTCAAAATGTCATCCTTTCCATTTTTGTTTTTGATTTGGGAAACATAGTGAAATCACAGGGGTCTAAGTCCCATGAGTAAGGAGGACGGGGAGTGGTAAGCATGATGTTAGTTTGCAAACTCTGTGGTTTTCAGGGCCATGTGGGTGGGCGCATTGTCATGATGAAGGAACAGTGTGGCGCATGTTCAAATTTTCTATTAAGATCTCCTGGCAAACTCCATAACTGACCTCAGCAGGGTCTGCGAGCTCATGGATTGTTCGGCGATGGCCTTTGTTGATGAGATCTCAAAATTCTTCAACATTTTTTGTTGTTTTGTTGGTGCTTGGTTGCCCTGAATGTTCGCTGTCTTCAACTGACATTCGAGCAGCCTTGAAACCTGAATGCCATTCAGAAACTGTTGTCCGACTTCAAGAATGTTCTCCAAAAGCCCCACAAAGCATTTCAATGGTTTCAGGAGCAGATTAACCAAACTTCACGTAAAACTTGATGCAGACATGTTGCTCGATTTTGTCATCCATCTCAGTCAAAATGAAACACACAGTCTAAAAAGCACTCCTGTAAAAACAGTGCATGTTCACAGTGTGGTGTAACATGGCAGACTGATGCAATAGGCTTGCAAAAGTGTGACCTTGGCCTCCTCTCTCATTTTCTTTCACCGAAGCAGTTACAACAATGACAGTCCGAGAACTTTCCAGTACCACCTTGTATATGTAAGACTGTTTTATGAAAAACCTTCAAGTTTTAAATTTTTAAAAATTATGTACAATCATCGAAAATAACCTTGAGCTAGTTTCTTTTATTTAAAGTAATTTTAAAAATTTCTGCTGTAATTGACTACTTACTTACTCATGGAGCTGAGACCTTCTTGAGGAGCCGCCAATTCTGCAGCTACTCAGGAATTTCCCAGCATTTTATGGAACCCGAAGGTTCATCACCATATTCACAAGAGCCCTCCACTGGTCCCTATCCTGAGCCAGATCTATCCAACCCATACCACCCATCCTGTCTCTCTAAGATCCATTCTAATATTGTCCACCCACCTATGCCTGGGTCTTCCCTGTAATTGATTACTTAATTTATTTATTCTGTTATAAAATTCCATCGATCCAATCTAGGCTACAAATACGCCTGACGGATATAGAACCAGTTACAGAGAAGTAACTAAAATACACATGCTATGAAATAAGCACAGGTCGGATCAAACAATAAACCAAACCATTGATCTTCCTACTTCAAAATTAAACATAGCAACATCTTAAATGTAATATCGTAAAATATCATCATACCAAAAGGTAGATGATAACATATTTATGCCAATATAAAGCACTTATGATAGATAAAACCTTAAAATTTCACATTTAAATTAGTAATTACTATTAAAAAGATCCTTCAGTGAATAAAAAGAATTCAATAAAAGGTAGTTTTTAGAGTATTTTTAAATTGATTCTTATTATCAGACAATTTTTTATGCAAGGAGGTAAGTGATTAAATGCCTTTATACCTATATAATAAACACCATTGTTATAGATAGACAACCTTGGTTGTGAAGCGTAAAAATTATTTTTACCTCTGGTGTTAATATCATATAACTCTGAATTTGTTTTAAATAAGGAGATATTATCAATTACAAAAATTAGTAATGAAAATATATACTGAGAATAAAACGCTAAACTCCCTACAGGAATCCCTATTTCTGGAATTTGTAATAATTCTTATGGCCTTTTTTTGTAGTGTAAATATTGTCATGTGTTGGGTATATGTCACGCGACAAATAACTTCATGCCATCTTTGATATAGTGAATTTATTGAACACTCACTCTCACACACACACAATTCCCTGTTGCCTCGTGTTACCAGCGTTGTCCCCTGTTACGTCACCACTTGCGGGGGAGGGGGGTGTCCTGCATAGTGCAAATACGTTACAATATATTGATACTATAAGGGGAATTCCCCCAGAAGATTATACCATATGTCATAACTGCATGAAAATAAGAATAGTAAATCATCCTTAGTGATTCATGGGACACAAAAGGTCTTAAAGATCTAATAGCATAACATGCTTTGCTTAATTTAACCATAAGTCCATCAATATAATGCTTCCATGACAAGGAGCTATCAACAGTAATACCTAAAAACCGAGTATTTGTATTGTTAATAATATATTTATTATTATAACTGGTATCTAATTGAATTGTTTGGCTATTAGTGGTTCTAAATTGTATAAACTGAGTTTTGTTATAATTTAATGACAACAAATTGATATTAAACCATTCATTCAACTGTCTATAAGAGGAAATAATATATTTTTTAAAATTTACTAAATCAGGATTACTAACTATAATGCTGGTATCATCAGGAAACATGACTGGCTTAGAGTTATAATTAACTACTTTAGGTAGGTCATTTATGTACAAAAGAAAAAACATTGGTCCAAGTATAGATCCCTGGGGCACTCCATGTTTAATCTTCCCCCATTCTGAAGAAGTATAAGAATGTGTTAATTTATCATCAGTGAGGACTCACTGATACCTATCACTGAGATATGATTTGATTAGAGCATATGCTTTGCCTACAATTCCATAGAATTTCAGTTTCTTCATTAATAAGTCGTGATTGATGCAATCAAGGCTTTCTTGAGGTCACAAAAAATACTTCCCACACTGTGATAATGAACTTCATTTCTGAATTTGCAGGCTCACATTAATCATCGTCACACAGCTGTGCCAGTCCAGGCCATAGGAGACAGTGCTCAGTTTCCTCTAGTAGTTACAGGAGGGAACACCAAGCCTCAAACTCAGCAGGATGCCATGATGGTTGAAACCTCTGCTGCAAATAAAATGGTTGCTCCAAACCCTCAACGGATGAAGCAGTCTCATATGGTTCCACAGCCATCAGTAGGTGATCCAAGGCTTCAACATGGAGCTATGGTTCCTGTATCAAATGCAGGTTCTGTCCTGGATCATCATCGTCGTGGTCCTCCACAGCCTTCTCCTCCTCCTCCCCCACCACCTCCATTTAACCCTCACCCACATCGTCCTGCAATGATTGTATCAGGATACCCCACCCCCCAGCAGAACCCTCAGTCAAATCCACCTCCAAATATGAGAACAAATTTGATAACTGTTCCAATACAAGATAACAGCACAAGTGTGTTGGTGGACCATCCACCTCCTCATCCGCCTACAGGCTACCATCATTATCCACAAGCTCCTCCACCACAGTATACTCCATATGCAGTTCCCCCACCTGTTGTGGGTCCACCACAGCCACAAGCTGGTTACTATCAGGCTCCACCAGGTGCAGTGGTTGCATATCAGAGTACACAAGTACCACAGTATGCAACTCAGGGTGTCCCTTCCAATCCTGCTGTTGCAGGAAGAGCCCCACAGTATCAAGATCCTGTAGGACAGCAGTATGGAGCTCCACCACCCCAACAGTGGCAACATGGACCTAACAATACTCCTTTCTATAGATAGAAATCTAGACTTGGCAGCAAAATGTATCAGATATCTTGCTACATGATGTTTATACTGGCATATAAGACAGTCTCTAAATTTTTAGTTAAAAAGTTTAAGTATGGGGCTATATGAGCCAGATAAAATGAATCTTAAGATACTTTTAGTTAAAAAGTTTAAGTACGTTCCTATATGAGCCAGATAAGGTGAATCTTAAGATACTGTCGCGTGTTTGGAATCTGGAAGTGATACTTCCATGGAAATGCAATACCAACACACCATTGTGTAGGAATTGCCCAAACAACAAACGCCTTTCCCCGGAGATGAAAGACAACAGAGGGTCATTGGATGACAACAGCAAAACTGAACTGTTGAGAACAATGTTCTGGAAGCTGTCCGCATAAGGCCTGTATAAGGGGGTTGAATGCATCAGATGAGTTAGTTGACGATTGACAGTTGAAGTTGAAGTCTAGCAGCTGAGATTAACCTTTATGAGCCGAAGGACACCGTATGGGGACCTTTAAAGTAAAGCTGAGTGGCCGAAAGACACCGTATGGGTATGCGCAGTCCATGCGTGTGCACAATGTTTTAAAATCTAATTTTAAGATAGAAATTCTTGTTCTACTTACATTATTTCTGGACACCAGCTTTATGAGTAGACTGTCTTCCCTCCTGCACCATCTAACTGAATGTTGCATGTCACTGAATGCAGAGTCCGACGTCGCAATTCATGCAATTTGTCCGTAATTAACTCTGTTTTCCGCACAAAGCACGCACACGCAATGTTAGTCTCGTATTAGCAGGAAGTAAGCCAGTGATGGCGAGTGGTGTCCTCTATTCATAACGCTTATAAAACATCGCAATTTCAACTATGCACCATGGCCCCTTTTCGCATTGAAGGAGTCGAAATTCAGAGGCTGCTCGTAAATCACACCATTCAGAATGCCTTACAGTTTATTCTGAAGGGACCTGGAAGCAAGTGTTATGAGGTGATATTCCAAGAACTGCCTCTGTGTGGATAGTCCGACATACTTGAATAAACAGAGTTTCATAAGGCAATGTAGGATAAGAACTGCCCACACTTGTGTATACAAGAAGCCCACTGACTGGAGAATGTGCAATGAAAACAAACATTCTCTCTCTCCTCCAGATAACACAATCAGACTGAGTCAGAAGCATGCATTTATACTGCAGGAAGGTTTTGTGCAGAAGCTTTATGCATTTTTGTAGACAGACGCTCAAAATTGGGGAAAAAATTTTTTGGAATCAATGTAACAATTTTTACAGATTCTAAAATCTGTAAATTACAGTATCTGATTCTGTACACTTTCTAGATAAAAGTAGCGTTTATTTCGTTCGTTTATCACAAAAATTGTAGAAATCACAGCATTTTGAGTAACATGATTACAATTTTTATTACTCTACAATGGCGGACATTTACATTAACTCCATCCCGCTGCCACTACCAGAATTTAAATAGCCTGTCCCATAAAGGTTAACGGCACAAGAAGAATTGTGATACTGAACTTGATGATAATTGTACTTGAGTGTGTAAAAGAGTGTGTCCAATAAATATTTGCTAAATCCGAGACCTACGTGGACGTTATTTGTCGCATTACCTAGGAGACACGTGACAGCTTGTATCTCAGAAGTAGGTTACCAAGGAAACATGCAACAACATTACATAGGCTACAATACTTTTAGTTAAAAAGTTTAAGTTTGGGGCTATACAGGTATGAGCCAGATAAGTTGAATCTTAAGATATTTTTCTGAACTAAGAATCCTTAAAATCTACAAGTCACCGAATCACATACTGTATACATTACCACACCATAGCATTATTCTTTCTTCATATATTTGGCCTTTATGAACAAAATCACCAGCAGGGAACTTAATTTTTTTAATTGTATTTCTCTTGAATATGACTACTGAGTTGATTTTTTCCATCTGCCATGCATTATAGTACCACTGTAAATCTGTTCTGTTTTTACTAAAACATTTTTTGTGTCTTTTATTTCTACAGTTCATTTATATACCAGATTAAATTTACTGGTGTTTCATCACGTTTCCTACGTTACTTAATGTGTGTTATGTGTTTTGTTAATGTTGTATTACATAGCTATGGAAATTACTTTACAGTCTATATCTACTGATACTTTTGTGCAATATTTTCTTCTGCCTCAGTACCAGATTATTACTTTTCATAAAATGAGCACATCATAATGCAGTTCCTTTCAGTCATATATATGAATGTTGGTTTCATGTAGAGTGAAAAATATGTACATATTACATTTCTTGTTACAATATGCCCATTCTGACAGTCTTCACTGTCTATGCCTGTCCTTTTGGTACATTTATTCTTAGGCACACTCTTTTAACATAATGTCACATATTTGGGGGTGTGCATGACATATAGATGGGTTTTGGATTGATGACTGGATTTATTGCACGGTTATGCAACTTGTTAGTACACTTCACAAACCACTATATGACAGGCTGTGTCTTCATCATCTTCAACTGCCATCTCCAGAGACTCCCTCAGTTCTTCTCTCAGCTGCATGACATCCTTGTTATATAGCCTCAGGGCTTCCTCTACAGAAAACACCATTTCCTAACAGTTCCTCTATTGCTATAGAAGTGTGTTTGCCTTGCTGTTGCATAAAAATGGTAGTTCTTATATTGTTGGATGTCTGTTCATTTCCATGGGAACTTGTTTATTGAGTCTCTGCCCAGCAATGAATGTCTGCTCTGGCTCTGCTACTCCAGCTTTCAAGTGTCATGTTAAAGTATCTAATTTTTCTTTTTGTTCCAATTTTGTAGCATCTTTTCTGCTACCTTAGATTCCCAGGCAGCAGAACAGTTTTTGAATGACTTGGCAAATGTGACTACTCGTAACTTGAAATGAGCTTCACATTTCCTTATGCTACACCAGTTGCCAAACAGCATAATAGTGTTCAGTTCATCTTGATAAATTTTGTCTTATGGTAATTATGGTCATGCTGTCCCACCACACTTTAATTTGTTATAATCTTTATGTTAATTACATATATCAAACATGAGTTTCAGTAAGATATACAGGGTTGTTTTTTGGGTGATTAAGAAAGCAGTGTATTTTCAAAACAGTTACAAACATGAAAAAACTTGAAAAAAAACAAGAAGACTTGTTAAGATTTGCTGGCAGCATTGATTATAATGTATCAGTCACAAGTGGTGCTCTAATCACTGTCACTCATGTGCTTAGATAGGATGAGCAGGGCACATTTGTTGGCTCCCTAGATCCCTGGACCTTACTCCGTGCAACTTCTTCCTGTGGGGAGTGTGAAAGGGCCGATATACCAAACTCCAATGCCACAGTCCATTCAAGCGCGAATTTAAGGCTGTGGCCAGTGTTGATGAGCCACAGCTATAGCATACATGGGAAGAATTTGAATATTAGTATTAGTATTTATTCANATAATGTATCAGTCACAAGTGGTGCTCTAATCACTGTCACTCATGTGCTTAGATAGGATGAGCAGGGCACATTTGTTGGCTCCCTAGATCCCTGGACCTTACTCCGTGCAACTTCTTCCTGTGGGGAGTGTGAAAGGGCCGATATACCAACCTCCAATGCCACAGTCCATTCAAGAGCGAATTTAAGGCTGTGGCCAGTGTTGATGAGCCACAGCTGTAGCATACATGGGAAGAATTTGAATATTAGTATTAGTATTTATTCAGTATTCCAGACATCCACAAGATGGATACAGAACTTGTATTCACTTAGTGCATACAGAGCAATTGCAAAAATTCTTTACATGGAACATTACAACAGTATAAAATATAAATAGTTAGGACCTTAGATTACATAAATAAAAAGTCAAACATGTCATTTAAGAACAGTCATATTAAATAAGAAATCCACAATAAACAATTATGAGTTACAAATAGTAAATAAATCCTTCATATTACTGAAAATAAGATTAATTGGCAATGCACAGGTAGAACCCATAATTATAACAAAACAGGCATTATAAAATGAGTTTACAATGAACAAAAAATCATTGATTGCATCATATTGCATTGATGTTTGCAGGGTAACTAATGGAGCACATCTCAAACATCTCTAGGTAAACTTTACGAGTTTCAATGCAATTTTCAAGTTGTTTCATGATTGCATCGGTAACCAATTTGAAAATACACTAATTTCTTATCACTTATTCATATACAGGGTGTTTCACGACTTTAGGGCATAACTGCATGAGGTGATTTCGTAGGTCTTTATGATCAAAAAAGTTCATAGAAACATGTGCCCGATTTTCAACGGTTATGGAGTTATGACCGTTTTTTCATTCCCGTACACACCTTGTTGTGAACTGCGTCTTATCATCTAGCGGGTCACTATTTTTAGCCAGCTACAGACAGCGTTCTCGTTATCTTGACACTTGAGAGGTACCTAAGGCATGGTGGGTTGGTATGTCCAGCCACGGCTAGTGTGGCGGCTACTGGTGTTCAGAACTGTTCTCATCTCAGTGCATCTGTTACATTCACAGTGCCATTTACATTTTTATTTGAGGAGTATGCAGATATGATTTATGTGTACGGGTTTTGTGACGGTAACTCAGTTCTTGCCGTAGCTGAATATCAGCAACGGTTTCCGAATCGTAGAATACCGAACCGGAGAGTGTTTACTGGAGTTTACCAGGCATTGCGAGATACCGGTAGACTTCCCAGCATTCGTATTGCAGCCGAGCATGGTGTTAATGAAGGCGTCAGTGAAGAAGGCATTGTTCGTATGGTACATCGCAGTCCACGTATGAGCACGTGAAGAATTGCCAGCCAGGTCTCCAGACTTAAGCCCACTGGATTATTGTGTGGGGGGATGAATGAAAGAACTGGTTTACAATGTGAAGGTGGCGATGCGAGATGCTTTAATCAGTCGCATTCTGGACGCTGCTGACCACATAAGAAATAGCCAGCTGAAGGTGCTACGTGCTACCCGCATGGTTCACAACCGAGCGGCAGCCTGTGTTGCGGCCGGCGGTGGCATTTTCGAAAATCAGCTTTAAGCACCAATCAATTCAAATTAAAGGTAATTTCACAAAGTTAACTTTACATTCATACTTTAAATGAATCATGTATTATGCTGGTTTATTATTTTGTTCCATTTATTGTCAGTAATTGTTACCTTCTATTCTGAGTTTAAAACGGTCATAACTCTGTAACCGTCCAAAATCGACACATGTTCATATGAACTTTTTCGATTACAAAGACCTAGGAAATCACCTCCCGTAGTTATGCCCTAAAGCCGTGAAACATCCTGTATAATAACCCTGTGTTACAGTATTATGTTGGGAGTTAAGTGATGCACATCAGTTGTTAAATGTCAAGTTGTATTTAAGGTTCATATTTTATGCTTCACACACGGGACATTCTATAGTTTTGGAGGACGTTTAAGCTTAAGGGTTGTCTTGTATGCCAATATGTATTGTAATTTTGTTTGTATACTGATATAAAAAAATATACCTCACATATGGATGAAATAATTAAAATTATCTGTGGAGGATAAACAAAATAATTTTCTATTTTGAATGTCCGAACAGTCTGTATACAGGGTGATTGAAAGTCCTACAGCCAAACTTCAGGAACCTACTGGGGAGATCATTTGGAGCAAAAAATGTAAATAACATTGTTTGATTGGTCACATTTTTTTGAGTTATGATGTGAGAAAAATACTTTTTCCATTTATGTACACACATTTATTTATTGGATTTAATGGTAGTGAATGAAAAGCAGACATTCTGAAGTTGTTAGCTCATTTCAGATTGAATTTTACTTTAAATTCAACACAAATGTCTGATCGTGTAGTGGAAACTAGCACATGGTTCTACATATTTGCAGTAACTGTTCAAAGTTTCCTCCTTCAGCCCACATGCATGCTTCACAGTGATGTTGAATGGAGTTACTGGCAGGTGCCAGTTAAGGTTGGGCCCTAATGTCTGCTGTAGCTACCAGGATGCAGTTGATGAGGTCATTTTTTATTTCTGTAGCGAAACATTTTGTTCAGTGTGTCTGCCATAACAAAAATCCACTTGGTTCAGATCAGGAGATGTGGAGACCAGATGATCAAACCCCTATGTCCAGTCCATGTGTTTGGAAAATGGTTTGTTCAACCAGTTAAGCTGTTGGTATAAAAAATGAAGAGAGGTGCTGTTATGCTGAAACTACATGCTGTCATAGATATTAAGGGGTATGTCCTTCAATAAAAAGGAAAATATTCTTTCAAGGAGATCAGGACCTTGGATTCCATTGAGATGATTTGCTATCACATCCAGTTACGCACTCATCTACAATTCTGGCCCAAACTTTGCTAATATTTTGTGGAAGTTTCAAGTACGAGTAGAATGAGGATTCTGCAGTTCCCATTCATGTAGATTTAGCAGCTGAGACACTGTAATGTTCTCTATTGTTCTATACAGTTTCCTGTTATGCTTTTGTGCTGTGAATTATTTCAGAGCATTCACAGGGCCATTCTTTAACTGAAGAGAACAGGTTCCAGTCATGTTCTGTTCATGTGATAAGTGTGGAGGCATGGTTTAGAGTATGAATTCATTAATCAAGAAGATATAATAGTTTAAATGATTGTATCATTAAAAGTGTAACTGGTTGTCTTCACTGCTGTAGAAAGTTTCCAAACAGTTTTATTTGTGTCACGGCAAAGATCCACGAAAACAACATGTTAACATCTATTGCCTGGTGGTCATGGCTGTTGACCTGGAGAGACCCCCCTCCCAAAAAAAAAAGATACACAGTTACTACACACCAGTAGGCTACCAGACTTGAGGAAACAATTTATAATAACTTAGAGAATGTTAAGGAAAATTTGGGATGATCAGACTTCCTAATCATTAAATATATATAATTCTGTATTTCAGCATCCTGTTCCAATTGTTTAACTGAACATCCATGTATTTATCATCCGTCAATATTGCAACACTTGTTTATTTACCACTCAATCTTAATTTTAGTTTTAACATTTTCCACTTCGACACAACATGTTTTGGCCCCAAACGGCTATCTTCAAGTGTCTTGATATGTTACAAATATTTTATTGAATTATGTTAAAGCTGCTACACTGTATTAGTCCGTGTTAAAATCACATGCTGTAGTTCTCTTTTCAAGGTGAAACAAGATAAAATCCATTAAAATTTCTGTTAAACCCACGTTATTTTGGTGCATTCTATTTTCACTTCACACGGGGTGTCGTCCAATGTTCCCAGGTGTTTTATTCCAGCCGCTTGCCCATCACGTTCGTAGCCTATTTTTCAGTTATGTCTGCAATATGCCCCTGGTTTGCATGTTTCCTCCACAGTGTGTGGTGTTGTCTTTACTAGTCTATACTACTATATATATATACATATACATACACTGGTGCTGGCTGCTCCCGAATTTGCTTTTTGTTTATCCTGAGTTTCATCTAGGTCATGTGGGATGGATTCTAGTTTATGATGGACAGTACTGTCCTAGCTCAGCCAGTTAAGAGTTCATTTTAACTTGATGGTTCATGCTGTATCAAAATCATTTGTAATTACACTAATTTATCTCAAGTTTTATTATTGTTTACTTTCTCACATTAAGTCTATGGCCCAGCTCAAAGCTACTCAACCAAGCTGATCTGTAGGACCCAAGATACCTGCTAAGGGAGTGAGGTATACAACACGTTATTAAAAATTATAATACAAAGGTAAAAAGGTGCTTAATTTAAGTACTATACCATGAAGACATATAGGGAAGTGGAGGTATAGGTCCACCATTACTGCTGCTTTACCCTCAGGGATTATCACCCATGGTACCTATTCGATAGGAGGCTGGTTGGGCCCCAGAGCCAGTCTGGATGCTATGAAGAAGAGAAATTTTTTCCCTCCTAGGAATCAAATTGTGGCCATCCAGCCCGTTGCTATACCAACTCAGCTACCCCAAAGCCATCATCCTTGACCTTGCATAATATAAAGGTATCTTAATAGAATTCAAGTCATAGTTGACTACTTCAACTGTATCTCTCAAATATGACCGGCCACTTTTGAGGAAAGGGTCATAGAAGAGTAAAAGAAACTTAAAGATTTCCATATTCTTAGTATTTTTGGAATGTGCATTACTTACTGGAAGAAGTCTGAAGTTAAAGGAAAAGTTGCAAAGTTTGAATATTTGGGAGTTTGGATGCCTTTCAAATGTTTCAGATATCAGCATTCTAAAATAACTATAAAAATACTCTTTTAAAATTTATGAGGTATTTTTAAAAAGGTTTTAAAACCAAGAACCATTTGTGAACCTTGTTTTCATTTTCACATCCAGTTTTCATGAATGAGACTTTGGATATTACATCATGGTAGTACACCTTGTATGGAAGGAATTCCATAACCTTAGTTCTTGTTACATGGTAGCATAGTTGGTTGAGGGGCTATGCTACAAGCCAGAAGGTTGCGGGTTCAAGTCCCGATAAGGTCATTGGATTTTTTTCAATTGACCTAACCCTTCCAGCCACACTATGGCCCTGGGGTTGACTCAGCCTCTAACAGAAATGAGTACCAGGAATTAATTAAATAATTTCCCTGTGGAGTAAAGCGCAGCTGGCACATAGGACTGACAGCCTTACTGCCATCTATGAGCTGATTGTCTAGATAATGTGGGACCCTCAACGTCTCACAACCCTATGGGCCTTCATGGCCTGTTACAGGGATAGCTTTACTTTTATGTTATGAATAATCAAGGCAATCTATGCGACTGTTGCATACTGCGCTGCACGATTAACATATATGACAGTGACTAAAAAGAATGCATCTTGATTATTCAGGGAGGGTCCTGCTCTGTTGACCAGTGCACCTCCAATGTGAGGTGCATATGAATTTTGCTGATGGGAGATAATGTTTGGAATTAAGGGAAGTTATTAACTTTGGGGACTGCTTTGACAGCATTATGTTTCATGGTGAGCAGTGCAGTCCATGCATGGGAATTTGTCAGCAGCGGGTTGCAGTTAACAGCTCCACTAGTCATTTATTCTTAATTGCAATTAGCAAGCAGCTATGTATGACACATACATGAAATGCAGATATGCTAGAAAGTGTTGGTGAAAGTTTCATGATGAAAGAGTTCCCAGCAGACACAATCCACAAATTTGGTGAATAAACTCACATCAACAGGACTCTTAGTAGACAAGGAACAAAAACTAGCACCTAGAAAATCGCTGAAACGTGTACCACAAGAGTGTGGAGTGTCAGAGTCTGGTGCAAGAAGGGCAACACAACTGAAGCTTAGACCCTATAAAACAACGCAGCTTAAAGCTGTGTGATCCAGATAGATGGGTTTATTTTTGTAACTGTTCTCTACAGTCTGTCATCAAAGGTCAGATCAATCCACAATTGACAGACTGCGTTTTCAACGCCTCCTGTAATCTGTGAATTGTAACTACTTCAATCTGGATGTCACTGGCCAATAGGCATACTGATTCATCAGCAAAATTTGTATCACAGCTAGCAGTGCACTAGTCACCATGAAGCACAGAGCTGCAAACAGAACCTTCCTGTATAATAAGGATGATATGTTAGAAGCGAAAAAATATCTGTGGGAATTCCATTATGGTAGTATCTGTTTTTGGGAAAGCATTTTCTTCATGTACTTCAATGGAATGAGACAGCTTATTTCACACAAACATAAAGTTAATAACTTCAGAAGAAGAAAGATGCAAATTTTATTAGGACATGATGTTTTACAAGCAACACAGTCTAATGTAGCTTTGCATATTTTCACCAATCTGAGTCAAGTAGCAGTGCTACCAAGAATTAGTTTCATATTTTCTCAAAACTATCCATTTTTCTTGCAGTACTTAAGACTATAAAATAAGTATAAATGTGAATATTTGACCTAATTCATTATTACAGTTCACTTCTGTCCACATCAGCATTAATAAACACATTTGGCATTCGTGACTATTAGTGTGCGCGCATGCACTCTGTATGAACAGTATGTTCTAACCATGAGGCTGTGCATAAGATCATGAGACTAACAGGACGAGCAAAGAGTGCTCCTTATTAAATGCTTCATTCTAATATATCAACAATTAGTTAATCTGTATAAACTGTTCTTTTGATAAAACATACACCAGTAACCTTTCTCATATAACAATGACCATTTTAAATGCATGTTTTTCATCAAATTTTTCCACAGGATATACATGGACACAATTACTCATTAATTTTTTTAATTCAAATTTGTTATTTCTGAAGTGTTCTTATTTGCAGGTACTTTCAGCTCTACAGATGCCAGTGAAGTGACATGCAGGAAAACTGAATGGTTCTTTTATTCCTTCACATGTGATTCTTATACATGATGGATTAAAATTTACTGGATGTACTTCCTATGTATGAATACTGCTGCATTTATTAACATGACTTTAAGGATAATGGTGCTATAACATATACCTGCTTAACTTCCATCATTTACTTTAAATACAATGTATGCAACATAACCTGCAACAATTCCATACTCAGATCAACATTCCTATTTTCTTTTTACAGGTTTAAACATAAACTGAAGTATATCTGATATTTCACACAGATAAATTTTCTTCCCAATATTATGTATAAGAATTTGATGGCTGAAGGAACCCATAAAATATTAGTAATATAGTACACAGTTCTCTGTCCTATGATATAGTTCACCACATTCCAGTCTGATTTTTCATCATCATGTTTTTGACAGTTCAGCTTCCATACTGATTGCTTTGCTTGCTGGAGCAGGTGAAGTAACTGCAGGTTTTGATGATGTTTCTTCTGAGGGCATTGTGATTGTAACACTTTGGCTTGTTAATGGACCAACAGGAACTTTGGTTCTGTCTTGTTCCCAAGAAACTGTTGATGCTGGCTGAGGTTCCACTTTGCTCAGTCTCTCACTTAGTGCCTTTAGTGCAATTTGCCTGGGGGAAAAAAAAAAAGATCACATAAGCATTCTTCTTCTCATAAAAATAAAACAAAATGACAAAAAGACTTCAATAACAAGTTTTGGAAAATTAATGTGGATGTAAATACTTAATTACCATAGTCTTATTCAATTACAGCTTTCTTATTCATTCTAAAACTTTCTGGCAGCCTTCACTAACCCTGTATTTCTTCTGAAGCTATTACTTAGTACTGTAGTAAGCAAATACACAATTACAAAAGAAATTTGATTCAGTGCACACTAAAACAGTTGTATGATTTGTTGTTGGTGCCAATGACAAAATTTTATAGTAGCAATAATTATATGATTATTACTGATAATTTAAGGACTATCCTGCACCAGGAAGTTAGCTATCATACTGACATGTGGTATCAGTGCTTGGAAAATAATTTAGCTCTGTGAACAAATAGTGTTATCTTAATAAGATCTAAAAGTTTGTGATGACAGTACTTTAGTGCAAATATTGTGTTTTTGGACATTATCCATCAACCTGTCTTTATCTAAAAACACACTCCTGTTTCTTTTCAAAACACAACATTTCAGGGACTGGATTCTGTCTCTGTCTTCAGATAAAACCTACTCAGTTGGGCCCTAGCGATAGAGCCAGTCCCTATCTCTGGAGATAGGGACTAGCTCCAGTCTCTGAAATATTGTGGTTTGAATATAAACAGGACGATGGATAATGTCAAAAAACATAATATTTGTACTAGTGTTATGTTACTATGGCATTTCCATATAATTAAGAAATTTCATAATAGTAGTACAGGTACACTGTAGCATAGTTGGTTGAGGCACTATGCTACAAGCCAGAATGTTGTGGGTTCAATTCCCTATGGAATTTTTAATTGACCTAATCCTTCCCGCTGCACTATGGCCCTGGGATCAACTCGTCCTTTAACAGAAATGAGTACCAGGAATCTTAATGGGGGTAAAGGGCAGCCAGCGCATAAGGCAGACAACCTCATTGCCATCTGTGTGCCATCTAGAGAAAATGTGGGAGCCTCAACATCCCACAACCCTATGGGCCTCCACAACCTGTTACAGGGATAGCTTTACCTTCCTACCGTTTACATAATAGTAACAAGTCCATTGTGAGATTTAATGAACGTGGAGTTCTTTCATGTCTGTTATAAAGCAGTGACAATAGATGCTGTCTGGCTTAAACTGAAGAAACTTCCAAGAAGTTGTTGGATTTGAGGTTCTCAGTCCAATGACTATGAAGAATTCTGTCTCCATGTAGTCTGATAGAATTTCACTGATATTTCAGAAGAACATTCTGGCTTCATCTTCATGGTCAAACAGTGAACTAAACTTGTAGCCAGAAAACGGTAAAAGTAAAGTAAAGTAAAGTAAAGCAAAGCTATCCCTGTAACAGGCTGTGAAGTCCCATAGGGTTGTAAGACATTGAGGGTCCCACATTATCTAGACCAGTGTTTCCCAACCTGTGGTCCGCGGACCCCTGGGGGTCCACGGGATAGTTTATTTTCATTAAACTTTATCTTATCATGTTCCTCACACCTGGGATATTTGCAATGTATATCTCTGGCTCTTGAGGCCCATGGTTGAAGTAAAATTTAACGGGACTGTTGGTACCGTTACTTCTTCCCTTTGTAAAGCAGAGGTGAATAACCAACGATTTGTGTAGCTTTTTCCAAGGACATTTTCTTTTGGCGGCCCATTGCATCTCTGACCCGTGTTTCAGGGTGGACTGCTGTCCTAGTACCTGCTGTCCGACCATTCTCCCCTCCTCCCCCACCAAATCCATCCCTCTTTGGTTGGGAATAAACCTGGGACCATTGACCACGTTTCTTATTCATTTCAGTGGCAGAGCGAACAACCCGTGTTTCTTTAGTTTTTGTGCAGTGAATTTTTATAATATTATACAAGTGTGTTTTTCTCGGTGTAATATTCAGTTTTTCTGCTTTTGTTCAAATAATTGAGTTCACAACGAAACTTCTGATTTTCAGTTTGTTCACGATCTTATTTAGATATGGATCGGTGGTTAAAGTGTGGATCATTGAAACGTAAGACAGACGATAATCCGAGTGGATCTAGTGTTGTCGAAAATAGTACCAGGGCAGATAAAGTTCCTTCCCTCAAAAAATCACGCAAATATTGTCCATCTTATTTGCAAATGGGATTTTCCGTTCTGAATAAAGACGGCGAAGACAGACCACAGTGTGTTCTTTGTTGCGAAGTGTTATCGAATGAATCTATGAAGCCGTCGAAGTTGAGACGCCACCTTGAAACGAAACATGGCGAATCAGTTAATAAGCCAATAGAATATTTTCAAAATAAGAAACTGCAACTTTGTGGTTCACAGAATTTAGTTAAGGACATTGTATGTGGAACGAAAAATGAAAAGGCTGTTCTTGCCTCTTACGAAGTCGCCCTTCTGATCGCTAGAAATGGACAACGCCATACAATCGGGGAAGATTTAATTTTGCCTGCTACAAAAACGATAACAAAGAACTTGTTTAGTGAAAAACATGCCAACGAGGTGTCTCTAATATCGTTATCTGACAATACTGTGAAAAGAAGAATCGACGAGATGGCTCAAAATGTGAAAGATATTTTGCTAGAACGGTTACGTCATAGTGAATATTTTGCGTTGCAGTTGGATGAAAGCCACGATATTTCAAATAATGCTAATTTGGTAGCTTTGGTGCGATATGAACACGAAAATAAAGTTTGTGAAGATTTTTTGTTCTGTGAATCGTTACCTCTTAATACAACTGCTGAAGCCCTTTTCAAAGTTGTCAATGACTTCATAACTACAAATACACTTCAATGGGAAAAATGTGTAGGTATCAGCACAGATGGTGCTCAGGCAATGTCGGGAATACATAATGGTTTGGTCGCACGTATCCAGAAAGTCGCACCTCTTGTTAAATGGACACATTGTTGCATACACCGCGAAGTATTAGCTGCACGCCGTATGCCCTCCAAAATGAAAATCGTTCTAGACGAGGCAGTAAAAATTGTCAATTTTATTAAAGCCCGTCCTCTTAACAGCCGATTATTTTCTGCGCTTTGTAATGAAATGGGAAGTGATCACGAACACTTATTATTGCACTCAGAAATCCGATGGCTGTCCCGGGGTAAGGTTTTGACGCGGTTGCTTGAGCTTCGAGACGAAGTAAGGTTGTTCCTCATAAACTCTAAATTTCAGTTAACACACTATTTAAATGATTTCGCATGGCTCTCCTCTCTTGCTTACTTGGCGGACATTTTTAACATCTTGAATACTCTTAACTCGAGCCTTCAAGGTACATCTGTCACCGTGTTTTCTGTGCAAGACAAGATAGAGGCAACAATCAAGAAGTTAAATTTGTGGTGCAGCCGTATCGAGAAAGGAAAATACGATTCCTTTCACATGCTGAGTGATTTCATTGATTCCAGTGAACAACCCCTTTCTAGTGATGTTGCTGAAAGTGTGATTGAACATATGAGGTCATTGGCGTCTCAACTACGTCTGTATTTTCCGTTTGGTCTTGAAAATAACGACTGGATGAAAAATCCCTTTGTAGGCTCTGAATTTGAACTTCCTTCTGCCAAGGAAGTGCAACTTATCGAGCTGTCCTGTGATTCGATGTTCAAATTGCTGTTTCCTTCGTTACCGTTACTGGAGTTTTGGTTCCAAGCTAGGTCTGTTTACCCTGAAATTTCCAAAAGGGCTGTAAGACATCTGTTGCCATTTCCCACTACATATCTGTGCGAGACAACATTTTCTCATCTTGTACACATGAAAAACAGATATAGGAACAGACTTAACGTGGAGCCAGATCTACGTCTGAAATTATCCAGTTCTGATCCTGACATTCGAAAGTTGACGTCTGAAAAACAGCACCAGCCATCACATTAGGTGTTAAATTCATAATTGATATGTTCGTAATCTTCCGAATATCTCCATTTATAACAGTATTTTATTGTCATAAATGACACATTTAGTGTTGTAAAATTTTAAGTTACTGCTTCATTTTTATGATATGTACTTGTAAAATTTAAAAATTTCCATTTTGGGTTTTATGGGGGCCACAGTGAATTAACATTCGGTACAGGGGGTCCGCAGCATCAAAAAGGTTGGGAAACATTGATCTAGACAATCGACTGAAAGATGGCGGTAAGGCTGCCGGTCGCGCTTTACTCCCCAGGAAAATTATTTGATTAATTCCTGGTACTCATTTCTTTTAGAGGCTGAGTCGACCCCAGGGCCACAGGGCGGCCAGAAGGATTAGGTCAACTGAAAAAATCCAATTTCCTCATCAGGGCTTAAAACCACGACCTTCTGGCTTGTAGCATAGTGCCCCCACCAGAAAACGGTACATAACAAATTAAGTGTGATTCTTACTGGCTGCTTGCTTGGTTCATTCTTCAATCCTGAAGAAGTATCAGTGAAATTCTGCTGGACTACACAGCATTATATCCCTAAATATAGTACACTTCCCAAAATTCATGAACAGCTTAAAATTTGACCTATTTATATCTCAAGTTACAGGCAATAGTACTCAACCTTCTCCTTTCCATGTCATGTGGATCAATGCCAGGTAAACTGATCATGATTCCTGTTGGAGCTGCTGCCATATCAAATTTCCGTATAGTCCGGCGACAGATACCAACTCGAACCAAAAACCCATGGACTGTATTGCCAAGTAGTGCAATGGGAGGCTGGAGTACATTTGGGAAGAAACTGAAATGGAATGAAGTAAAATAAGATAATTGTGGACTACTGTCTTCTAGATTGTAACATCATGCAGTCTGGTAAATAAGTATCAATGTTTCAGAGGAACCTATCTCCTAAGTACAGTTATCAGTAAAACTCATATGAACTGAAATTCATACAC
The DNA here is from genome assembly GCF_002891405.2 of Cryptotermes secundus. Classification (NCBI taxonomy): domain Eukaryota; kingdom Metazoa; phylum Arthropoda; class Insecta; order Blattodea; family Kalotermitidae; genus Cryptotermes; species Cryptotermes secundus. Next base: position 461,142 of record NW_019721758.1, read on the forward strand.
ATATACCTGAATTTTAAACAAGAAAAATATTTGTTAAAGTCACAATAAACATCACAAGAGCTTTTTTTAGACCAATACTCATCAGCAAATCGTCCTCACAAACCTGTCAAAATTTGCACATCTGCCATGTTCTCTACTTTTCGTTAAAAAAAAAGGCACCTAGGAGCACTATAGTAGCAAGTGATGTAATAGACATTGGTATGAAATGCATAATGGGGTCAAACCTGGCAAATGTAAAGTTGTCTGCCATATCACCTCTTGTTCCATTACTGTGGTACTGATAGAACCTCAAGTAGGTCCAGCTGATTAATAATCCTGACAAAAACATTGCTGGGTATGTTCCTTCTAGTAGGCCAACCAACCAAAAGATGAGAGACATAAAGAACACACTCAATGGAATATTTCGGTTCGTTAATTTGCCAAGAGGAGTTTTCACAAGCATGTGATCTGGCATAATTTGTTTCACTGCCACAGAAACACCAGCAATGTAACCGGCTAAACCATGTATGTGTACAGTGAACAACAGATCTGTATTGAAAGTACACACATATAAAATTAGGTAGAAAAACGCACTAAGAACTGCAACGCCCATGTTGACAATTGCAAAAAATGTCATCATTTCCAATGCCCCCCACAAAGGTTCAATGAGTTTTCCACACAAACCAACTGTTATCACATCCACACATACTTCCCAAAAATGGATTTCAAGAAAACAATATGTAAAAGCAGTCCAAATCCAAAATACAGGTGGCAATAGGAAACCTGGCGTTACACTTAATACACGGACTGCCTCGTCAGAGAAAGACAGAAAATAACTACATAGTACAACAATACAAATAAATTTCACAGATGCACTAGTATTTCCTAAAAGTGCAAGAAATTGTTGTCTAATGAATGGGATATTCTTGCTAAATCCTTTGACAGAAGCCATTTCTAACCAACATGGCAACTTCTATCGGCTTATCATGAGAATTTTCTCACTGCTGCTCGATGTATGAAAAATATATCAGTCGTATCTCACACGGTCTCACATATGCGGACGATAGTTATTTTGGGATATTTTTGTCTGCACTAGTAAATTTGGAGTGCTTGAGATGTCGTTTCTCTGTAGGTGTAGGTCTTTGTAATCTTTGTAATAGAACCCAAGACATTTATGTGATCTATGTGACCTGCGGTTTATTAGTAGACGAATTCGAACAAGTTTAAATCCATTCTCTAAGACCTCTAAGACACACTGCTTGAGTGAAATGGGCGAAGAAGTGCCACTCTAATTTTGATTACCGTGTAAGTGTTCGTACTTTCTTTGATTAGGTAACTTGTGAAGGAGAGTGTTCTTTGAAATCTAAAACCATCACCCCAGTAGGATTTGTAAGGGACGGTAATATTCGTTAATTGTGGATGTCACAATATGCGTTTTGCTTATTGGTGCTATAGTTTCATAAGAAATGTAATACGTATCAGATCATCAAGGTATTACAGTGGGTTTCCACATTATTCTGATACGTAGTACTTACACATGGAACAAGATGTTATATTGTAAATAGGTTCTAACTGAAGTAAAAACTGTGTCACTGCCTGAAACGGGGAAAAATATTTTTATTACAGTGCTGTCATATAAAATTTTGCTTCATAGTTGCTGTTGTGATGGAATGAGAACAGGAGTTAGCCAGTAGCTAGATTAACCCTAGCTGTTACTGGCTTAAAATTCACCATGTCAGGAACAGAAGCAGGTGCATCATTGGATCAACATTTATTCCAGCTGACATGCCTTATTTCAGCCAGGGACATTAAACTTTCAGCTCACAGCGAAGTTGGAAACAGACAGTTACTTGCACTAGTCATGGGGTAAGTTGAACTGGATACTGATGTGTGGCATGATGCTTAAAATGTATTTGGGAAACTCCTTAAATGAGATGTGGGAGGTGCTGGTGTAGCCTGTGTGAAAGAGTTGTGGAACCTCACTTAACGAGCATAATTCGTTCCAGAATCTTACTCGTAATGCGAAACACTCGTTAAGAGAAAATTTTTCCCATATAAACTAATGTAAAATACGATAATGCATTCCATGCCGAAAGAAATACTCAAAAAATTTTATGTATAACGTTTATTCAAAGAAAATTATATATACATTGTTAAGGAGTGTGAATCATCTTCATCTTTTCTTCTATGCAGAATGAACCAACCTGGAATGCGAATTCGGTTTGCAGAAAACAAAAAAAAAAATCTAAATAATTAGTTTATTATTTATGATACATATCAAATTCTTTTTTACTAGAAAGGTGTCTAGAGACATTTGTTTTTGCCAACGCTTCAAAATTGGGTGAAAATGCAACACAGCATTATCATTAAATAAATTTGTAGCGTGCACAGCCACTGCCTTATTAGGGTGATGCTTCTCAATGTCCAATGCAACAGTTTCCCATGCTTTCAGCATTTCTCTTATCGCGCCAGAAGATTGTTGCTTTGTTGTTATCTCCTCCTCCTCTGACAAAGTCTCCTCCATAACTTCTTGCTGTGAAACACAATGGACCTCCAAATCGTGCAAATCGTTGATGTAGACTGATTGTATGTGCGTGCTAGATCAGCCACACTCACACCTCGTTCTCGCTTTTCAATGATTTTACGTTTCATTTCTAAGGTTATTTTTATTCTCTTATGGCTGTCTTTTTGCGGCTTTTTCTTCAGGGACATTTTTGCAAGGGTTATTAAACTTTGCACAAAAAAAAGTCTCAAATAATATGTCTGAACACAAGTTTGGAAAAATGTGTGTTCACAAGCGACACTAAGATGCTAGCGGAACGAGTGCTAAACACAGACTGATGTAGCAAGTGCACAATCCAGGACTTCCCCTCTTGTCACTCGTTATGTGAGTCATTTTTTTACAATTTGTTTTGTTCGTTATGCGAATTACTCGTTATGAGAGGTGCTCGTTAAGCAAGGTTTTGGTTTTGTGTGTGTTAAGTTACTTTCCTCTATATTTTATTTTCAGTGTGACCATGGTATTAAATTAGAATCGCTTCATAATAATTAGTTAAATTTTGTATCTGATACTTGATTTGGTCAGAAGTAGATATGAGTTAGAATGTTTTCATGAAAGTTAGCCTGCAGGAGTTAAGTAAATGGAGAAAGGAGAAAATTCTTAATTTTCTCTTTGTCTAATAAAGCAGGATGGTCAAAATAGGTGGGTCATGTTGCACAAGATACATCCAAAATTTTAGTAGGGACACTGTGTAATAGGTTGCTTTTGATGTCAAGGGAGCAAAAATATGGAAGCAGATCTTGTGGGAAATAGGATCTGTTATTGTAAATCAGATTTAACTGACTGAAGACAGGGGCCAGTGGTGGGTTCATAATACTCTGTTGATGAATACCTGTTGTCTAGAAAATAACTTATGTATCTTTAAATAGCCTTGTGTGTAGTCACTGTGTATTCTTGGTTTCTCTTGTGTGAGAACTCCATTGGGACTGTACATATGTTTTGTATTTATATGACATGTTCCACATCCTACAGTCATTTTGACTAACTTTGGATCCAGGCAGTGCAATTGGAGCTGAATATTTTCCTCTATTTTCCTATTTCCATCAGTGAGGAAATATTTTTAATGACATTTGTTCCTATGGAGGATGCACTGGTTAATGATCTTCTCTTGTGAAGGATTTATAGTTGCTGGCAAAATTGAATGCACATAGCTAATGTTGGTGAATAGTGAACCATGAGGAACAATATGAAGGAAAATAAAATGTTTGATGTAATGATGAATGTCCACGAGCAGGTCCAGAAATATCAGTCCATAATTTAACCATCAGTTTGGAATCTCAAGAACATGAGATTCCTGTGTGGTAAAAATGTTATAATGAAAGGTGTGTGGTATAATTATTAGATAAAGATTCATCCATATGTTACATTTACAAATTAACTACACAGTTAACTTCAACAGCCCTTGTCAGAGAGTCTTTGGTTTTAAGTTTCTGTGTTTACTGACAGCTGTTGGTTCCTTCTAATTGGTTATATAAACAGGATAATAATTGCTGGTGTACATGCAATCATCCTTAAATATACATATACCCTCAGCATTTGCATGTCATAAATGCATAAAACCTTTGCTTTCAAAATCAGCAATTCCTGACAAATCTTTAGTTTGGAGTTGTTTCATTCTTACATCATTTAATTGTTCTGTTTCAACTGCTGAAATTATCTGATATTGGCTGGAGTAGGCAGATGATTGTGGAACAGTAGGCTTTCTTGATTCCTGGGTTATTTAATGACACTAAACTATAGAAGTTACAGTTTCTGATGGGATGGAATGTGTTCATGAATTGTGAGTAGGTGAGAATGTGGAAGGATGTGATATACACTGTTTGAAAAAACTACTCTTGCTGTGTGCCTGGATAAACGAAAGGCTGGGCCAGAACAGTTTGTGACCTGCCCAATATTCTAACCACATGTTTCCCAAATACAAGTTAATGTCATTACCATTATGTGACTGCCCACTAGTAGAGTGTTGATGAGATTTTGGAAGGGGGTGGTGGCATTGGCCTATTTGGTGGTGCTGTCCTGACATTTGCTTGAAGAAACTAAATGTAACTGCAGAGAGCCTTAGGATAACTGGTTCTTAAGCCAGTATTTGAACCATGTATCTCCAGAGCACAAGTCAGGCATGATGTCATATGCCAGCCTGCTTATTATGTACTGAGTATGAGAAAATATGTGGGTTCATCATGAAAGACAGTGCTAGCACATACAATGCTGACAGCAGCAAGTGATAAGTCATACATTGTATCCTCTGCATTCTTGCTATTTAAATCATTTTGGAAGAAACCAGAGAATGAAGCTAACCAAAACCATCATTACATAGGAAGAGTTGAAAGAAACTGTATTAATTTCTGCTATACTGAGGGGTGCAGTGTCATTTTTATCTCTGAGTACCTTTGTAAGCTGTGTAATATATGTGTAAGCAAAGGTTAATAACAGTAATGTGTCTTGCCACCTGCTTATGGTGGTTTCTTTCTTGGCTTAGTCTTTTGACATTGAAGATGGAGGTGACATGTTCCTCCAATATGTTGGTTGTGGACTACGCAATGTTATATTCCAGTGCGTAGAACTCTTCGTAACTACTGTGAGAACCTCCGATCCCACATAGTTATTTTATTGCTCTGGTTTTACACTTGTTTGTAACTCTTTTATCACATGTGTGACCCATTCAGCTATAGTGGTCATGTCAGTGTGTAAGAGGTGAACCTTTTAAAATACAGTGACCCATTATTTGTCTTACACCATAACAGCAGCATATTATAGCATGTGAAATATATGCACCTAGTTTTGCTTCAGAAATTTGAGGCTCTCACACTGGTGAATGTAAAGATTATTGTCTTCTTGTATGTGACGGCATGTAGTCTGGTGTAAGCATCAGCATTTCAGAGTAACCTGCTGTCTTCATCTTCAGGGTATCCAGGGTGCCCGGAATCATGTACTATTCATCTTCCTCTTGCCTTCCTCCTTGGAAACATTTTTATTCACCTCCTTCTCCTCTGGAAGACATTCTTTTTCCTCATTTCTGTTCTTCCTAGTATTTTATTCCACCCATTGGCACACGGTAACGTAGTTGGTTGAGGCACTGTGCTACAAGCCGGAAGGTTGTGGGATTGAATTTTGATGAGGTCATTGGATGTTTTCAATTTACCTAATCCTTCCAGACTCACTATGGCCCTGGTGTCAACTCAGCCTCTAACAGAAATGAGTACCATGCATATTCTTGGAATGTTTTTGGGGTGTAAAGGGCGGCCGGCGCATAAGGCTGACAACCTTACCGCCATCTCTGAGCTGATTGTCTAGAAAATATGGGAACCTCAACATCTCACAACCCTATGGACCTCCATGGTCTGTTACAGGGATACCTTTACTTACCCCTTTTAATGGCCTGAGTTTTCCATGCAGCTTATTCTTTTGTGGAGGTGTAAGTTTCCTCTAGAATTCTGGTAACTTTCTCCCAGGCAATATGGTGTAACATTCCAGAAGACAGTAATCTTTAGTTGTACTTCTCATCACTCATTGATGTGTGTGTGCATGTGAGCATCTTTTTCCACTTTCTTATAACCCCAGGTTTGCTGATGTGTTCCATATTCTTCATGTTGTAAAGTGAGGTGAATTGTTAATGTTTCACTGTTTGCTGCTCTTTACCACATGTATATTTCTTTCATGTCTGTTTGATAGTCATGGGTGGCTTGCAAAGCTTATTGCACCAAAGCCCCAGTAACTGCCTCTTAAGGTTCCTGACAGGCCCCATAAGCTACCATAGCAGTGTGCAATACTGCATTTACACTTTATCTTGTCCCTACTTCTAACACTGTTCATCCGTTCCCACCACTCTCATGACAAGAAAATGGGGCTGATTTTCCTGATGCTGAAGATGTTGACTAAATGAACACTTAAGAAACCACAGGTCTGTGTGCCATCTTTTGATTTGGTGTTGATAAAACGTGGACCAATAACAATCATTCCATTATAGTTTAGTGTTGAGGTTGCTCCTGTGTTTGGTGATTGCACCATGTAGAAGCGGTTTGTATTTCAGATGTTTTCAAGATCATTACTTTCTCCATATTTAAGGCGAAGTGACTACCCCATAGAATCTCCAAAACATTGGCCGTGCAGCTCAATTCTGTGTGGTCCCATACCCCAAAACATGATCATCACTGTTTCATTATAATGTTATTTGTGTTTTTCATTCCAGTTCTGGTAATATAGCCTTCTACTATTTATCAGGGGAGGCAGATGAGCTTCCTGTGATGAGACAGATACCATGGTTTATGGACAGCAACAAGAGAATAACAGCATTGTGTTTTGATCCTTCAGGTTCTTGGCTTCTAGTTGCTGGTGAGGTGAAGGTTATGTTGTTTTTACATTTCCAGTTTTGATCTTGTGAACTATTTTTATATTTTTTTAAATTAAAATAAGCTGTACACAACTGCTATATTGTACCTGTTGTTTGTAGCAGGATCATCAGTTTTTGAAGGGACTGGGACTGTTGTACAATGCAGCTAGTAGCTACACTATATAGTGTTGAATGGTAGAATGCCTGATGAATTGGAAGTGATTCAGAAGGAAAGGGTTTGTAGCGCAAACAATGTAGTATCTTGGCATTTGCTTGGAGGGACTGAGGAAAACAGTAAAAACCGTAGTAAAGATAGCCAGTGCCCTTATTGAGATTCAAATTTAACACCTGCCAGATACAAGTGTAGAGTCTTCCTGCTACATCAGCCTTCATGGTGATTACCATTGTAACTGCAGCATTTCTGTTTATACATCTGAAGTTATTTTACATTCCTTATAAATTTAATTCTGGCCACAGGGTAAAATTTTATGAGCTTGGATAGCTCAGTCAGTATAGTGGTGGCTGTTACCTGAAGAACCGGGGTTTATCCTGGCAGGAGTAGGAATATTTCTCTTTGCTACCATGTCCAGGCTTGCACCAGGATCCACCCAGTGTTCCCTTTAATGGGTACTGGGGAGACTTTTCGGTCTCAAATAAAGTGCTCAGAACATGAAGCTGGCCACATACCTTCATATATCGCTGAGATGGTCAGTGAATGGAGCTATACTTCCACTCTGCCTTATGTTTGACATCATTTGTGATATGGTGTAACATTTTTTCCCTGCAGATACTGATTGTATTTTCATATTAATAATCCTGTTATTGCAAAACCATTTTTTTTATGTTTTGCTCTTATTGTGTTGGATTAAATGAAATCAGAAAAGAAAGGCCCTTTATTCATCAGTTAAATTAATCAAACAGTTCTGAAAGGCCTGGAGGTATGAATTAGAGGAATTTGTCATTGTAGAGTTTTTTGGTTATAGCATTTTGTTGAAATTTTAAGTATAACTGGATACTGAAGGAACTTATTGCTCCCATCCTTAGAGCTCAAGGCTTAGAAACATAGTGATTTTAAAATGTTGACATGCTGCAATGCCCAGAAGACGGCCTAGTGAATATGAACCTTCACAAGGACCCGATATCCCATAAAGGAATTTATACAAAACTAATGTAACACCAGTTGAGTATTTCACAGTAAGTTTCATCATTTGTTGTATAAGTCTGCATACTGTTAACTTCATGCGTTTTTATTTATGTAAAAGTGGTAATGTGGTAATGTACGTACAGGAAAACGAATGCAATTAAGGTCATGTTATGTATGTTATTACAATACATTCTTGATTTATGGATTACTGTGGGCGCAAAATTCGGTAATACTCTCCTGTTTCTAGCTTTCGAATACACCGTTCTTTTAAAAAAGTGTTATTTTATATATTACACCTTTTTTTAGTTACAATCGAGACATCACATTTCATCTTTTTAAATTTTCAGGTTATGATGGCTCAATTTTCATCATTCCAGCACTCTCCCTGGTTGATCCGAATGCTGTGTTAGATCATCGATGGTCATCTACTGATTTAACATCATTTCCTTCTCCATTATTACATGCTAATCCTTCAAATTCTGGTATCACAAATCTGCAACGTTCCTACCCCACATCAATAGTATGGTGGCAGAGCCTGTTGGAGTGTCATCATATGGCCATCATGGGAACAGACTGTGGGGATATTATTTTTATTAGTTTAACCACAGGACTTCAAGTTGGTATTACTTTTATCCAAGCTACTATAGCAATGTTGCATATCTGCCAGGACGACAGCCTTGATTCTGTTTTCCTCTTGGTGAGTTAGTGTTCATGTTGACTTAAGGTTCATCTTTTATAATATAACATTTCTGTCTCTTCAGGTTTCTCCTTTTTATCCTCTCTACTTGGTAGTTGCTACGAGGCAACATAAGGAATATAATGCATGAAGTGATCTATGTTCGCCACTGTTTTGTTACTGATGACCATATGTGGTTTAATACATGAAATGATCTATTTAGTAGTTACAGGCTTGCCAGCATGGTTGTTTTTGAGCCAGTACACATACCAGCAAACATATCAGAAGTTAAAAAGTCACACATCTGCTGGAGCATTGTATGCTTTGATGTTAAGGTTAAAACTCAGCGTGAAAGTACCAGCAACCCCCCCCCCTTTCGTCTTAAAAAAATGAGCTGTTTATCACCATGCAGTGAAAATCCTGTAAATAAACCAATTTCATGTGCTGGGTGTCGTTTAATTTTTTGGAACGTGAATTTAGTGAAGTAACAATAGTCCACTGTTTTTATTTTTTTTTCTTTTGCATGTATAGGCTGACTGCCTGCGTGGTCTAGTGGTCAGAGTTCCTGGCTACAGATCCAGAGGTCCCGGGTTCGATTCTCGGCGCCACCACATTTTCTGAGAAGAATGGAATCCACTCAGCCTCATGAGGATAATTGAGGAGTTATTTCAAGGAAATGGTGGCTCTGGTTTAGAAAACTGAAATTAACAGCCATGGGGATTCGTTGCGCTGACCACGCAAGACCCTCTGTCTGCTAAAGTTGCCACTAACTTTGCTGACAAGTGGCGGTTGCTTGGTCGGTATAGTTTACTTGTGGACTAACACCACGGAGTTTGGTTTTTATTTGATGTATAGGCTGAATGTAATATAGTTACAAGCTGTAAGTAGTAGTTTATTAATGATGTGTAACATAGTGAATAAGAAGTACATATTTGTATCAAGTTTACTGTAACAGAAACCTTGGCAAAAAAGGATACTTCAGCTAGTTTTACTATATATTTTATTTTTAATTTATTGTCACTTAGTGGCTTAGACTGTATAGCATTGCAAGATAGCATGATTAATGAATGATTAATTCGAGAGGATGTGGCCTGTTTGAAAACACTCTTAATAATCAGTTAGTGAATTGTGCAGTGAATTCTTCACAAGTACATGTTTGTGATTCTTACGAATGTGGGAAAGCCGAATAATAGTTATGATGTAAGCAAGCATCACATATGAAGAATTAAAAAAAAAATGGACAGAAATTCCTGCTTTACTGAGGAGAAGAATCCTCTATAAGTTTCTAATAAAATATTAAGATGGGCTGGTAGGGCGTAAGGTTCCAATATTTGTATGGATTTTCTTTTTCTGGGAAATCACCGTGTGAAAGGAGACAAATTTCAAGACAAAGGCACAAGACAGAGGGCAGTGAATTTTATTTAAATAGACTGTGATGATGAGTCAAGGCTGAGGTAATCTGAATAGGGTCCTGCTATGGCACCTATTCCAGCAGGATTTCATGATACTAGGGTGTTTTGAAGGTACATGTGTTCTTCAAAATCTAAACTGATAATTTGTTTAACATCCATAATAGTTACACAGGCACAATTGGACTGATCAGTTAAAATATCCTAACAGTACATGTCAATAACTCAAAATGTACAAAATGATGAATAATAGAATCCCTTTTTGATCAGTAACCCCTTGCTATAGCTTACCAACCATGGATGACAGCTCCCAGCAGTTCAGTATAAGGGAATAAATATACTTAAAGCACCAAAAACACAAGTCAGCCATGTGAAACGAAGCATCACACATCAACTGAATGCAGTGTCATAGAGAACTTTTAAGGATAACTGATTCTTTTTGAAAGCCCATTCCCACAAGTCTGTTCCTTCTTTCTGCCATTTAGATCACAAGTGACAGCAGGTCACAGTGGAAACTACTGTTGGAACAGCGAGAAACAGGTTATGGCTGGCCAATTGATAGTTCAGGTTCTGCAGTTAAAGTTGTCACATCAAACAGTGAACCCAGCTCCAGCAGTCATGCCAATCTGGGTGAGTTTAGCAGGTTTTTAAATATAGATATAATGTATATGGGAATATGAATTGAGTAAAGAACTGTTCCATTTAATTGTGACAATTGTCATTGGTGAGAGGCACTATGCTACAAGCCAGAATGTTGCAGGTTCAAGTCCTGATGAGGTCATTGGATTTTTCAATTTACCTAATAATCCTTCCAGCCGCACTATGGCCCTGGGGTCTACTCAGCCTCTAACAGAAATGAGTACCAGGAATGTTCTTGGAATGTTCTTGGGGGTAAAGGGCGGCCGGCATGTAGGGCTGACAACCTTGCCACCATCTATGAGCTGATTGTCTAGGTAATGTGGGACCCTCAACATCTCACAACCCTATGGGCCTCCACAGCCTGCTACAGGGATACCTTTACTTACGTTGACTTATTTGTCATTTGTGCAGATTAATACAATATGGCATACTGTTCTTTTAAGGTTTGGAATTTGGGAACAGAAGTGGTTCATACTTACCTACAACAAGATCCAGATTGCAGGGTTTGAAGCAGCTTTCATTTGAGAAGTTGATAAGTTTGCGACAGAGGCTGGCAGAGACAAGGTCAAAAGGAGCTTCAGCAATGGCAGTAAATGTCCATTTTCGAAGAGGTAGATATTTTTTAAAATCTAGATTTATGCATGTAATTTGTTCAGGCAACAGGTATACACCGGGTGTATACAGTATCCCATGCGAGTGCGACAAGGTCTATATTGGGCAGACAGGCTGTTCTGTGGACACGAGGTTGAAGGATCATCAGCAGCACATCTGTCTCGAACATCTGGAGAAGTTAGCTGTGGCTGAACACGGCATCGATTTGGGACACTGCATTCAGCTTCAGAATACTTCCATCCTCGCCACCAAGACCTGTTATATGGATCGCATCATTAGGGAGGCGAGATTGAACTCCATCATGACAATGTGAACAGAGAGGGGGGGTTTGTCTCAGCAAGTCATGGAAGCCTCTCATCTGTTCCCTCAAGAAAACTCCGAGATATGATGCCAGATCCACAAGGCTACTCAGGTCCATCACAGCCTCCAAGCTGCAGGGTTAATGCCCTCCATTTAACCTTCCCTTCTCTCCACCTGACACATACTGTATACCTGCTCTGGCCTGCTACCTGCTGGCCACTTAACCAGACTCTTTCCCCTCCCCCTCTCTACCATTTCCCTGTGTAGCCCCACTCACTTCCCTCCTCTTATACTTGTACAGCTGTGTTTACTCGACTGGACTCAGTCTGTTGCACCTGCTCAAGCTGGTTTGCTCGTGGATTTCTTCTTGTATTCTACCCTGAAGATGGAGGTGATACATTCCTCCAAAACGTTGGTTAACACAATTTCTACATGGCGCCACTGTGAAAACCTCAAATCTTACAACAGTTATATAAATTAAGCTATTATTACATATTTCCAGTGTTATGGAATTGTTATATGAACCTTTTTCTTCTTTAACTAACTCCCTGGAATTGGCCGCACCATAGCTCAAGTGGTTAGTCGCTTGCCACCGCAGTGGCAGGGGTTCAATCCTGGGTCTGGTCAAGTGGGATTTGTGGTGGACAAAGTGGCACTGGGGCAGGTTTTCTCCAAGTACTTCGGTTTCCCCTGCCAATCTTCATTCCACCAATTGCTCCACATCACCCTCACCTATCACCTGGGACTGGTACAATAGGCCAGATGTGGCCGCAGTGCAAGGGACTTAGTCCCACACCACTAGCAATAAAAAAAACTCCCTGGAATACAGTCCTTGTGTAACCAATGGCTGCCCACCTAATCAAAAAATTATTTGTCGCTTATCACTCAGTCATGGAGCTTCGCCTTCTTGAGAACCCGCCAATTGTGCAGCTACTCAAGAACTTCCCAGCATTTTATGAAACCCAAAGGTTCGTTACCATGTTCACAAGAGCTCTCCACTGGTCCCTGTTCTGAGCAAGATCAATCCAATCCATACCACCCCATCCTATCTCTCTTAAGATCCATTTTAATACTATCCACCCACATACATTTGGTCTTCCTAGTGGTCTTCTTCCTCCTGGCTACCCCACAAATATCCTATATGCATTCCTCTTCATCTCAATTCATGCTACATTCCCTGCCCATCGCATCCTCCTTGACTTGATCATCCTAATTATACTTGGAGTAGAGTACAAGTTATGAAGCTCCTCATTATGCAGTTTTTTCCAAGCTCCTGTCACTTCATCTCTTTTCAGCCCAAATATTCTCAACAACCTGTTCTGAAAAACCCTCAGTCTACATTCCTCTCTTATGTCAGAGACCAAGTTTCACACCCATACAGAACCACAGGCAAAACTGAAGTTTTGTATATTATAATTTTTATGTTTTTGCACAGCAGACGAGAAGACAGAAAGTTCTGGACTGAATGGTAGCAAGCACAACCTGAGTTCAGTCTCCTCTTGATTTCCTCCTGAATGAAGTTTTGATTTGTTATCACAGTTCCCGAATATCTGAACTGTACCACATTTTCAAACATCTGTTTCCTATTGATATGTTGGGTTTTTGGACTCTATCCATCGTCCTGGTTTTTAAGATAACAAATAAAAACACGACGTTTCGGAAACTGGATCTGTTTCCGTCCTCAGGTGAAGGAAAACACCTATTCAGTTGGGTCCCTTAGAAAGAGCTAGCCTCAATCACTGGACAAACCGATGTCACAAAACATGAAGATTATAAAAACCTGAGACCAGGCTAAGTCCATGAGAGCTAATAAGAAAAATATTCATAACAAATTGTAGCAAACACCATATNTTTTTATTTGTTATCTTAAAAACCAGGACGATGGATAAAGTCCAAAAACCCAACATATCAGTGTGTTATACACCATCGTCAGAATCCTATAGTAACTACTTGTATAACCGGTATGGACCCGGTATTTACCCTTCTTTTAGAAAATTAGAACGCCTGAAAATTCAGTTAGCGAAAACCCTCAATCATATAACTTTCCTCAGGAGATGCAAATCTCAGGGTATCATCCCCAAAGCCTTCTCTGTAAAGACGCCCTTCAATAGTCGACGGACCTCCAAAATTGCCTTACGTGCCAGCCAGGCACTTCTTAGGGATAGGTTACACTATCATTGGCATAAGAAGACTTCCCAACTATATGGTGTTTGCTACAATTTGTTATGAATATTTTTCTTATTAGCTCTCATGGACTTAGCCTGGTCTCAGGTTTTTATAATCTTCATGTTTTGTGACATCGGTTTGTCCAGTGATTGAGGCTAGCTCCTTCTAAGGGACCCAACTGAATAGGTGTTTTCCTTCACCTGAGGATGGAAACAGATCCAGTTTCCAAAACGTCGTGTTTTTATTTGTTATCTTAAAAACCAGGACGATGGATAGAGTCCAAAAACCCAACATATCAGTGTGTTATACACCATCGTCAGAATCCTATAGTAACTATCTGTTTCCTATCTTTATGCCATGATTTTGCCCTGCATTATGGTGATGAGACAGAACATCTGCTTTGTTTTCTCTGTATTTACTTCTAGACCAACCTCCTTACTTGCATCAATTAAAGTGTGTGTTTTTTCTCTTTGTGATATCCATATTATCACCCAGTAGATTCACATCATCAGTATAGACCAACAGCTGATGTGTCCCATTTAATTTCAATTCCACCTGGTTTTCCTGGACCTTCCTAATGGCATATTCTAAAGCAAAGTTGAAATGAGTGGTGATGAAGGATCTCCTTGTTTTTGACCATTCTGGATAGTGAAATTATCAGGCAAATGTTTACCTATATGGACTTTACCATATGTTTTGTTTAAACACATTTTAATCAACCTATCTACATAGTTTTGTGGGTACCCCAGATTGTGTCAGAATATTGTACAATACTTCCCTCCTAACTGAATCATAGGCTTTCTTGAAGTCTATGAATAGCTGATGTACTGTCTCATTGTACTCCCATTTTTTTTTTCTCCAGTATCTGACAAATGCAAAAGATCTGATCAGTAGTTGATCTGTTATTTTGAAACTCACACTGATGATCCACAATAGTTTCGTGTATGTATGGACTCAACCTTGAGAGAAGAATATTGGATAAAATTTTGTATGAAGTTGATAGCAGTGATATCCCATGAAAATTAGTACAGTTTTATCACCCTTCTTGTGAACTGGTACAGTAATAGACTTCTTCCACTGAACAGGTAATTTTTCCTTATTCAAAATAGAATTAATTAGCTTATGGATCTTAGAACATAATATATCACCTCCTGCTTGAATAAGTTCTGCCGGAATTTGATAACTTCCTGCCGATTTATACCATTTCAATTTTGCAGTAGCAATTTCAACCTCAAAAGGGCTAGAATCGGGTACCAATGGCTCAGCTGTATGGATTTCTATCTGCCTAACATCACTGACCCTATGTACATTCAATAACTGAAAGAAGTAATTTTTTCACCTATTCAAAATATTTTGGGAATCTGCAAGCAGATCACCGTTCTCACCCTTCACTAAGTTACTTCTAGTTTGATGACCCTTCTTATTTTCACATTTTTTTTCCATACTGAGAAATATTTCTGTAACAGACATGTTCAGGTTCCTTTCCCTCTTATTAAAATTTTAATAATTTGTGGAGCCAAATAGTACACAAAAACATGTTTTCCCATATTTGTAACCTCTATTAATACTTAATAATGTGCCTGATACTGTCTTTCATGACTATGTAGTCTGTCTTTATGAACAAACAGTTGTTCCATTTAATCTGATAATTAAGTAATTAATCTGTCCCACTTAATGGGACACCATTATTCTGTAGAAGTTAATGTTTAATGATAAATAGTCAGTTAACAGCATTAGTTAATTGACCTGGTACTATAATGTTACATGAATTTCTTAAGACATTGCTTTGACATCTGATATTAAGAATACATTAGTTGCGTGCTCTTTCTCAGAATATTTACCCTGAATCTTTAAGATTACACAGTTTACTTAAACAGTGTACCTAGTATTAGTGCAAAAGTTGCATAGAATGTGGAAATGTTTCCATTTCAGCTTACATTACAGTTGTTATTTTAGCACTGCAGTGTTTGTCAGTACATTGGAAAGCCTTTAGCATTCTACAGTGCTTATTCCTGAAGGCTGACATTATATATGAAACCCCATCCATGAAAACCTAAGGACAAGAATAACTTAAACAGTGTTTTGGTTCCTTTGGCCACTAGAAAGCAGTGGAAGCAGTATTGATGATACAGGATGTTCTTCATACTCGGCCTCTGAATCTACTGCTGCAGAAGGCTCTGATATGCCTCCTGTACACCATGTTACCACTGGACCACAGCCTGAGAGATTAAGTTCAGAAGTTGGTGACACATTTCTGTGCCCTCAGTATGCAAGAGGTCGGCATCTGCTTTCTGGGTATCATGCTCCTACTAATATCCTTTCGGTAAATATTATTGTGACAAAAACTATATCTTATTTTAGATATCTGAATATTCATTACATTAAGAGTGGTAGTTTCATTTAGTCATCAGCTCAGAATAGGAATATGGCTTTATGGGACAGTGGACTACATTTACATACAATTTGTCTTGCATTACCAGTGGTTATTGTAGGTTGCAGACCTAGTAGTATCACAGTTTTCCAAAAAGATCTGATAAGTTTGGGACGTTTATATTCTGTTCTGTTCTCATCATTTCTTTTTTCTGTATGATATATTTCTGTATTATGTGTTGTCAATTTTTTTCATACTTTATGCAGGTGGTTACCACTATTTTTAAGAAAGATATGTTGGTAAATTAATATTCTTCCTAAAAGTAATTTGGTCATGACAGTTAACCATTTCTTCCTAGGGGTGGTATATTGAGGAAAGTCTACATAATTACATCCTAATTACTTTCGTCTGAAGAGGCAGGATATAGTTTGTTTGTTGAAGGTATCTTGTTACAGTGTTAAAATTAGAATAAGTACACACTTAATGGAATTTAATTACACATACACCACATAGGTTATGGACATTAGGTATCTTTTGTGTATGTGTGTGCATGCGTGCGTGTAAAGAAAATGTGTCAAATAGTCATTTCATAGTAATCTTTTCTGTGTTACTAATCAAGTATGTAGTAGCATGATTTCTTATTCATGAATTTTGGTAAATATTATTTAAGATCAGAAAATTGATGTCAAACAGCTGTGATGTCATGAGTTAACACAATTATAGGGCAAAGTGAAACTTCTAGTTCCTGTAGCTCTCACACTTATCAGTTGGAATGTGCCACCCTGGTATTTGCAGTATGCCAGATTTGAAAACTGTTGTTTATTTACTTCTTATAAACATAATTGATGATTCTGTGTTGGTATTATTAAACCCCACAGAAGAAAATATCCATATATATTAATAACATTATGAGAATGGAGGGTTCTCTCTACTGGGATATAATTCATTGTAGCCTATTGAGAGTCAACAGACTACATGGCATTGTATCCTGGAAGACAAAACTCCTCATAACCACCACTGTGAGAATCTCAAATCCTACAACATTATGGAAAAATTGTTGTTTCCATTGTCTGAGTGGAAGGTGTGTAGTGACGTTTTGAAGGATGGCTCTTTTCTCCATGTTCATGTAAAAGGAAGGGTGTGTACTCTGTTAGTCCATTAAACAAAGCTGATATTTATATTGAATTGCTCGGAGTTTTCATCCATGGTTGGTAAGCAAGGGGATGTTGGTCAAAAAGGGATTGTATTGTACATTGTCTTATATAATGTTTTGTACATTTTTAAGAGTTGTTGACATGTAATGTTTGTTTGTTTTCACCTGACTTGTCCAGTTGTACCTGTGTAATGGTTATGAATGTTAACTCAGTTATCAATTAATGCTAGGCTTATAACCCTATTTATAACCCTATGCGCAAATCAGCTCGCTCTGTCTTCAGTAGTCTACACGTTGACCGCAACAGTGTTAACAGATTAATGCGATTAGGGTTATAAAGTGTGAAACCCCGCAACTGTGTAATAATTAATTGTAGCAGTTACTTGTAGATTGTTGAATAAACCAATTAACGGTCTCTACGGCGTATTCAGTAACGAAACACGTTACATTGGTTTTTTTACTTAGAAGAGCTGCAGAACTTAATGGCTTTAGCAACAACATGCCCTTCTTGATACAGAACCTACTTCTAGATCTATTTTACTTTCTAATGATTTGAAATAACTTTTTCTGATAGATCCCACAGATTAGATACCAGTTCCTTCTTCTTAAAGATGGAGGCAGGGCCAGTCTTTGATGTATATCATACATATTGTGACATGTTGTGCAATGGAGGACAACCCCTCTCTACCCAGCAGTGACGTGGCAACTCTGGCCACAGTGACGTGGTGGATGAGTCAGCGCTCTGTCCCCCCCCCTCCGCGGTGACGTAAGACCCAACGCAGCTGTGACACGGGTAACAGCCAACAGCAGTACCGATTGCATAACAGGCAAGCACTGCGACTGTATAAGTGAACCACACTGCCTACGGAGTTGAGTTGAAATGTGGCCGTTGCCGAGTGCAGTTGAAGTTAGTTAAAAAGTGTATCAGCCGCCGAAGTGAGTTCTCGAGCCAGCAGCCTACGAGTTGAGTTGGAATCTAACAGCAGTCATGGAAAGAAGAACCGGACGCGTGTGTGAGAATTAGTGATAGTTCGTGATAACCGAGTAATAATTGGGAGTGTGTGATACAGTGACACTTATATAGCTCCCTTATCGTAATTAGTACGTGTAGCCTAATGAAGATAGAGTGAACAGATTATTGCAAATAGGGTTATAAAGTGCGAAACCCCGCAACTGTGTTATAAATCATTGTAGCCGATACTTGTAGGTTGTTAAATAAACCAATTAACAATCTCTATGGCGTCTTCAGTCACAAAACACGCTACAATATTTTTTATTCAGACAATGGATATTAAGAGACATTTCTCCCATAATGATATGAGACCACTGTCACAATCTTTAAAACCATATTTCAGTAAGGTGAGGAACAAAGAAAAAGGAAGTTTAATAGAAGATACAAAAGCTGGTTCATTTTGCTTGAGATTCTGTTGGTTATGAGAGCAGGCAGAATTCCTGACTAGGTCCCATGCTCAACATCATTGCTACTGTATACCATATGTCAGGAAGTTTGTTTTCTGAATCATTATGTGTAGTTATTATTTTATGTTTTTGCAGCCTTGCTGAAAGGTGACTGGCTGTATACCAATACATGAATGCATATTAAATAATTTACACTTAACTCAAAAAGTTATCCAAATTTATATTCTGTATCTTGTTTAATTGTTCATTGCCATATAAATGTTCTGAACCCTGAAGCCATCAGACCAATTAATATATGCATGTATTAACTTATCTCTAATTACAGATGCATGTCCTACATCTGATTATCTTATGCTTTCATGCTATATTGTGCATATTTATCTGTGTGTTCACAGATTAGTGAATAGGATTTTTTCTAAGCTCATTATAAGTAATCAGAATCTTGTCTCTTTTCTTCTTTTAAAGATTCATGGGATGAGTTTGGATGTAGTACCCCTGTTTGTTCACAAGTTGGCACAGCAGTGCAGAGATGTTCTAGTTACAGACAGATTTTTGTATGTGACTGACATAAATGGAAAGAACTTGTCAGTTGTATCATGCCAGTTGTCTGAAAGTCGGATTGGTGGGGAATCTGTAAGTAGTTTCCAACTTATGTTTTCTTATTTATTTGTATTTACACACTAATGCATTCTCTGAAAAGTATGCATTCCTTAAAAGTTGTTCAGTAATGAAAATTCATTAAATGATAATTTACCATTATCCAACTTAAAATTTGTTTAAATGACAGCCTGCCTTTCATCACAACGNTAATTTACACTTAACTCAAAAAGTTATCCACAATTTATATTCTGTATCTTGTTTAATTGTTCATTGCCATATAAATATTCTGAACCCTGAAGCCATCAGACCAATTAATATATGCATGTATTAACTTATCTCTAATTACAGATGCATGTCCTACATCTGATTATCTTATGCTTTCATGCTATATTGTGCATATTTATCTGTGTGTTCACAGATTAGTGAATAGGATTTTTTCTAAGCTCATTATAAGTAATCAGAATCTTGTCTCTTTTCTTCTTTTAAAGATTCATGGGATGAGTTTGGATGTAGTACCCCTGTTTGTTCACAAGTTGGCACAGCAGTGCAGAGATGTTCTAGTTACAGACAGATTTTTGTATGTGACTGACATAAATGGAAAGAACTTGTCAGTTGTATCATGCCAGTTGTCTGAAAGTCGGATTGGTGGGGAATCTGTAAGTAGTTTCCAACTTATGTTTTCTTATTTATTTGTATTTACACACTAATGCATTCTCTGAAAAGTATGCATTCCTTAAAAGTTGTTCAGTAATGAAAATTCATTAAATGATAATTTACCATTATCCAACTTAAAATTTGTTTAAATGACAGCCTGCCTTTCATCACAACGGCATATAAGCAACAGCAACTTTGATAGAGTTCATTTTCCTGATATACTGTACTGCAGAATGAGATGTAAATTACCATCTAAGTATACCAGTTTGTTTACTTTTACTGATTACATGTTAAAACTCCAACATATTTGAGACACAAGACCATCCTGAGGAGGTGTACCGTATTAATGGGAAACTTCACAGTTCACATGCACATGTTATGCAGAGGCTATGAGACCATAAAAAATGCTGTTGTCAAATTGCATGACAAGTTGTGAGAAACAGATTCCATGCTTGATAAAAAGAACGGATATCCAAAGCCAAAGCATGCTGTCACAGAACAGAGACTTTAGTATATTTGAGTGAGAATGGAAATAAGTTCAGGAAAATCAGCTAGGACAAGAATGTGACATATAGAAAATCTCTCATTTAAGGGATCTCAATGCTCTTAGGTTTTATTCTTACAAAATGTTGGTGGTCCAGAATTTGATTCCTGCAGATCCAGTTGTGTGCATAAACTTTTGTTGTTGGATGTTCCAATCTGCTCACAGTGAGATTGTTGATCCAGTGCTTTTCTTTTTCATGTGTAGTACACCCATTAGTACTCTGAAAATTCTCATGCAGTACACAAAAGTCCCACTTCATGACCAGAGAGTGGGTGTGTGGTGTGCAGTTCGTGGTCAGAAAATAATCGGGGCTATACTCGTATTTTTGTATGACACAGTGAACTCAGAGCATAATGTAAATGGTATTTGGGAACCATCCTTTCAAATTCTCACTGAAGGAGGGAAGCAGTGTCCACATTTCCGGCAGGGTAATGTAGTGGCCCGCACATCACAACATTCTGTTGAGGCTCTTTGGGAAATTTTTGGTGAAAGGATAATTAACCAGGGACTGTGGCCACCTCATCTACCAGATTTGAGCATGCACAGTTATGCATATGGGGAAGCTTGAAGCAGAAAGTGTACAGGAACAATATGCATGCCCTAGAGACCCTCCATAATGAAATTAAGGTTGTAATAAGGAATGTTACAGAAGTTGAGCTACAGCAAGTGTCTTAAAATTTCTAATGTGAGTGCCAGATGTATTTTGATGTGGGTGGATACCACTTTCAGCCACTTCTTTAAAATACAGATGAGTAAGACAAAACCATAGTGTAACATGAATCAGGAAGTTGTGCTCATGTGTGAAACTTCATGCAACAACCCCTGCCTTATGTATTGGCTCTGGCAAGGAAAGCTGCACCCCAAGTTCCGTTACAGTGTGGATCACTTAAGTTTTTACCTCACTGTATATGGCAGCTCTTGGTGCTATTTTAATTAATATTTCATGATGAAAGGCCATGGTTCAGAAGGGTAACAACTGTGTTAAATGAGTTAACTACTGTTATACAGGAATAAATTTACATTTAAATCTTTATACACAATCAACAGATTATATACTAATAATAAAACAGAAGATGTAACTATGTTCAGTTGTAGACAGATTTGGGGTATCATGTGATAAATGGAATGTACAAATAAGTCCATTTTTGTCTTCAAGGACTGCAACCCAGACTCTGTTATTGAAACGTTTGAAATGAAACATCCAGATGAAAAGATTCTCGCTCTCTACAAACGAGGTTACTCAGATGATCATCATAGGAAGCCGTCAGCAGGAGTTTCCAGCAAAGAGTCATTAATAGCTGAAAATGAAGATTTTAGTCCACAAGTGTCATCTGATAAAAAGATCCGAAGTAGCAGTAGAGAAAAGGAGAAAAAGTCATCTCAAGTACCATTCTGCCTGCCAAAGAGTTTAAAGGAATTAAAACTGGATATGCCTTCCGTTGATACCTGTGTCATTGTAACTACAAGTGGTGTTTATGAAGTTGCTCTCAGGTAATATTTCTAGTTTATACTTCACAGACTTCTCTGTCGATATATCATGAACATCATTGTGAATAAGAAACATTTTCAGGCTAACTCAGCTCTGCACAGTGTTAGCAAGGAACAAGCATCATGTTTATGGATTAGTTGCCAGCCTGTCACGTTTTCAGAAATGTGCATAGTAAGCTGGCTTCAAAAGCAACCTCCGTAGTCGAGAGGTAACGTTCCCACCTCATGACTCGTGGTACGCGGGTTCAAATACCCGGCGGAGGTCGTCGAATTTTTAAGGGCGGAAAAATTCAAGGAACAAGTTCTCCGGGAGGGACTTTAAGCTGTGTGTAACTTTACGGCACGTAAAAGAACCTCATATCCCCAAAGGGGATCACTGAGCCAAATTCCAGGACGTTTCCTGCCCAACAGTAGTCTTTAAGGCCTCTAATAAATGGGGGAAGCATTATAGACACTGCTAAGCAAGTGGCCAAACTCGCTTGCTCAGCGGGACTGTTGGTACGCACCATTTATCGGTAGGGTATAGAGACTGGTAGAATATCATAGAGGGAAGCACAATAGATCAAACTGGTCGCGGTGCATGGGGAAACCCACCCTCTCTAAATAACTAAATAAGCTGGCTTCAACATTTTTGACCATCTACCATCTAGCCTCAGAAGTCTTATGAATTAAAAGGCAGCATTTGAAGTAGCACTAACAAGATATTGTACTTAAATGCACATTCATGGATGCATGGATGGATGGAAAAGTTCTGGCATAGTTTTCTTATTTGTAGCGCCTTATTTAATAGAAACTTATCAACACTCTGATGTGACGAAGGTAGAACATTCTTTTAAAGTAAAAGATGCGGCACAAAATAGTGATTGAAAAATTAAATTGAATCTTGCATTCTTATTTCAACCTCCACTGCTGCCTAATTTCAGGTGATTTGTTTCAGAGGTTCTATACACAAAGGTGCTGGTACAAGTTAGTGTTGTTTATTGCCAAAGGGAAGAATGTTGTGGGTGACAGACTTTTAGTGTTATCTCATGATATAAGGTATACAAAAGTATATAAGGTATGCCGTCTACACAACAATATTCTCTATTTAAAAAACAAAGAAGACTCTGCTGTATCAACATTTGCTTACATTATGTTTTTACAGACACAACATATTTCGACCCTTACACCAGATCATCATCAGGCACACAATGCTCCAGTTTGAGCTGATGAATTGCAATTAATTATCATCAAATTCTTCAAATAAGGATCCTTATTGTGTCTTAAAATTATTTAAATGCATTTTTGGTCAAATGTTTTAAAACTGAAAATCCTTAGATAATAAAATTTAAAATTAAAGACTAAAGATTAAAATATGAAAGTTAAAATTTTTTTTTGTGGTAAGACTCTGGATACTTCTGTATATCTTATTTATGACACACAACAGGATGCGCACTATTAAGATTATCTCATGATATTTGGTGGTTAGGGACTGGAGCTTATGGAGTTGGCCATGTTACATATGTTAGCAACTGTATATTAGCTGAATAATGTTTTGTTTTTGGTTAATGTTAGCTCAAATTAATAAATACTAGATGAGCAGCTTATTTAGGATGTGGAAGGAAAGAAAGAAATGTATATCACATTTTGACTAGAAAAACCACGCGAGAAGAGAGGGAGGCCCGATGGTAATGGGAGGATAATATTGACATGAATCTAGTAGAAACAGGTCGCGAAGAGAACAGCTACACTGCAAACTTGGTTTTTAATATTTTGGTTGCGTGAAAGTGAGGAATGTCTTGATCACTTGAGTGGCCAGCTGCTTGAAACAGTACAGTGAACCCTCCATGTAAAGTTTCTTTGGGGAGCACTCAGTTGGAACACTAGATTGTGAGATATCTTAAGTGGATAAACTTTGTTGCTTACATTACTTACTTGGAATCACTGAAATTTAATGTTAAATGAGGGAAATCCTCATATCGAGGAACATCGAATGGTGGTTCAGCACAGTTGGTACAGTTAATGTTCTCTTTTGTGTCAGGCTTCCTCCAGCAGAGGTATTCATGGATCTTGTCCTGACCTATCAGGCAATAGAGAGGGCTGAAAGACTTGCAGTGGTGTTTGGATTAAATTTTCAACAACTTCTGGAGTTTGCTGGTGATCTCAAACTCAGTGCAAAGGAATTTCCTCAAGCTATTTCTCTGTACAAGGTTTCCAAGGTATGCAAAGAAACACAATGTTTATGTCATATTTTATAAGATATAAATAAAACTAGGCATCAAGTTATAGGTTTTGTTTGAGTTCTTGTTTAAATTTCAAAGAATCTGGTTGGTTGTAACCTTTCATTTCTACACATTAGAGAACTGCTCTGACTGAATACATTTTGAAGGTTGTGGAGTATTTTTGACAGATTAATGCAATCGATTGATGTGAAAAGTACAACTTGGACTAAATGTTCTGTGAAGATACAATTATAGTTAGATTTTAAATAACTACTGTATTTTGCAAAATTGGTGAATGAATGAGAAATTGATGTGGTATGCATATCAACTGGAACATGAATAAGAAATAACAGATAAAGCACAACTAAACAAATATGAATTACACAGCATGGAAACATAAGCTTAAAGACAGCAAAGTAGCTTTGCTTGGAATGACAGTGAAAGTTGGTAAATGGCCTCTGAAATGATAGTTTATCCATTCACTGCATATTCTCACATAATTGAGTGAGTGTAGACGGGATTTGGATTGGTAATCAGATTTATTGGACTCTTAGTCAACTCATGACTACATTTTATAATCACTATGACACACACACCCTCAAGTGTTCTAAGTCATTGTCTTCATCACGCTACTTGGTAACGTCTTCCAGCAGTGAACATTCCTCTGTTCCTGGACTCATGCCATGACAGGATGGTGGCCATCTCACACCAAACTCTACTCTTCTAACTGTTGTCTCAAGACTATCTTATAATGACAGCTGGTCTTTGTTATGTAGCCTCAGCATGGGCTGCACAGAAAACACCATTCCTCTGTTGAATGTGCAGTCATTATGCTGGTGAGTTGTTTAATATGCCATAACCTAGTAATGGCTCCCTCTTCTGTTATGATGTCACATTGGTCCCTCCTTAAGACTGGTCATCCCAAGTGTTAATTTTTATTTCCATTTGTTCCTGGCTGGTTTCTGTCCTGGCCTTCATCTCTTCTCAGGCATTCCTTTCTTCATCCCAGGCATCCCTTCAGGAGACAAGAGCATCTATTCATGTTTTTATTTCTCTTGACTGTCCATATATTTTCTCAAAGGATCTCAACTTTCTCGTTATTGGCCTGTATCTTGGCTTCCAGCCTTTGTTGGTTGGTTTTCATTTTGGCTTCCATCTTAACCATCATTTTTTCTTTAATTTCCTTTAGATTTTCAACTGTTTTTGTGGTTACCCTCCATCCTCTGTTGATTGGCCCATGTCATGGCTTCCAGTCTTCATGTGGCAGCTACCAGATGTTCAAAATTCACCATAATTATCCATATCCTGGGTTCAAATCTGATGGCACACAGTTCACAACTCAATCCAGTCCCATTTTTGACAACAGTTGTCATATGTATGAGTGTTGCTATAGGTGGGTTTTTGGATTGGTAGTCACATTTCTTCTGGTCACTCAGAGAGCTCTTGACTACACTACACTGCGCTGCTTGGTAACATCACCCAGCAGTGGACGTTCCTCTGCTGTCAGGCTCACATACTTGGTAGCTAGCAGCCATCTCACACCAACCTCCACTCTTCTAGCTACTGTCTCAAGACTCTCTTGTAATGGCAGCTGACCCTCATTATATATCCTCTCCATGGATCACACAGAAAACGCCATTTCCAGCATTTCTTTTGTTGGGTAATGTCACTATCTGCACAGACCACGCAGAAAACACTGTTCCTCTGTTGTATTTGCAATCACTGTTAACACTGATGATTTGTTTACTGTGCCATAACCGTGTAACAGCTCTATTTTCTGTTATAATGTCACAATATTAAAAATGCATTTTGGTTCATAGTAATAACAGTATTGAATTACCTACATTTTGATTATTTCACTGAGTACTCATGTTTCAGTATTTGTTAGGTTCATAGCCTAGTAACCCTTTGCTGTATTGTTTAATTTCAGTGTACTGTATTGCTGTCAGACAGTTTAATTTACACATTTTTATACCACAATTTGGACTGCTAAATATGGCAGGAGACATCTAATTTTGCTACATCTTACTGCATTAAATGGAACAAAGGGTTAATGGTGGTTTATCATCTGTAGGAGTTTTCACAGAGTGAGATTATTATACAGGATGTTCTGTGACATATAGACCAAATTTCAGGATCTTGTCATTTGGAGCAAAAAGTATCTAATAAACTGTAGGTCAATTCATCACCATTATTGAGTTAAATGATAGTGGATCAAGCTGAAATGCAGTAATGACTGAGTTCCTGCTTGTACACTGCCTGGGCTAGTGTGGGTGCATTGCAGTGCAGTTTTAGCTCAAATTCCTAACATTTACTGATGAGGAATATGTTAACATGTATTTTGTACACAGTTTATGCAATGAATATGGTAGGTCTGTTTTGTTGGAATGCTGCCAACGATATCCACGTCACAGAACTCCACATCACAAAACATTTGAGAACAGACATGGAACTTTGAAGGGGACTGGCTCCTTCGCATGAGTGAGTGCAGGACATGAACAACAATGGTGTGGAAATGACGTCATTCTGGCAACAGGACATTGAAGCCCAAGTATACACAGAATTTGCAGGACAACCAGTGTAGCACAGACATGGGTGTGAAGAATTTTGCACCAAGATGGTTTATATCCATATTGTCTCCAAAGAGTACAACCCCTCTTACTGGGTAATCACACTAACTGTACATGATTTTGTGAATGGCTGCAACCACCACATTTTGGCATTATGGTAATGGAATTTTTTAAACAAAGATTAGGAAGGAAGAGGTGAACAGTGGCTTGGCCTGCTCAGTCTGCTGGCTTAAATGCATTGAGTTTTTTTCAGTGGTGCTGCATGAAGTTGAGGTGTATCATAATGGTAAAACACAAGAAAGGCATCAGTTAGTAGAGGCCATACATGACTCGACAGTTGGTATCAGAAGCGAAATATGGACACATGAGTGGCAACATTCAGTGGCACAGTGATTGCCGTCATGCATGCAGTCTAATGGTGGGCTTTTCAAACATGTATTATAATAACATTGAGTGTACTTGTTATAAGCATTTAAAATGATAACAGAGCTGAATTGAAAAGACTTTTTTCTTCTCCTTTGCTGCACTAAGCTAGCACTCAATGATGGGGTCTAATAAACCTATAGTTTGTTAAATGTATTTTGCTCAACATGACTTATAAAACACCCGCTGGAGGTCAGCCAGTACATTCCAGAATATTCATGATGTAATGTATTCCTGATTATCTCTGCATATAATAGCTGATTTTTGGGCTGTATGCTCCTTTCTTAGGTGAATTCACAACTGTATAGTGCTTATTGATTTTGCTCAGTCTGTCCATGTGTATGCATAAAACACCTTAAGCCCCCTTGGACTGATTTTCTTAAAATCTTTTATTGGAGAATTTTATGAGAAGCAAAGCCATATCAGATAATGTTAACAAGCACTTTACATGCACAGATCTTAATCATAACTTTCTCATTATTTATCAGAGTGAAACATGTTTTGAACAGAAGTTTTAGAGATAAGTGAAATACACATGTACGCTACACTTTTTTTTTGTGTAAGATTAATCAAATCTGACACTATGGTTACATTTCCAAATTTGTATGTTTAACAGTCACTATGGTGTCTTAGTCACATACTAAAATGGCCAAAATGAAAGGAAACCATAAAATATCTTTGATTTTATCCATGTTTTCTCATTATTTGCATATAATTTTCCACTTCATTAGTGTAAATAATCAGGAGTTTTCTGTACTGCAATACAGTATTTCTGCAGAGAATGATGAAACCTTGAGTACAGCTGGTGTACTAACCAAGATTTAGTCATGCTATAGCTTAAATGTACCTTCTCAATTATATTATTGATAATTTAGTGTTATTACTTACCTACAGTGCCGACATCTGAAGAGCGTTTTGAAATTTGCTGCTGCTGGTCATGCATCAGAATTGCTAAGCTACATTAAATTGCTGTTTTCAACTTCTGGCCTGGATCTTACAACATCAGAAAGAATTCATTTATCAAATCTGGCAGTCATGAGTCACACTGAGCAAGTGTTGAGAGCAACTGCAGGAAGAGTTGTGCTTTTGAAACATTTTTTGTAAGTTACATGAATTACCATATTTTTCAGAGTAGAAGATGCTTCTTTTTCTCCCCCCCCCACCCCCCTTTTCTTTTTGCCTAGTGTCTATATGCATCTTATAGTCTGAGAACTGAATAATACTCTGAAAGTTTGAAGTTACAAATGCTGTTATTACTGTCGTTGGGAGATCGGAAATTTAATATCCATTGGAACCTCTATATAATGTCCTTCAATTTTAGTTGTATTTTATTTATAATGAATAGATACTCTAAATTACTTCTTCTAAATGAAAGAAGAATGTTGTATTATCGTTTGATTTATCCCATTCTGTTGTATGGAATCATATTGGTACAGAGTGCTATGCCATACCTCAGGCTGTTAATCATTGGCTTCACACTGCGGTGGCCCAGGTTTGATCCTAGGTCAGGTCATGTGAGATTTGTGGTGGAAAAAGTGGCACTGTAGCAAGGTTTCTCTGAGTACTTCAGTTTCTCTTGCCAGTTCTTATTTCATCAACTGGTCGACATTCATCATCATCATCTATTATCCAGGGCTGGTACATTAGGCTAAATAGTGACCAACATACCAAGTGGACTCAGTCCTCACCCCACCCCAAGAAACTAAAAAGAAAAAAATATACTCACTAGAAGAATATTTGAAAGTAAAAAAGTAAAAAGTAAAGCTATCCCTTTAACAGGCCATGAAGGCCCATAGGGTTGTGAGACGTTGAGGGTCCCACATTATCTAGACAGTCAGCTCAAAGATGGCAGTAAGGTTGTCAGCCTTACGCGCCGGCCGTGCTTTACTCCCCAGGAAAATTATTAAATTAATTCCTGGTACTTATTTCTGTTAGAGGCTGAGTAAACCTCAGGGCCATAGTGCGGCTGGTAGGATTAGGTCAATTGAAAAATCCAGTGACATCATCGGGACTTGAACCTGTGACCTTCCAGCTTGTAGCATAGCCCCTCATCCAACTACTGTTCAAAAAAGGACTAATGCACACTGCAGGGTTCAAACAGTTGGAACCATGCAGATGTAGTTTATATCACAAGAAATAATGACTGTCATAGATATGTACATAATTTAGAACTATATAAGGGTAAACCATTAGTAGTAGGTTGTATCCTCTGTAACAAAATGCCTGACAACATAAAAGAAATAGGTGACAACATCCAGTTTAAAAAGGAACTGAAGAAGTTAGTTATTAAGGGATGCTGTTATTCAGTAGAAGGTGGTTTCAATGAAGAAATCTCTGCTGTTGGCTCCTGATATTAAATGCATAGAATATGTTAGATTTGTATTCAATATTGTATTTTGATAATATATTGTCATGTGTAGGGGGGTAAGCATAGCAAAATGACCAGTTATAGTTTGGATGATTAGATTTATTAACAGCTTGGTTACATGCACACACTCGATTACACTCAAATTACAGCGCTATTGTTGATTTACACACACTTCAATTCACCGTTGCATACACACTAGGATTTTCTCTCTTCCACTAGTCATTTCCTAGCAATGGATCTCCACACAGGAATTGGCACTTCACTCATGTTGTATATTGTTGATCTATCACCAGTAACAGTAATTTCAACACATTGGTTACCAGGTTTGCTTCTCCCCAATCTGGGTACTTCTAGCATGTCCATCCCAGAAGCAAGTAATTGTACTGAAAATAGTAAGGAGCTATAGAAAGGAAAAAACATACATAACACACCTACAAGCATTTTACTCCATGCCTAAGTGCTTCACAGCTATTAAATTGGTTGGTACATCATTAAATATGGTGTTAGAACAATCTGTTTGTTATCATGTGTGTTCTGTTCTTAAAATAATTAGATTTTCTTCAGTGTCCCTAATTTTCTGTTACCTCTGTAAACAAATATTAATCACTTATAAATTCTCTTGCAGGAAATTTCTGCGTGAAAACTTGTACTATGATGAAGTGTTAGCTGTTAATGTTGCTGGACAAACAGGCTTGTGGGAAATATTACAGTTCCTGGCCAGCTTCCGTGGCCTTCATCCTGAAGTTCTAGATATCCTTACCAAAATTGTTAGATCTCTTGGTGAAGGCCTTGTGAAGGTAACTGAGAGCACGGTTGCAGCTTCTGAGCATTTGCCTGCCTTGGACTGTAAGTTACATAAGTTAAATATTATGCTTACCAGTTTTGTAAATATCTGTTTAGTAACTGTAATACATTTTGCTTGTCTTCTGATATGTGTTATGTCACATTTTTGTGTTTTGTGGGCAAGTATTTGAAGTGGATGCATATGAGGAAGTTATTTCTCTCTCTTCATATATATTGTACTGTAAGCTGTTCAACACATTTTGATGAAGTTTAATATTAGATCTACACCAAAAATTGTTAGGTGAGCTTAATTTTGCTTGATATTTTTACAGTATAAACTTTACTTTTCATGCAGCTGAAATATAAACTTTATCAGTTTTCCCAAAAGTGATTTGTTATCAAAAGATTGTTGTCTGATATAAAATATGGAACTTATTAGGCATACATCTTTTATTCAAAAGGTTTTTATATTAAAATATACTGCCTGAATTCTCGTGGTGCCCTCAGGCCCCCCCCCCCCTCCCCCCACTGATCCTCCCCCCGGTAGCAGGAGACTGTTATAGCGTTCCCCAAATCTCAGTCTTTGTGGCATGGCAGTGCCAACAGAATGTACAAACAAAAATAAGTTCCAACTCTGTATAGTGTGGTATCTGTAGTGTAATTATCTTTGCAACAGTGGGTTTGTATCTATATTAAATGAATGTAAAGGCCATAAATGCATCTGAAATTAGTGAGAATGCATTTTAAGAATATGTGTACTCCAAATTATAGTACAGCTTTCCGTTTTTGTGTTCTTGCAACTTTTTCTTCAGTAAGTCTCTGTTTGTTGCAGCTGGCCTGTGGTTATGTGTGAGTGACCCATCACTACTTCAGTCACTGTTATCTAAACCCCAGCAAGCTAGAATACATCTGCAGTTTATTCGTACCTGCCTGCCTCATTTGGAACAGTTTGCATTGCAGGTAAATATGATACAGTAAAATGAATATTCAGTTGGGTGTTTAACACAAGATGTAACAGTATAAATTCTTGAAATGGCAGGTAAGAAAAACAGTTGTACTTACAGAATAGTCATAGCAGTCGAAAAATTATGAGTTTCCAATTTTCGAGTTCATTATCTTTTTTCCCAGAACATAAGGGGTAGTCAGCAGGCAGAAACTTGACAATTGCGTTTTTGGAATTTGTTGATCATTTGACACCTACATGTTTTGGCATTAAGGAATGTATTTTGTGTTCCATCATAGTCATATTTCAGCTGACATAGGACCCAGTTTAGACACGTTTGAGGGGAACTGGTACCAAATCTTCGTAACAGTTTGGAGTCCTTTGTTTATATCTCATACAGGTCAGAATACATGTAAATTTGTAGTAGTTAAAACTCAGTAATAACAAAGTGATAAGATTGTTATCAATATTATGTTGCACATTGTCCATTATGTGAGGTATATTTGATACACACAACATTTCAGGAATTGGCTGTACTGCCATCATTGTGTGTTTTGATATAATGAGTTTTCTGTTACCTTTATGTGTGCAGAATCAGTTAATATATTTACAAATTCTAACAACTGCAGGGTATCAGAGATAGACTGGTAACATACTATGACATGTCAACTGAAAGACAAGAATAGTGGAGCCGGAAGGGATTGGCTTATTTTGCATTAAAATATTTTTAATGATCATTTTCAGTTGCTGTGGGTGCAGTGGTACTTTTTGGTCATCATAGACATTTCATGATATTTCACTGTAGTTTACGTTCATTTTTAATGTGTTTTTTTTTTTCTTTCTTTCAATTTTGCAGAGATTGGCTGCTCTATATGACCCTTCATCACCACAATTACGACCTAGTCTGACAAGAATGTTCAAGATGGGTCACAGGCAAAAACACTCCAGTGAATCATACAGTTCATGTTCGGCACAGATGGATCCCTTAGACCCTCTGGACTTAATGGTATGTTACTGAAAATTGAAGTTGGTCCATTAAAATATTTAAACTTAATGGGGCTTACAAGACTACTAATTATTGTGGGATGTCACTGCTATCAACTTCATATAAAGTTTTATCCAATATCCTTCTCTCAAAGGATCATCATTGTGGGTTTAAACATAACATCAATTACCGATCAGATTTTTTGCATTCATCAGATACTGGAGAAAAAATGGGAGCACAAGGAGACAGTACATCAACTATTCGTAGACTTGTAGAAAGCCTGTGACTCAGTTAGGAGAGAAGTATTGTGTTCTCAGAGTTTGGGGTACCCATGAAACTAGTTAGGCTGATTAAAATGTATTTAAATTAAACATATAATAATGACTGTGAGGGAAAATATTTGTCGGACAATTTGCCTGTCCAAAATGGCCTAAAACAAGGAGATGCTTTATTGCTGCTGCTCTTCAACTTTGCTTTAGAATATGCCATTAGGAAGGTCCAGGAAACCGGGTGGGACTGAAATTGAATGGGACGCATCAGCTGCTGGTCTATGCTGATGATGTGAATACTCAGTTTTATAAAATAATATAAGCATCTGTTTTATATATATATATATTTTTTTCTTTCTTTTAGGATGAAATATTTGTTCCTGGCGAAGATATTGTCCAGACATTCCTTCTTGTTCTACTGTACTTAGCAAAGAAGCGCCAGGTATCGTCATTTGTATATATCCCAGAGCTGATGGAGAAAATCCAGCTTGCTAAGGATGAGGATGAGGTATTTAACCGTTAAACGACTAAAGACCCCGTACGGGGTCGCACAAGTTTAGTCAGCGGTACGAANGTGCTTATCTGTAATGAATGTAGAACACACTAACCAAACCAACATATCATCATGTATTAGTGACTAGACACAAGGTGTGGGCTGGTTATTGGATATATTGAAAGCTTCTAATTTGTAACTACAAGTGATTATAACAGTCACTGATTTGCATGCTATATAGATCACTATAACTAGAGCACATGCAAATTCTTCTGTTTGCTTACTAGTTGTTACTAGATAGATTCAAACATTTATAGGAAAGTAAGAACAAGTTTTCCCAAGAATATCTTGTTTTCTGTTAATTGTCCTTCCTCCTGGTGCTTTCAGCTGCAATTTTAAAATAATATTTCTTACATGTTTTTTAGGATTCTGAAGACCTATGCCCATCTCTCCCAATACATGCTAGCACTCTGAGTGCAGGTTTTTCTCATGTGGCACTTGTTCGCAATGGAGCTATCTACACATGGGGGAATGCTGTGCAGGGCTGCCTGGGTATGTGAACATTTTATTTTTCCTGATAGTCACAGACCTATAATAGAAAAGTATTGTAGGTCCTAAAAGCTGTGTGTTCCATGTTTATATCTCTTATTAATTTATAACATCTGCCACCCCAACCTTGAGCTCTAGTCATTGTAGATAAAGAGGTAATAATCAAAGG
This sequence comes from Cryptotermes secundus, assembly GCF_002891405.2. NCBI lineage: Eukaryota > Metazoa > Arthropoda > Insecta > Blattodea > Kalotermitidae > Cryptotermes > Cryptotermes secundus. The sequence goes on from NW_019721758.1 coordinate 494,939, forward strand.
CATATTAAAAAAAAATGTACAGGTATCCCATGTATATTCTTCTGTTCAATCCTGACTTGAGTGAATTTTTCTTTATTGTAATTTCATGCAGGTTTTTTAATTTAGTTCTTTGTACTGAAGGTTGAAGAACTTGTTTATTTAAAGCAAGAAATAAGATACCTTGGAATGGTAAATATTTGAAATCCATGGTACTAAAGTTACATGTTCAATATTAAAGTTAGTTCTTTCAGTGAATACTGAAGGAAGTGACAGTAATGCGTAACAACAATTTTGAGTTATGTAAGATTTGAGGCTTTCACGGCGGTGACTATGAAGAAAGCAGTCTTCTGGGATTTGGTACCATGTATATGTGGTGTTAACCGACGTTTCGGAGGAACGTATCACCTCCATCTTCAGGGTAGAAGAAAAAAATATATGAATTCTGCAAGCGAAGATACCGTGAGAACCAGTAAAAGCAGACAGTCTGCCTTTAACGGTCTCTTCGCTTGCAGAATTTGTATATTTTTTCTTCTACCCTGAAGATGGAGACCGTGAGAACCGGTAANTGAGTTACTTGGTTTTTTTTGGATGTGTCCACTCTTGGGAATGCAACTGTCATGTGAGTTGGGAGGCTACCTATACAGCAGAACGTTCTCTAATCTGGTGAAATATGGAAAATCAAAATGAAAGAAAGTTTCTACGTAGAAATAGTTCTTCCATTTGGCTGTATTCATGTTGCATTTAAATTTTACAAACATTCTTTATAGCTGGAACAAAGTTCTTTCCTTGTTCCTGCAGATTAGATAACTCATTAGTGGTGTCAGCCTCAAAATCCTGTTAAAGCACCGCCTTGATCTAATGTGTTTGTTTGTTATTCTTGGTCACTTGCCTTCACCCCTTGTCTACATTGGCTGCAAGTAATCATTGATGATGATGATGCACTTGAGCTCCCCCACCACACTCACCCACTCACTCGCTCTCTGTGTCTCTTGCTTCCTTCATTCTCTCTGTGGTTTTTCCATTTCTTCCTGTATTTAGTAATCTTTTCATCTCTGTTTTCCAATATTTGAGTTTTTTTCCTGCCTGATCATGTATACTGAGCTAAAGGTCTTATAGTTCTCATCTCTGCTGCTTTTGTCCTTTTCTCTCTGCCTGATACTAAATTATATATACTTACTTCAAACATAAAGATCAATTTGTATAGAGGATTTCAAGTATTTATCTAGTGTACACAAATTACTTCATTGCTTCACGCATTAGAATTTCTTATATGCGTATGCCATGACTTAACAGTTTCTTTTATGTGAAAATAAATGAGTACCAGGAATTAATTAAATAATTTTCCTGGAGAGTAAAGCGCGGCTGACACGTAAGGCTGACAATCTTACCGCCATCTTTGAGCTGATTGTCTAGATAATGTGGGAGCCTCAACGTCTCACAACCCTATGGGCCTTCACGGCCTGGTACAGGGATAGCTTTACTTTTTTTTACTTTACTTAATATAGTATTGGTTCACAGAGAAATCTATTTTTAAGTACTTTGATATATTTATATGAACATTTTGTCAGTTTGAATCCAGAAGAGAAGCCCTTAATATTTTCCACCATTATATAGCAAGGAACAAGATGTTTTATGTGAAGATTAAGCCTTAACCCATGTACAGAATGAGCCAATTGGGTTGGTATGGCATATTTGCATTAAAACTGCCAGAGGTTAGGAGATGGGCTCGGTGTTAATCACTTAGTACAGCATGTCTGTCAGTAAGTATTTAGATGAAAGAACAGGCTTACACACTGTGTATAACTGTGACTGTTAGTAGCCTGAGGAAGTATTGTGGTTTTTTCTGTGCAATTGCGTGTACCCCCACGCAGCATTGACAGTTTAAGCAGGTAGTTCCATGGTGTGACTTAGCAGTCAAAGTGTTAAAACAGATTAGTTAGTGTCCCTTCTCTTTAAGCAGGTACTGTCATGATCCCTTCTTATGCAACCAGGTACTGGACCGACCATGTCTAGATACAGCTGTCCCCAACAGGTCAGCATATTACCAACCTTGAAGCTTGAGGTAATCAGTGTTGCTTGTGGCCGCCAGCATACTCTTTCTCTTACAAACAATGGGGTAAGTGATCAGTTTTTAATTTCAGATGTAACTACCTAATCCAGTGTGGTCTTTTTAAATGATTAAGTGGAAGTATGATGTAACCTTGGTATAATGAGAATTTATAAATTTGTAAAATTGCTCCTTCCAACAGGTTCCGTTAATGTCGAAAAGAGATGAAATATATGATCTTTCAGTTTGTTATGTAACTTTTATTTATGTATCTCACAATATGGCTCTTAGGTTTAAAGAAAATTGATGTGAATATGGCAGTATTTATTTTTTTCTGAATCCTATGTCAAGGAGATGTGAAAATAAAGAGAGTAATTCACCAATATCATGTCTTCAGCATTATCCAGCCCAAGAAGTTAAAGATTTTCTCATGCTTACATAGAATCTTGTATTCACAACAGACCACATATTGGGAGCTCTCTTTTGCAAGCAGAAGTCTTGCTTGAATAGCTGAGTGACTGTTTGTTTCACAAGAAGGACTCTGCTCTGTGGAATTGTTTATTTACAGGGAAGGATAACTGTTCTTCACATCTGATATTTTACTATGAAGATATTCATGAATCAGTAGTTATTGTAGGTGATAAGCAGGGCACATGAGCTGAGTCTGTTATTTTTCATTTGAATCTCAGAGATCCACTCCTGCAGAAAATCTAGTAGTTGAAATATTACTGTCTTCTGGAATGTGACACCTTGTACTGTCGTAGTTAAGTGCCGAAGTTTTGGAGGAATGTTGATACTTCCTTACCACATTACATGGCATCAGAATCAGATGGCTAATCTTAACACCCTACTCATCTCTGTGAGATCTCAGATCACATATAATTGAAACATTGTTTATTGCTCTGTGTTCAGGTATATGCATGGGGGTCATCTCAATATGGTCAGCTTGGCATTGGAAAGACAGGCCAGTGCCCATATCCTCGGATGGTGGAACATCTTTCAAGGGAAAGAATAATAGCTGTATCAGCTGGACAGTACCATTCTATAGCATTGGCAGATGATGGCAGGTCAGGAACATGTTCTTTTCGCTGTAGATTTAATGCCAAGGATATCTTATCGTCATTGTGTTTCTTCCTCCTCCTCATTTCAGCTCATATAATAATCCTCTTGTCCGATCTAACATTATGTAACTACTGTAGTCAATGCAATATCATCAAATAACATACAGATACAGTGAGACCTCCTTTTACTTATTCATATGTGTAACATGTATGAGAAAGTATTGTGCTTCCGAGAACAATTGGTCTTGAGATTTTCATGAATTTACATGTTATGATTTGTCCTGAATACAAAAAGTGTTGTTTGGAATGCTATCTGTCTGCATGTATATGTAGAGAGGGTTGAATAGATGGATGAATGTGCGCTTCACAAATACCTGGATGGTTGGACAGATTTTATTCATCTGTCACAGATTGATGCCCAGTGACTATGAACAATTTAGCTCCATAAGTCAGGATTCTTCAGATGAACCCCCAAATAGAAAATGGTAATTTCCTCAAAACAGCTGTAACTGTTGTGATAAAAGGGCACTAATTTATGCGACCATCTCCAAAAATAATACTGCATAGAAGGTATTGTTACATATACGTGGGTTGTCTTCCCACGAAGACAGATTCTCGGTAAACAGTCCATTGCTAGGTCACGCAACAATAGGACATGTTTATAGCTTGTTGCTAGGCAACAATAAGTGTGCCAATGGACTGGCTAGACAGCTGTCATGTGGCTTGTTTTCAATGCGGTCGGCGCCATGCCCACTGCTAAGCAGCAGAATTGTAAACACATCTACAATAATAGGTGTTTTCTTTGGGGTCCGTGATGAAGGTTTATAGGGGACAGTGAAGGTCGTTGGCAGTCAGTCATAGCTAAGAAGCTGTGAGTCAAGGACACAAAGCTGTCACAGAAGAGAGTCCAGGAAGGTTCAGCAGTTGAGAGTATAAGAATGAGAATGGAGCATGTCCTTAGTGAATTGTGAAGATTAGTTGAGTACAGATTAGGACAGAGGAGCACAGAGTGATTGAAGACAAAATAACAAGAAGATGTCATAGTGATTTGAAGTGCTAGTTTCTGTGTTGAGATACGTTGCTATGAGGTGAATAGGGGAAACTGAGAATCCTAGTGCGTGTGCAACAGTGAACTGGAAATCAGCGATTTACTGATGTTAACTGATGTTAATAATCGAACAGAATTCATTGTAGTTCATTGTTTGGTAACAAACAGTGGTCTACAGAGCGACATTCAAATTCTTGTCAAAGGTGTTGGAGTTAAGTTCAGCCATGTATGAGAAAGTATGTATAGTGTCTTTGTAGTAGTGTTAGAAGTTTCTCTTGGGGACACTGGGTTTGAATGCTAAACTGAGCAGTTATTAATTTAGGATCATCAAATTTGGACCTTAATTTTAAGATCACTAAAAGAAGGTTCATTGTAAATGAGTGTATATTTTGTTCTTTATATGGAGGTGAAGTACGGTTACTGGTGTTACATCATAAGGGGCAGTTATATCTGAACGAATGATAGCAAAGTAATTCTATTTCATGAAAGTTAATTAGTAGAGGAAAAATTAATATTTTACCTGAGTTTCTGAAGATTTATTTTGTGGACTATTTCACGACATTGTCAGTAGCTAGATTGTTTGTTAAGTTCCATTCTGTCATTTGTATGAAATTCATTAAAAACTGTTGTATTTTGACAGGGTGTTTACATGGGGGTGGGGTGTACATGGACAACTGGGTCATCATTCAGTGGAAGACTACTATACACCAACCCTTGTAGAGGGACTAATAGGCAAGGTAAGTATTTTTTATGAATTCTGATGTGAGAATATACAAGAAAGGAAGGGTAATGAGCAGTATTGTGTTCAAATCTCAAATAGATTTGCAGCTTTGGAAAACTTAGACACTGAGGTGAACATGAATAAACCTTGGGAAACTATTAGTGAGAATAACAAAATTTCTGCCAAAGAGAGTCTAGGTAATTATGAATTGAAGCAACATAAGTCATGGTTCCGTGAAGGATGCTCAAAATCATTAGATCAAAGGAAATCAGCCAAATTGTAGTGGTTACAGAATTGAAGCAAAATAAATTGAGATAATCTGAACAATATAAGATATGAAACCCGCAGGCATTTAAAAAAAAAGAAGAAATATCTGAAAGACAAAATTGATGAGTTTGCAACAAACAGTAAGAACAAGAACATCAGAGACGTCTATAAAGGAATGAATGACTTTAAGAGGGGTTACCAATGTAGAAGTAACTTAGTGAAGGATGAGAATGGTTATCTGCTTGCAGATTCCCACAATATCATGAATAGGTTGAAGAACTACTTCTCTCAGTTATTGAATCTGGTCAGTGATGTTAGGCAGATAGAAATATATACAGCTGAGCCGTTAGTACCTGATCCTAGCCCTTTTGAGGCTGAAATTGCTTCTGCAAAGTTGAAAAGTTATAAATTGCCAGGTAGTAATCAAATTCCAGCAGAACTAATTCAAGGAGGAAGTGAAATATTACGTTCTAAGATCCATAAGCAAATTAATTCTATTTGGAATAAGGAGAAATCGCCTGATCAGTGGAAGGAGTCTATTATTGTATCAGTGTTTAAGAAGGGTGATAAAATTAACTGAAGTATTGATCTGTTTACACAGTTTTTCTGTATTATTTGGCTAGGAGGAGGTCAAAGAAGCTCTTCTTATTGGCTCTTGGCACAAGCTGCATATAGTGAAACCCCCATATTTTTTTCTTTGGTACAATGGATTTAAGGACTGAATTGAGGAAAATCTTGAATGGAGGAAGTTTAAAACTGAGAGTATTGACTAGGGATGACTGAAATTGAATTTTAAATTGAAGAAAGTTAAATGGATGTTCCACCATAAAATTGGAAGTTTGTGTTAGACTGCATATCTTGCTTCTGAACCTGTTGATTAGATTACCATGATCTTTGTTATTTAGAGGCTAGATGAACACTTCTTGGCTGAATTTAATTTTATTTCATATTGGACTAATATAGACACTACTACATAAGAAGCCCAAGTCAAACTGTAGTGCTGCATAAGAAAATTAATGACATAAAATATGAATTTCCTGAAGACATACAACTTTTATCTGAAAGTTCTTCAATGTGGATAATAATAAAAAAAAAGTGAAGCTGTTCCTGGAACAGGCTGTGAAGGCCCATGTAGTTGTGAGACTTTGATGCTCCCACATCTTCTAGAAGTTGGCTCACAGATCTTGTTAAAGTTGTAAGACTTATGCACAGGCAGCCCTTTACCCCGCTGACCCAGGAAGATTCCTGGTACTCATTTCTGTTAGAGGCTGAGTTGACCCCAGGGCAATAGAGCAGCTGCAAGGATAAGCCAAATTGAAAAAATCTGATGACCTCATCAGGAATCAAACCTGCTACTTTCCAGCTTGCAGCATAATGGCTGAACCAGCCATGCTACAATGTGGATAAAGAAATGCAAGAAGTAATAGTTTCTGAATCTATGCAATATGATATTTATAGCAGCATTTGTGGTAATTGCATTAGCTTTCAAACAGTGGATTTGTACCTGCAGTAATAAATCTGTCATCAGCAAACAGTCATGAAGCCAGTAAGATATGAAGGCTGTGAAGGAATGTATTCGGAAAATACGTGCTCTAAATTTGAGTATACCTTTCAGCTTCCTTTTACTGTTTTTGTAACATAACAGTTTAGCAGGCAAATTGTAATTATTTTTTGGTGTATGCTGTTGTCTGTAAGGAATTCACTAGCTTGGGAATTGAAGATTTCATGAACTTAGAAAATAATCAGGGCACTCTGTAATATCAGAAGTGAAATATTGTGCATTCTTTAAATCAGAAGGAGGAAGCAGCATGTACCTCTGAAATTCTGGCACACTGCCCACGTTCACATGGTGCAAATAGCAGAGGGAAGAATTATTATTAACTATGCATTCTGAAACCAACAGTCGTCCATATAAATAACACCGTTATTCCTAGCAAAGAAGAAGTTAAATACCTCGGAATGCATCTAGACTGCAAAATGACGTGGAAATGCCACATAACAAAAAAACGTAAACAAATAGATTTACTGACCAAGCAGATGTCCTGGCTTTTAGGCAGAAGATCAAAACTATCCCTCGAAAATATACAAAACAGTAATTATACCAATTTGGACTTACGGCATTGAACTCTGGGGATGTGCCAGTAAGTCCAACATCAATATTATCCAAAGATCACAATCGAAAATCCTAAGGATGTTAGTCAATGCACCTTGGTATGTGTCAAACAAAACCCTACATCAAGACTTGAACTTAAAATTCGTGAAAGAAATCATCCTGGACAGAAGCCGCCAACACATGAGCAAAATTGAAACCCACGAGAATGAACTATTGCAACCACTCAGGGAGCCAATCAACAATAGAAGACTAAAAAGGAAATGGCCAAATGACCTGATATAAAACAAATCAACTTCTGAAGAGGTAATGTCGATGGACATTTTCCTCGCATGACATGTAACAGTCCTTAGCGAAACCATTAACCTATAGAATGTACGTAATTCTGATTGTTAATAAATAATAAACAAAAAAAAAAAACTATGCATTCTCTATTACAGTCTTCTCTTTTATTTGCACACACTGATAAGTTAGTATTTTTTGATGTCATGGCAGGTGGTGACTCAGATATGTGGAGGGCATGGCCACACTGTTGCTCTTACTGCTGAAGGCAAGGTATATACATTTGGTTCATCTGTATTTGGTCAACTTGGAAATGGGAGCAACATGAAGAGCTCTGTACCTGTTCATGTGACTGCACTAACAGAAAGGATCACTATTATTGCCACTAACTATTTTCACAATGTGAGTATTCAAGTGACAGTGTAAAAAATATTTTATACGAAGCCTCTGGTGGTGATTACTGACAAACTGGATTTGATGTAAACCCTTGCACCAAGTTGTTTTTGATAGAACTTGGTGTTAGTTTTATGAATCAAGAGTCAGATAAATCCTGTATCCAAGTATGCAGCACTTTCACTGTGATGAGTTTGCGAACTTATTGTCAGACCACGTACTGTATAAAAATTTTCAGTTTCCCACAAGAAAAAATATTCAGCAGCTAGCACTGTCTCCTTCAATCACCAGGGTCTTTCTTTCTGTGGTTTTCCTATCTTCAGTGCTTGGAGGATGGCAGTGAAAGGCTGCTACTTCCAACTGCACAGTGAAGTACAGCAGGCTCAGGCTGTATGCTACTAATTTACCAAGAGACTGCGGAATTCTGTCAGAAAAACACCCAGTGCTTAACCCGTTACCGTGGTTCGACGTGTATGTTTCGTCAGGGATTTAAATCGTCTGGGGGGGTTCGACGTGTATGTTTCGTCCAGCTGCACACGTATGTTATAACGCCCATAATAATTGATGGTTTTGCTGTAGATTGTTAGATTTTTCACTGGCCTGTTGTCAGGAGGACTGTATTTAATGACACACGCGTTTAAGAGCGCTAAGTCGTCGTTACATATGCCTGTCTTGCAGCAACNCCCAGGATTGAACCTGGGCCACTCCGGTGGAAAGCCAGTGACCAACCACTTGAACTATGGCGCGGCCCTTAATTATGATAACTTAGTGTGACCGGGTCTAATGCATCTCTGATAATTGTCATGAAGTGAGTTTTTGTTCAATATCCCTTATAAATATTGAATTTACCTGCAGTGTTTTACTTGATTGTCTTAAGGTCATCTTTCTCCACTGAAGTTCTGTTGGATGATTTGTTTCCCCATTCAGGCTACATGCTCAGCCTCTCATAACTTCTTCACCTTGACTGCACTGACAGTAATGTGAGAGCTTTAGGGCCACGCCTTAGCTCAAGCGGTTAGTCGCTGGCTTCCCACCACGGCAGCCCGGGTTCGATCCCGTGTCTGGTCAAGTGAGATTTGTGGTGGACAGAGTGGCGGTGGGGCAGGTTTTCTCCGAGTACTTCAGTTTCCCCTGCCAATCTTCATTCCACCAATTGCTCCACAGTCACCCTCACCTATCAACTGGGGCTGGTAAAATAGGCCAGAAGTGGCCGCAGTACAAGGGACTTGTTAGTCCCACCCCACTAGCAATAAAAAAAATGTGAGAGCCATGTGAATTACAAAGTTTCTCATAAAATAATATCTTCCATTCACCACTCATCTCTGCTTTTCTTAGGTTAGGCCCAGATGCTTTCCTGAGCACTTTGTTTTTAGACACTTGTAATTTATGTTCCTGTTTCATATCATCATAGGCATTTCAAAGTTAATTATAAATATATTGTTTATTGTAAATACAAGTTGAAGTTTTTAGTAAACACTTAAATCTGCCGTTACCATTATGTTTAATATCTTTTATACCATGCTTCATCTTACATATTTAGATGCTTCTGTCACTTGAAGAATGGCAGTGCAATGGTAGAATCCAAGTAATATTAAATATGAATGGTAGACAACAGTGTAGTGTCCAACCTTGACTGGATATTTGTTGTGAGGTTGCATGGTGCCTATTTGTGCACAGTTTGGTGTAACCCTTATAATTTTACATGACCTGGTGGAAAGTCTACATATGACAAAGACCATCTTAATTATTCTTCATGGTATGTTGCTCATATCTAACATTCTAGCATTCCTTAGTGATACAGGGATTACCAAATCCAGTTAAATGGCATAATTTTATGTTATTTTAAAGAAGTCCATGTGGTTGTGTCGTTTTATATATATTTTCCTTTTATGGCCTCAGTTACAGGGGCATGTGCATCCTGGCATATTGTTATCCCTTTTTAAGTTACTCTTCTTCGTTTCGTTTTGTGGTTACCCCACCCACACACACACACACACACACATAAAATTAAAGCTCAATTTTTTGTCACAAGAATAATGTTCAGTGTATTACATTCAAATATTGTTTCAATGTCTGTATTGGAATTTGTCATAAGTCTTGTTTGTAATTATTCTTTCTTTATTTGCAGTTAGCTGTAAGTAGCACAAATAAAGTGTATATATGGGGGTCATCTCCGCAAGTCCTGCGACTTCAAGCACAAGCCCAGAAGAGATCAAGGCATCTTCAGCAGCAGCTGTTATCCAGTGTTACCCCATTGTCTCCTTCGAAGCCAGTAACTGCACAAGTACATTCTGCGTTGAACAAGAATTCAGAAATTTCAGATCCACTGTTAGAATCTCCCATTTCAGGCACTGCAGCTAAACCTGATCATGATGCTATCAAAATACATAAGGATCATCAAGAATCCAATTCAACACATCACAGCCCTATTGACACAGAATATTCAGATCTGAACCTTAAGCCAGTTTTGATTTGTGATTCTCAGTTGCCTTCAGTGGACATATCTCATTCTTCAAGTTCAGATCTCTTCAAGAGCCAAGACCTTTCAGTTGAAGCCAGTGTGAATAAGAAAGACAGTGTACCTAGTCATTCTGAACTGCCATCATCTGTACTAAATACAGGCTCAAATAGTACCTCTTTCATACCTAAATCTCTCCTGAAGTCAGTAAAGTGCCATAAGTTTTCAACAGAGAACAGTAGTGATACATCAGAAGTAAGTAATGGAAGACCTGTAAATAATCAGAAACAGTTTAGACAGAGTGGTCACAAATTGCCATTACCAAAAGGCGGAAGGATGTGTGATGTGCAAGTGATACAAAATTCAGATTCTGATGAGTGTATGCAGAAATCACAGTCAAGTTTTCTTGGTTCAGATGAAAAGCAAGAAGACTCTCATTCATCAAGTGAGCTTAATGGAACCTCGTGGAATAAGAACAATTTGCATCCATCTCCTTTTCTAAGTCAAGATGTCTCTAGAAGCAATGCACAGCCCTCTTCAAGCTCATTATTTTCGGACTTTGAGAATGCTAATGTGGACACTTCATCAAGGGATTTGCAACTACCGGGTAGCTCATTTGCATCGAGACAAATGGATCAGAATTTGGACCTGAAGGTATGTTTTGTTGTTTTACTTTCCGTTCTGAAATAGATTATTTTCCATCTTAAACATTAGTGTTACTGGCATATACTTTTGTATTGTTTGCATAAGTAACATTTGATAAACATACCAATTCAACAGTTTTTCTTGAGAATACTGGTTAGAATTGTTATACCCTTATTAACTCTATGATGAAGAAATTTCTATTAAACAATAATTAAAAGTTTTTACCTCACAGTATACATACTGCATCTCCATTACAAAGACCAATGAATTAATGTTGTTTAGGGATATTATTCCTGTTTATTCTGAGAATCATACAGAGTGAATAAGTACAGTCCATGGGTAAGTAGTAACCACTGTACTTCGAACGGTTAGTTGGTACGAAGCAAATGAAGAAAGAGGTAAAATCCTCACCTTTAACTAGCTAATGCCATGCAGCTGAGTCCTTCTTGTAAAGGTAGTACTAGTGGCTCAGCTGCTCAAGATATTCCCAGTGTTTAATACCACCTGAAGGTTCATCAACTTGTTCACAGGAGCCCTGCCTCTGGTTCCTGGCCTGAGCCATATGAATCCAGTTCACACCATATAAATGTTATAATTTGTGACAGTCATCCAGTTACAGTGTTTCTAGATCTGCAGAATGAAACACAGGTGAAGAAGTCTCATTACTTTGAAGTTCAAGGGGCTGCTGCTGTTTTGATTGTACATAAAATTTTTGTTCCATGACCAGTCCCCAAGAGCAGCATACACACACAGCAGTTTGAACTGTTGAGGTTGGTGTTTTCTATTCAGTCCACAACAAAGCAATGTGCAGAAAACCGACAGGCTAGTCAGAGTCCCTGTTATCAGTAGTATAAAGACTAGCAGTATGTCTGTGATGTCAGAACCAGCAACCAACAGTGATGTAATAGGTTACAGAATTATAGCAAATATTTATATGTATATGTAATAATTTGTAAATTACATAAGCCAGTGTCCATTAAATATAATTACCAGTCTAAACCCTGTCTAGTAACTATTATGTGACAATATGTTCTTTTTCATTATGACCATTTTTATGCCCTGGAATATAGAAGTCAGTGTATCTATTCATTTATTTATAGTTCCAAAAAATCCATGGAGGCATCTGCCTCAGATATAGAACAAGTCAGTAATACAATATAACATATAAATATACATACATAATCAGATAGTCATCATTGTCAAAATTTAAATACTCGATACAACAAAACTACTGTACAGCAATACATTCCATATATCAAAATAACATTTAAAATTACATATACAATCAAAGACCACCAAGATCCTTAATATAGTAATATAAAATCTATTTTCTTAATATATAATACACCTGTATCATAACAGTAAGAGCACCTTTTTCCTGAGTATTTATTCCATAGTCCATTGCATTCTAGCAATAGGCAACAGTGTTCATTTAAATATACATTTTATTCATACATTCATTCATTTATTACAGTTAAAGAATCCACAAAGGGGTCTGCTTCAAATATAGAAGAAGTCAGCAGCGCAATATAACACATAAATATACATGCATAATCAGATAGTCATCATCATCAAAATTTGAAATACAGTACAACAAAACTCCTGTACAACAATACATTCCATATATCAAAATAACATTTAAAATTACATACATGATTAAAAGACCGCCAAGACTCTTTAATATACAGTAAAACTTGGTTATAGCGACATCAGTTTCTGCGACACCTTGTCTATTGCGTCAAATATTCAATGGTACGAACTAATTCCTCATAAAGCAACCGTTTTATACCTTGCTTAGTACGACATGCACAAATGCATCAACCTCGTATGTAACGTCATTTTCATTCCTGAATTTCTCTGATATGGACATTGAACGTAATTTAGAAAGTGTGTATTGGGCAAGTAACAGGAAACAGATGAAGATAACTGATTACTGTACTCGTATCTAGGTACAGTAAGGCACAACA